>NC_089782.1:14778329-14843329 GCF_040412425.1 Macrobrachium rosenbergii
AATAATAGAAATATATCTATACAAAAATAAAGACATCAACGCCTCAAAGCATGGAAGGAGCGTGACCAAGAAGAGGAATCAAAGAACGAAGAAATGTCTTAATTAAGTTATATAAACAATGCAGATACTATTCAGGTAAAAAGGTCCAGCATCTAGCCATCTCAAAATCTCCAACAGGAAAATGCAGAAGGCAGTATGAAGTAGCCTACCGCGTACAGGCTACTATGATTTCAATGGAGAGCCAACAGCCTCCACGCAACAAGAGCCCCTCGCTCGCCCGACACGGGGATTATGCATGAAATTCGAATCTAACCTTTGACCTTTTGATGAAATATTTATCAATGCTTTAGGTCCACAAGTTCCCACTAGTTTCGTTTGTACATTAACACTGATATCTTGACTGTGACCTTGATCTTTGACCTTTCGAGGTTTGAAATGAAGACGGGCCGGTATTCGTCATGCCAATTAAAATATACGATGGCGATATTGAAAGGATAAAGGACTGGATAGTTTCCGATATCCCCCACAAGATGATCACCCAGACTTGGTTACACAATGGAATGATTTCGCCATGTGAAGTCAAATCTGCTCTCTGACTTTTCATGAGGTATATTTTCACAATAGATTTCCAACGCTACAAATTCTCATCCACAACCATCAAAATATTGTAATATGGAGCACGTCGCCACTGAATGCATTAACCAGGTTTCATTTGAATCAAATGGCCATATATACGTGGCTGTCTTACGAAAGGTCCTCAAGTGAATGGCTTTCACCACTTTTTATAGAAGTCCGTTCGTCCGCTCTCCAGAAATTTTATTTCAACAGACAAACACATTTTGTCAAGAAAGCGCTGATGTTTAGAATCACGCAAGGGAGCGATGAGCAAAACCAGGAAGAAGGCAGAGAGAGAGAGAGAGAGAGAGAGAGAGAGAGAGAGAGAGAGAGAGAGAGAGAGAGAGAGAGAGAGAGTTGCAAAAGTCCACAAACTTTACAAAATTCCCTTTGATTCAATCAAGAAGGAGAAGTAAACAAATATGATTTCCATCGGCCCTTTTGCTGTCTTTCCGGTACATGTACGGATCCCGTACGACACATGTTTAGTAGGTCACCTGCGAGGAAAGGAGGAAGGAAGAGAGAGAGAGAGAGAGAGAGAGAGAGAGAGAGAGAGAGAGAGAGAGAGAGAGAGTGAGTCAGCATGACTTTATAACGTAAATATTAAAATAATTCTTGGCCACAGGTGTGTATGTATGTATGTATGTATGCATGTATGTATATATATATATATATATATATATATATATATATATATATATATATATATATATATATATACAGTATATATATATGTATACATATATATTATATATATGTATTTATTATATATATATATATATATATATATACATAGGCCTACTCACAAGCATAAAGCTACAAATGCCGTTTAATATCAGAATCACTCATCCTCGGAAAAAACAAACACAATTCTGAGGTTCAGTGAACCTGTTATCAAATGACATTTCTAGCTTAATGTCTGTGAATAAAAAAAAATGTCAAGGTGTATGTGACAAAAATTCAATATATACAAATATATATGTATGTATGTGTGTTAGTGTGATTACTGCTAGTCCTCATTTAAAAAGTGATAAAAAGGCTAAGAGTGTAAAGTAACAAACGACTGCCCGATTAAAGTTCTGCATGAAACGCTCCCGTAGACTAACGAACAGCTTTTGGCGCCAAAAGCGATTCCCGCCAAATGAGGAAATTCCCATCCTCCTCTCCAGAGTGCGTAGCAAGAGAGTCTCAAGTGAGTGAGAGGGCTTCAATAATGGGGTGTATTGAGGTCTCTCTCTTTCTCTTTCACAATTCATTTCTCAATCTCTCATGGTACAGAGGTGAATCACGTGTGTGTGTGTCCATAGCTATAACACGTCATGCTAAAAAAATTGAAAGAATTGCTGTCACTTCTAATGCGCCTTGAAGGCAGAGAGAGGCTGCACGTCAAGAATAATTTAGACTGAAAAATCGCCAAATCTTGAACGAACGAAATTGACGCGCAGACGCTTCGTATCTACAGAAACGGTTCCATAAAGCGAAGGCTGACATTTTTGTCGAATTCAATCATTTCAAATGCTCGTACAATAAGATGTCAGAGCGCAAGCGCGCGCTTCCACGCAGCCTTGGGAGCTTTGGGGCTGGTTGCTACTAACATTTAAAAGCGAGTCTGGTTACTATTAATAACCAGGGAGCCACTCCACTTTTAATATTTCGGTTTACTTGCCTTTTTTCATGATACGAAGGTAAACGAGACGGGATTCCAAAGAAGGAAACTAGGAAAAGGAGGGGAACACAAAAGTAACATCAAAGTGGTGGATGCTGGATGAGGTGGGTTGGCAGGTGCAACGTGGTCTCATAAACAAGAGATGGGAAGTGAACTTTAACCATCATGGAATATGACAAAATAGTCTATGGTTCCGTACTGGGGGTGGTAAATACATGGATAGGTGACTGTCAAGGAATATCAGATGCTGCTGGCATATAAGCCCCTTGAACAGTTACTAGGCATACCATAGGGCTAGCAACCACGCCCTGATATGTAATCATTAAGCAATCATCATTAATAATGATCACTGTAAAAGTTGTCTTCAAAGACGAGATGGACAAGATTCACAAATCAGGAAAACTGTTTCCCAGTAATAGTCACGACTCGGGGAATAATATCTCTGCGTATTTTTGGCGAAAAGGAAATTTCAGCATTCGCCAAATACTCGGTGGCAGCTCTTAACAAAAGTCTATTTCTGCGCTCCGTACGATTCCTTTGTTCCAGATCTAATTTGGCAGATATCAAGTGTCATTTCCGTCTTCCTGCTCCAGTTTTATACAATGCCAAGAAAGGAGAAATGAGAAGTTTCCCCTTCCAACCCCGGAGATGACGAGAGAAAGGGCCAGAGCAGATCAACTGTAAATCGTGAACATTGAGCAATCGTGCAGGTTCCAAAGAAATGAATATCAATTTTGGTTCTAAAGAATACAGCCATGGTTAAAATAAGAAACTAAAATCAAAATAGAAATGTACACACATAAGCTCACTATACTTCTGAGACGGGAAAACAACAAAAACACTGATTAAAGGAAAGGAATTTCACAAAGACCATGAAATTCCTTGGGTACAAAGACGGTTTTAAGTCTCTCGGAATTGCAATATTAAAGACCACTGGAGGATGGATATCGGGTTACAATGAGACCCAGTAGCCACTGGAGCTAACAAACAGAAGAGAGAAGTACAAAATGTAAATAAAAACAAAGACAAATAATGGACGAAACCGAGGAATGACAGGCGAAGGAAAAGTGAATCGGCCATTGCATCTAATTGTGGTCGCAAGTGAGAGGTCAATCAGAATCAGCCAGTTGCCGTTTCAAGACACGTGAGTCACCGCGCAGCCTTTCACAGAATAACGGTGACAGGCATTGCTAGAGCTTACGAAAGCCGATTGCGAAGTGAAAGGGTGACGCCTGGGAGTTAGCCATGAAGTTGGTGATGAAGGCAAATATTAAACCTCACCCCCAACCCCCAAAAATGAGTTACAAATGCTTACTCGGTACAGTTATCATGTAGAGTAATCTATTTAAAAACAGCCATGAAAACCGCCTAGGAAAAAAAAAAACAGCTAAACTAGTCGCCAGGTAAACAACAAGTAACCTTTCACACGAGAGCCAATGGCATTTCCTCTCTCTCTCTCTCTCTCTCTCTCTCTCTCTCTCTCTCTCTCTCTCTCTCTCAGATTTACATAAATACTGATAAGTAGATTTTGCCTGTCTATCTCTGTATCCGATATCTAAGTGATTGCAGCTGACTATTATTCCGAGAAAATGGTCAAGACGAAGTTGCTTGAGATTCTCTCTCTCTCTCTCTCTCTCTCTCTCTCCTTTATACCCAACATCAGTGCTCTGCTTTTCCATGTTCATTTTTCTCTCTCCATTCTTCTCAATCCTACCAATATTTTTAATCATCTTCACATTCACTAATCTATTTCTCGACTCTCAATCGTTTTTATCGGTTTTCAGTCTCAATCACAATTCTTAGTCTTTAGCCCCAGAGACATTTTCACTCCTCAACTGATATTCTTAATTCTCTGTCTGAAACTTGATTTATCAACTTAAATCTCAATCAGTATTATGTTTTCTCTACCCCATCAATATACTTACTCTCTAAATGACCACACTCAATACTGTTCATTATTCTGGACCTCGATAACTATTCTCAATCTCGATCACATTCAGTATTCTTCTCCCACAATCTTCATCTTTGCAGTACAATGCTGAGACTTCTCCTCAGTCTTATCTTTTACATGGTCTCGATCCACTTACTTTTCTTTTCAGGCTTAGTTTTAATCATGCTTCTAAAACCTTCGCATATTTACTCTCGATTTGGGTCATTCTGTAGTTTTTCATCTCTCTCTCTCTCTCTCTCTCTCTCTCTCTCTCTCTCTCTCTCTCTCTCTCTCTCTCTCTAATATATATATATATATATATATATATATATATATATATATATATATATATATATATATATATATATATATATATATATATATATATATATATATATATATATATATATATATATATACATTTATGTATATAAATATATAATCATATATATATATATATATATATATATATATTTATGTATATAAATATATAATGTATGTATATACATATGTATATTATATGTTTAATAATGGGTAAAGAAATGGAATTTCACAAATACATATTAATTCCTGTGAAGTCTATTTATAGAGGACACTTCACAAGTTGTTACCCTTCACGTTCTCTACAAGCCTTAGAATGAGGTTGCTAGCCCTGACCCCATGCCCTTTTCTACCCTACTGCAACCTACCACAGTCAACCAATAACCAGTTACATATTGATTTCTTGCCTAGTTTGAGTTACTCAGAATAGAAATATTCATACAAATGTAAACTGGATGGATTCATTCTCTGTCCCGTGAGTTGGCTTAGCCAAAACAGAGAAAGAAATAAATACTTGTCATTTCAGGAGCAGAGAGACGGACCGTCATCTCTTATTCCAGTCGGAACAAATGGTTCATTTCGATGAGCACAGAACGACCCCACGTAAACAATGAGACGCTCTCAAAGACTCTGCGTCTCTCTCTCTCTCTCTCTCTCTCTCTCTCTCTCTCTCTCTCTCTCTCTCATTACATGCAAGGTTTAGTATGGCATATCTCTCTCTCTCTCTCTCTCTCTCTCTCTCTCTCTCTCTCTCTCTACATGCAAGGTTTAGTTTGTCATCTCTCTCTCTCTCTCTCTCTTTCTTTATTTACATACAAGATTTAGCTTGGCATCTCTCTCTCTCCCTCTTCTATTTTTGCGTGCAAGATTTAGCTTGGCATCTCTCTCTCTCTCTTTATTTACATGCAAGATTTAGCTTGACATCTCTCTCTCTTTTAATTACATGCAAGATTTAGCTTCATATCTTTCGCTCTCTCCGTTGTGATATTCCTTTTTGTGAAGCCTCTTTCTCACCAGGAAGTTTTGAGCGCCGAGTCTCAGGGACACGACAGTCACGACTAGTGAACGACTCACCCCTATGCCACTGAGAGAGAGAGAGAGAGAGAGAGAGAGAGAGAAAGAGAGAGAGAAACAAAGATTCAGTATCATATGCCTTTGTGCGAAAACCGAACACATAAACAAAGAAATATATAAAATATTACGATTAGGACAAAAATCAGAATAAGAAACCTGATTAGCCGGAAAGTCTCTCTCTCTCTCTCTCTCTCTCTCTCTCTCTCTCTCTCTCTCTCTCTCTCTCTCTCTCTCTTCCTCATTCTTTTCGTTCGCTGTTCTTGCCTTGTCACGCCAGTAACCTTTTGCAGGGGCTCTATGAAGGGCCCAATATCCCTTGACACCCGAGTTCAAAGATTCATTTGCCATTTTGAGCATCACTCTTTATTCATCGCAGGTGTGAATGCTAAGGTTTATTTGCGTACACACACACACACATAAATACATCATACACACATGCATATATATATATATATATATATATATATATATATATATATATATATATATATATATAATATATATATATTGTAATACCCACAATGCCCACAAAATTCTGATGTCCATAGCAGGAATCGAACCTGCATCCCGAGTGTTAGAACGAGATAACGTTGTTCGACCTTCGTTCTGATACTCTTCATGCAAGTTCGAATCCTGCTACTGGACTTCAGAATTACTTCATATTCTTGCATTTGGATGTAAGGCTTTGCAGTGACAAGTGTATTCAATAAGTGTGGAGAATTTGAGACGTTAAGAGGGCACTGTGGTTATTAAAGTTACAGAAGTATCTGGTAAAAAGTGACCAGTGTCTTTATATATATATATATATATATATATATATATATATATATATATATATATATATATATATATATATATATATATATATATATATATATATATATATATGTGTGTGTGTGTATATATACATATATATCTACATGTATATATACATATACTGTACATACATATACACACACATATATATACATACATAACAAAACAAAGAATAAACAGCAAAATTGTAATAAACAAACTAATTTGTTTTAGGAACTCTTATTAAATAAATACTATGCATGAGTACAATACGCTCATACTACTTTCACAAATGGTGTCTTTTAGCATACAATTTTGCAGGTGTTCTCCCTGGTATATTTGAATCAAGAGCCTTTTACTTCCAACCTTGATTTACTTCAGCTCTTGAGAAAAAGCAGTACTATTATCTAGTGGTAGGGGGTACTGGGATTTCCAAACCCATGCGTGAGGATGCATAGGTTAGGTTAGGTTGCATAGATTGGGTCAGGTTTCATAGGTTAGGTTAGGTTGCATAAATTAGGTTAGGTTGCATGGGTTAAGTTAGGGTGCATAGGTTAGGTTAAGTCGCACGGGTTAAGTTAGGGTGCATAGGTTAGGTTAAGTCGCACATATTAGGTTAAGTTACACAAGATAGGTCAGCTTGTTTAGGTTCAGATAGGTTGCACAGATTAGGTTAGGTTGCATAAGATAGGTTAGCTTTCATAGGTTCAGTTAAGTCGCCCATATTAGGTTAAGTTGCAAAGATAGGTTAGCTTGCATAGGTTCAGTTAGGCTGCATAGACTAGGTCTAGTTGCTTAGGTTATGTTAAGTTCCCTAAATTAGGTTACGGTCATAGGTTAGGTTAGGTGCATAGGTTAGATTAGGTTGCATAGGTTAGATTAGATTCCATAAATCAGGTTAGGTTGCATAGGTTAGGTTCTATTATCTGGAATTGTCTACATTCATATGTTTTATGAAGCCTTGAAACTTAAGAAAGGGGAATAAATCAATACTCTTTCCTTTCCTAAGGTCGATCTGACTCCCACGACATTAAATAAATTCCTGAAGAACATATTTGATGAAAATAGATCTTGAGAATGAAATGCAAAAAAAATAAATCTTACTAATAAAAAAAAATGGAGAAGTGAGACATTCTGCCCAAGGTTGGGTCTTTAACGAAACTCCCGCTACATGGTTAAAGGCACTCGACTGGAGCTTATCAACGTTATAACAAGCTCAGTTAAGCATTACATACATTAATCCACTGACTTGCCTTGTCTATAATACAAAATACTGAAATTACACACACGCACACACACATATACAGTAGGGCTATATATATATATATATATATATATATATATATATATATATATATATATATATATATATATATATATATATATATATATATATATATATATAACAAATAGGACGACGAAAAGGAGGTGATACATATTCAGCTTTATTTTCTAACATAAGGAACACTCTAAACAATGCAAAGCTTGTATTTCCTACGAAGATTTTCAAATCTTAGAGCAAGCTGCTGATGAAACTTCTCTCCATATCCTCGAGTCGTTAACCATCAAACAACTGGTTCCATCTTTGAATAGTCAGTCTTCTTCTTCTGCCCCTCTGTTTATTGCTTAAGAGGTCTCTTCGTCCTTTTGGTGCCCTTCTTGGTCACTCAGTTTTCTTTTCTTGAGGCGTTAGGTTGGTTTTAACTTTTATGTTTCGGTTTTAATATCTATATTTTAACGTTAATGATTTTACTGAGTCCTTTGTATTGATTTTAATTGTTGTTATTTTTGTATTTTAGCCCTGATGATGAAGCCATGCTTTGAAACGTTGGCGGTAAATAAAGATGAATATGTATCACCTCCTTTTCGTCGTCCTATTTGTTCTATATATATACAGTATATATATATATATATATATATATATATATATATATATATATATATATATATATATATATATATATATATATATATATATACAGCATTGTTTCTCTTTTTTTTGTCTATTTATATATTCATTACGCTCCATATTTTCGTGATTCAGCTATACACCACACACACACACACACACACACATATATATATATATATATATATATATATATATATATATATATATATATATATATATATATATATATATATATATATATAAAAAATATATATATATATATATATATATATATATATATATATATATATATATATATATATATATATATCCTCTGTAACACAAACGTTGAATTTCATCACTGGTATGGCAACCACCATGGTGGGGATAAGGGCTTGATGCTACCAACATCACCACCAAATGATTTGATGAAACCAAAAGGGTAACACCTGGAATCCCAAGCTGCCTCTAGACACTGAAGGCGCATAAACATAAAACCTAGATAAATAATCTTGTGCCCTAACATATGTACGTGTCTTAGCAATGGCTGTCCTCGTCCTAATTGGCATAAGAAAGTTCAGAATCAGTTGCGTCACCTGAAGGATAAAGAATACCCTCTATTATAGTCACACTGGCATTCTTATCACTTTGAGAAAGGGGTCATTGTCATATTCCCTGTCAGATGACTGCGGAATTCTCTCTCCCTCTCTCTCCCTACAATGGGTTTACCCAAATACCAGGTTTTGACGTAGTTGCTGTCTCTCTCTCTCTCTCTCTCTCTCTCTCTCTCTCTCTCTCTCTCTCTCTCTCTCTCTCTCTCTCACAATGGGTTTACCCAAACCCCAGTTTTTGACGTAGTTGTTGTGACGAAATCCTGGTAGGGGGCAGGTCAAGCCATCAGCTGGATTTTTTATTTAATTTTTTTATGCTTTGATAATCATAATTAGGTACTGATGTAGTAGTAGTAGTAGTAGTAGTAGTAGTAGTAGTAGTAGTAGTAGTAGTTTAGCTACTCCAGGAAATGATTTCCATGATACAAAAAAAAACTCTTTATTACCAACCCTTCTTGGCTATATCAAAATCATTACCCCGCCTACTAGCACAGAACCCCCATTTCCCTAAATCAATCTTCAATCATTTGAGAGAGAGAGAGAGAGAGAGAGAGAGAGAGAGAGAGAGAGAGAGAGAGAGAGAGAGAGACGCTTTATGTTCCAAGTACTGTTTCGATTGACTCGTATCATGCAAGCACAGATCCAAGTCTTCGTTGCACAAGAAAGCTTATGGAATCTTTTGGTGGAGCAACGAAACAAGCATTGTGAAAGCAAGCACGCTTCCTATCTGCGTACCTATTACAAAACGTTAGCGCTATCACTCACTTATATCAGCATTTGAACGCCTAAGACTTCTTTCCGTACCGAATGACTTTTTGCCATTGTTCATACTGCCGTTCCTATGGGTCTACCAGCTGGGGCAGACTTCCTCTAGTGAATGTTCAAATTCCTGCAACTAGTCCTTGGCTCACTTTCGTACGTACATGGGATTTTGGTGTGCACCGTGCAACGTGGCCGTGGGTGTGCTTCATAAATAATCTTTGGTATAGGGAAGGAGCCATTTGTCTATGTAAGTTACCTCAAAAGCTGACAGATTTCTCTCCTCAAAAATCGCCTGGTCTCTTTACTGCTGCACAAGGAGATTTGCAACAGCATTTACAAGTTTTGAGGATTAAAAGGAACGAAATAAAAGTAGGGCAATATAAAAATAGCAGACCGCTCGCCTTCCTGCCCGTTAAAAGTTATGGCGACCGACGAATGTCAAGAAAATTGCTCGGAATCAAATTTGTATTAATACGATTTACGCCTCGATTCTGATCGTCTCTACAAGGGTGAGGAGACAACGTGACCCAGTAACTTGGAGTTTGTTGCAGCGGATACAAATATCGAGCTCAATAACGGGTAAAGCTCAGAGAGAGAGAGAGAGAGAGAGAGAGAGAGAGAGAGAGAGAGAGAGAGAGAGAGAGAGAGAGAGAGAGAGAGATTTCCGTAACCATTCTTTCCCCCGTAAGAGGGAAAGTGGGCGAAAGCAAAAGTGAGAGAGGAACATTCTACATACATCTATGACTGTAAGCCAAATCCAGACAGAAAGCGCATGCGCGCGCGCACACACCTAGTTACCTGCTTGCACTGAAGAGGCAAAAGAAAAAGCGGGGCACTGTAATAGACATTCCGCGAAAGCCCTGAATGGCGCAAACAATAATGATATTCAAGCAAAGCACACAAACACGCACACACACACACACACACCTGCCCAGCCTTAAAGCCTAACTCACCTCTCCCCCCCAAAAGAACCCGTCTGTCCTGGACTTCCCCCTCCCCCTTCCCCTTTCCCTCTCTTTTCTACCCATCTCCTACCTGTCTAACTCACTCCCTTCATCACTCCCATCCCTCCCCATCCCGCAAACCTCCCCAGGAAGGCAATACCTCACCCCAGCTCCATCCACACAGGTGTATCATACGCCACCACTCTCCCTGGGCTCCCACCCAGCTCCCATGAGCAGACCCCCAGCACGGGACCCAGGGGGCCCGCCCCCCCGCCCCCGTACAGATAAAAATGAGCGATTCCAAGAAAGCCGTAAATGTTATTCCTCTTAAACATGGAGTTTACGTGCGCTGCCAACTCTGTTCTTCATGTAAATTGCGCAAGACAAGGGGGCTGTACACAGCTCTCATTTAAAGCGTAAACAGACTAAAGAAGAGAGAGAGAGAGAGAGAGAGAGAGAGAGAGAGAGAGAGAGAGAGAGAGAGAGAGAGAGAGAGAGTCCGAAAAGATATTGTTATCATTATGTACTTTGCATCTAAAATGGGCAGCTCACCTCGCCCCCTCGTAGTTACCCTCCCGTTGATTGGCAACTGCTTTTGGGATGAGGTTGCAAGACTCATTTCCTTACCTCAGCGTCAGATATAGGGTGCTTCCGTACCGATGGCATCTGGCTTTCCTTGTCGGTCACCCATCCAAATTCTGACCAGAACCAAATTTTTCTTGACTTCGCTGATGAGAAAACCAGGGATAGAACTTACATATTATTATTATTATTATCATTATTATTATTATTAGTATTATTATTATTATTATTATTATTATTATTATTATTATGACTGGATTACGAGAATCCCATATTTTTCGTTTTTATATCATGAACAACTTACACATTTTAGACGCTTCGTGCACCGTCTAAAATATTTATAATTAATTTCATTCATAAAATCAAAAGCAAATAAGAGTTTCCTGTCATCCAAATTCTTATGGACAAGTCAAACTTCCTCCTTGTGGATCTGAACCACTGACCAATGACTGGGTGGATAAATCTAGTGTTGCCATTCCGTTCGAGGTGAGACAGCTGCAACATATATATATATATATATATATATATATATGTGTGTGTGTGTGTGTGTGCGTGTGTGTATTTGCATACATACATGCATACACACATATATATATATTATATATATATATTTTTCTTATTTTTTCCTATTTTTATATTTCTCATTTATATTATTATTATTATCTAAATCTTCGATAATATAATTTTGTCATTATTTTTCATGGGAGGGACGTGCCCAGGTGCTACCCCCCTGGATCCGCTAGTGCATACACACACATATATGTATATACCTATATATATATATATATATATATATATATATATATATATATATATATATATATATATATATATATATATATGTATTCATGAAAAAAATATATATATATACTGTATATATATATATATGCCTATGCATATACAACGTTTTTAAAGCGCTTCTCTGTATGTCAGAACAGCTCTCTCTCTCTCTCTCTCTCTCTCTCTCTCTCTCTCTCTCTCTCTCTCTCTCTCTCTCTCTCTCTGAGTTTTGTCCCACGAAATGTCAGAGAGGACGCAAGGGTGGGGCGTTACAAAGGTCGCAATGTCACTCATTAAAGGCAAAAGGTTGACGTCGTTGGGGGGCGATCGAGATTGAGTGCTGGACAGTGTATAATAATAATAATAATAATAATAATAATAATAATAATAATGAAATTGTGTCCGGTCAGAATTTGGATGGGTAACCGACAAGGATATCAGACTTGCAACCTCATCCCAAAAACTGTTGCACATCAACGGAAGAGTAACACATTCGGGTGCTGCCCATCTTAAATGCAAAAGAAATAATAATAATGATAATAATAGCCTTGTTTTTATTCCTAGAAAAATAGCACAATCAAAGCTGTTGTTAAAAACAGTATTATCTTCGCATTTGTTACTGATTCCAATAAAATAATCACTATGACTGTCATTTTCTATTAATGCAAATCATAACACTACGAAAATAATTACGAAAACATACATTATTATTATTACTATTATTATTATTATTATTATCATCCAAGTGCTGTCTGTTATTGATAATGATGATGATAATAATATTACAAAGTAATACCGGCAGAAACTACCAATAATATAACAATAATATTTATGTGAAAGAAACACCAAGTACTACAAGCAGTACCTTCCTATGGTAAATCTCAGGTTATTTCCTAACAAACAGTGATAGATAAAAGATCGAATACAGAACTTGGGCCACAGGCCAAGCGCTGGGACCTACGAGGTCATCCAGCGCTGAAACGGAAATTGACAGTAAGACGGTTTGAAAGGTGTAATAGCAGGAAAACCTCTTAGTTGCACTATGAATCAATTGTCAAGGGAAGGTGGAAAGCAGTACGGTAGAGAATACGAAAGGAGGTAAAGTAAAATGAGTGAAAGGGGTTGCAGCCAGAGGCCGAAGAGACGCTACAAAGAACCTTAAGTAATGCCTACAGTGCACCCAGGGGCGTCATTTGGGGGGGGACTAGGGGAGGGGCGGGGGGAACTGACCCCCAAAGACTCAAGTTGCCCCCCCCCCAAGCCTCAACTTGCCCCCTCACACCCCCAAGCCCCAAGAAGTAACAGCGGCGGGTTTTCCATTATTCCTACCGAAAATCAAATGTGTCACCACATTAAGTTTTATCTATCTACCTATATATCTATCTGTCTATCTATCTATTTATCTAACTATCTATATTTCTCTATCACACACAATGTGTGTTTGTCAGCCTATTTTGCTGAAATACCTTGCTTATGTGGCTTCAAAAACCACATAAAATAGCTCAAAATAAAAAAAAACCAGGTGGTTAGGCTCGCTTCGCTCGCCAAACCATCTTTGCCCCCCCAAAAAAAAAATCTGAAATGACGCCCCTGAGTGCACCGCAAGAGATGCACTGACGGCACTAGCCCCCTACGGAACAAGAAACGGGAAATGTAAGTTGTCCACCATCGATGGCTGTCCAATATTCATCACTAAGTAACTTATTTTAAAGGCGACGTCTTTCCAAGAGCTTGTGTGAGGTCATGATTGCGAAGTCCGAAATTTCCCAGAACGAGTTGCTGTCTCTCCCTCTCTCTCTCTCTCTCTCTCTCTCTCTCTCTCTCTCTCTCTCTCTCTCTCTCTCAGTGATATGCACATACATACATACATACACATACAAACAAACATTTATATATATATATATATATATATATAGATATATATATATATATATATATATATATATATATATATATATATATATATATATATATATATGTGTGTGTGTGTGTGTGTGTGTGTAAAAACATAGAAATAATCAACACACAATCACGTGTGGAACAGAAATGAATTTCTGACTCACATCAGGATCGAACCCAGCTCTTTCAATTGAGTCAGAAATTGATTTCTGTTCCACTCGTGATTGTGTGTTGATTATTTCTCTTATTCACTCAGAAAGGATAATTCGAATGAAATGCTGTCAACTGGGTCATTGCTGAGTCTGGAAGTTGGGGAAAACTCGCTGGTATGCAAGCAGTTAGCTTGCCCAGGTAATTCCTTGGATGCAGTTGCTCTCAGGTTCCAACTTCTTTTGACTTGCATGACCCAGTGGGCAGCGCCCTTGCCTTTCAACTTAAAGAGCTGGGTTCGATCTTGATGTGAATCAGAAATTTATACATATATAAATATATATACATATATATATATATATACTGTATATACCTATACATACATACATACATACAGTATATATATATTATATATATATATATATATATATATATATATATATATATATAATTACTCTCCCTAACACATATATATATATATGTGTGTGTGTGTGTGTAAACCGTGTAAACCCAGAAGCAGCCATACACTACGTAGTTGCTGACGTAAGCTACGCAGCCTTCAAAGCTATCATCATGATATGACCCAGGAAGAACAAACGTAAAAAATGAATAGAAAGACATGATTTTCTTTCTCCTAAGACCACAAGGAGTTCTTATAACGACCGATACAAAAAAAAAGCAAAAGGAACAAAACACGAACGAGAGAGAGAGAGAGAGAGAGAGAGAGAGAGAGAGAGAGAGAGAGAGAGGGAGAGAGAGAGGCAAACGAATTCTCATGCAGAGAGAGAGAGAGAGAGAGAGAGATACGTATAAAGACACGCACAGAAAGATCTGGTTTCCCATGACAACAGACGCTCTTCCTCTTCGCTCTTTCTCCCTATTCAGCGCATATTTCCTGATGGAGCATTGCTAAGGTAATATGATGCTACACGAGTCACCCCAGAGAACGGAAAATATTTATGAATAATACGAGCATTTTTTAATTTAGGTCAGGTTTGGTGATACGCGTCAATCACTATCGCTCTCCGCAGATCTTCAGAAAAAGGGTCACACAGACCTTCACTCTACGGATATTTCTACCCAGGTTTCACGAAAATGTCAATCGTCTAACTGTTCAGCATAACACAATTATAAACTTAAATAAAAACTTGGTCAGATGGAAACCTTCCTACAGCCGTTGTGGAAGTTAACTCAAAGTAGATCACGGGTGAAATAAAAATAAAAACTCCACACTCACGCCTGCCATCGTGCATAGGCAGCTTCATTCCGCGTATTTTATTGGGGCCTGCAACGGGAGAGTCTGGCCCCTAGCTGCATTGCCGTGGAAGCAGAGCACAAAATAAATAATAGTATGAATACTGCAAATTATATTATATATATATATATATATATATATATATATATATATATATATATATATATATATATATATATATATATATATATATATATATATATATATATATATATACATTATTTCTATCGATTTCCTGAGCAACAGTAAACAAAAGTATGTGATGATCAGGCAAGGTCTGCATGAATGATCCATATTTCTGTTATATTTACTAAGGTTTCTGATCTTAACTGAACATAAAGAATTTACTCTGTACTACTCATGTGTGTCGATATGTTGCAAAACTTGGTCATTAGAAAAACACGTATAAATATTTTCACAACATACACAAATTATATAATATATAGGTTACACACACACACACACACACACACACACACACACACACACACACACACACACACATATATATATATATATATATATATATATATATATATATATATATATATATATATATATATATATAGAGAGAGAGAGAGAGAGAGAGAGAGAGAGAGAGAGAGATGTGTTGTGTGCATATATATACATACATGTATATATATGCATACATGTGTATATTATATATATATATATACATATATATATATATATATATATATATATATATATATATATACATATATATATGTATATATATATATATATATATATATATATATATATATATATATATATATACATTAACTTCAGAGAGAAAACTTCCACAACATATGGACTTTCACGCTTCCTTCTTTCTCCAACCTCATGCCACCTGTAGAGCCTTTTGCAAGTCTTCTTCTCTTCTTTTCTGCCTCTTTTAAATTATTCTTTTTCACTATCTCATCCTCTTCCTTTCTTTCTAGTCCTATAAAACCTCAAAACACTATGATCCATCTTCTTCTGACACTCGTAGTATGCAAACAACTCATTTCAACAGCGTTAGCCATTTTTCTCCCATTTGGATTCAACATCCACACTTTACTTCCATAAAGGAGAGATGGCTCAGCAATACCTTCATAAATTCCCACCTTGGCTTCTATAAGACAATCCAAGCCTTTCCGCAGTCTTCTGCTCACAGGCCCCTCCCTCCTACCCTTGAACTATTCCGTGACTCACCTCATGTCTCATCCTAATCAACATTTTTGTTCATTTCCAAATACTTATACAAATCACAGGCCTCTATTCTTCCACCCTTCTCAATGATCTCTAGTTTATCCATCTCCCTGGTTTCTCTTTGGCTTCACATCCTCACTCTTGCTCACATTTGCTTTCAACTTCCTGCTTTTACAACACTCTCAAACTCTGTAAACTCTGTAAACAGTAACCCTTACAAATGCTATTCAGGAATCATTTTATCATCCGGTAACTTTACATTAATTTCTGTGTTGTCCCTTTCTCTGGTAAAATATTGAACAGCTAGTAGGACTTAAGACACCATTGCCTCAGGCTCAATTTTACACTAAACCTGCCACCCTATTGGTCTACATATTCTAATACAAACTTCATTTTCATCATAATGGCTTTTAATCACATGGACATCTTATCTCCTATGCTTGAATTCTTACCTCTCTCTTCACTGACTCTTTCGCTTTTATCATCAGCCTTTGCTGGGTCCATTATTACCATATGCAGTTTTTCCCTTTACAATCAAGCTTCTCAGATAACATTTATGAAAGAACACTCGCTCCACATAACCTTTTCCTTGTCCAAACCAAAAAGTGTTCGTGTCTTATTAATCCTTCTGCCATTAATCTCGCTTTCTCAATAAAAATCCTAACCAATGATATGCCCTTATGATTCTACATGCGCACGCATCACCTTGACTTCTAAAGGGCAGAACAATTATTCCCACTGCCAAATTTTTCCTCTTCTTGATACACCTTAAAACTCCTGGCTAGCAACTCTACCACACTATCCATCGCCACTGATCAGAACATTTTGTTTGCAGTCCCACCAATTCCATTCGTTTTTCTATTCTTCAACCTCTCAACTGCCCTGTATACGTCGTCGGTAGTCACTTTCACAAGTAATCTGAAATTTGAACTAAAACTTTTTCCACTCTTGTACTATTCAGCTCTGCCTCTCTCCTACCTTCCGCATTCAGCAAATCTTCAAAATGCTTACTCCATCAAACCATCTTATATACCGAAAACCATCTGCTGATTAACCTTCCCTCAGCATTCATTTCCTGCAGAACAACTTCATGTTTCCCTATAAGTCGCCCTCAAGCTCTCCCCCAACCCCCCGAATATTACTCGCCTTTTTCTGACTTTTTCATGACTCGCACATTCATCCTCCTGTACACTTGCACATGATCTCTTCTGGCATGAAACTGCGCATCAAATAATCACTTTTTTTCTGTCATAATACATAATTCCCCAGCACACCATCTACTGATTTTATTCCGTCTTCCTCCCCTCCCACGCCAGCAAACAATGCCGGCTGTTCCCTCGTCTCAAGTTATGGAATTTTAAAAACTCCTCACCTACAGCTTCCACCTACATGTCTTGAAACATGAGCGCACAGTCCAGCCTTTGTCTCCTTATAAGCTCTTCCACTTCTGTCTAATCAAGTCACGTGTCTTTTCAACATTTATAGCGACACTTCAACCATTCGTCTCTAACATGAACTTGTACCTATCGTAAATTACACTTCAACCAAATAATGATCTGATATACCTCTAGTACACACAGACACACAGACACACGAAAGCACACATACACACACATATAATATATATATGTGTGTTATAATATATATATGTGTGTATGTGTGTGTGTGTGTGTGTAGCAGAACGCAAACAAAAACGTACAGATTTCATTGCGTCTTGGAACTCTGATCCACCTTCCTAAACGTCAAGACCCTTTTTCCTCCTTCTGTAAAAGTAGGAAAAGTAGTTCACAGGCGCCAACCAACCATTTCATGAAGGTAAATGGGAAAATATACAACCAAGAGAAAAAAACAACTATAAATAACTTTTCACTGAAGGCGACACACAGTCGCCTACACGCTTATCAGAGAAGGAAAAAAATTACTTCGCGAGAACTCTCTCTCTCTCTCTCTCTCTCTCTCTCTCTCTCTCTCTCTCTCTCTCTCTCTCTCTCTTTCAAATGAATTCATACCTAATGAAAACGAGCCATGTGCTATATAATCCTCATAAGTTGGATGGTTACAGTGTGTTGACTTCCAGTTCTCAGACAATCTTTTAGGGATGCTGTTGCTAGCCCCTGTCCTTCTCTACCCTGGCTGCAACCAACCACAGTTGACAAACCACCAGTTACTTAACGCACTGCATAGACCAACAGCAGCAAAAATGGATTTCATTCAAGAAGCAGGCCCATTATCCTGCGCCCATCCCTGGGATCGACTTCGGGTCTGTGGCCTACATTCTCTCTCTCTCTCTCTCTCTCTCTCTCTCTCTCTCTCTCTCTCCGAGTGATAATTCATGAGGACACGACACATGCAATGATTTGGTAATGATTCTCAGTTTTGTTCTGAGGTCAGCGTGGTGTTTCTCATGAATTAAGCAGAAACTTTTGATTTATTGGTAGAGGTCGAATTGCGTCAGAGAGAGAGAGAGAGAGAGAGAGAGAGATTTTTAAAGCAAGACCGACCCGAAATACAAAATCCCATGACGTGGGCCGTGTTACAGGGGCTGAAACATTTTACACTGCTCAGATTATGCTTTCTCTCTCTCTCTCTCTCTCTCTCTCTCTCTCTCTCTACACATACACGCACGCAAACACAGCTCTGTACGCACGAATACACGTACACGCATACACGCGCATACACAAATAAATACATATATTTATATATACATATCACCTGTGTGGGTCAGCTGGTAGTGCCCTTGCCTTCATGAGAGACCTGGGTTCGATCCCGATCTGAGTAAGAAACTGTACATAGTATATATATATATATATATATATATATATATATATATATATATATATATATATATATATATATATATATATATACATACTAATCAATACGCAATCACGTGTGGAACAGAAATAAATTTCTGACACACATCAGGATCGAACCCAGGTCTTTCAGTTGAAAAGCAAGAGCGCTACCAACTGGACCACACAGGTCATAAAAGAAGTTGGAACATAAGTACCACTCTACGTAAGGCTTTTACCTGGACAGACTTACTGCGTAACATACCAGCGGGTTTTACTGAACTTCCCGATCTGGCAGTGACCCTCCTGATAGCGTTTCATTCGAATTATCCCTTCTGAGTGAATAGTGAATATGATGAAGTAATCTTTTGTGACTTCTGTGGTCCGGTCGGTAGCCCCCTTGCCTTTCAACTGAAAGACCTGGGTTGGATCCCGATAGAAGTCAGTAAGTCACACACACACACACATCTATATATAATATATATATATATATATATATATATATATATATATATATATATCTATATATATACATACATATATATATATATATATATATATATATATATATATATATATATATATATATGTGTGTGTGTGTGTGTGTGTGTTTGTATGTGTGTGTGTGTAACATGATAATGCATGTTAGGATTTAGAATGTACAATAGATGGAGAAGGAAAGAAATGCATAACTCATTTATTCAGGGGATGAAAGTTGAATGTTTTAGTACCGAGTTCGACAAAGGTGGAAGGTCGGAATGCATACTCAGAATACTTGAAAGGTGCAGAACTAGGGAAGGAGTAGCACTCTTAATATCTTTCTTTCCCTCTTTGAATCCATAGCTGAAAACTCTTATGGGCAGAGTCAACAGACTGTAAACCACAGAGGGCTCCAAAGGGAAATCAGTTTGCAGAGAGAGAGAGAGAGAGAGAGAGAGAGAGAGAGAGAGAGAGAGAGAGAGAGAGAGAGAGAGAGAGAGAGAGAGAAGTTACAGGAAACGAGTATGAATAAAGAAATGAACATGAGGGAGGAGAAAAAACAAAACTGACGCACCTGAAATTCAGAGCTGTCAGGAGGGAGCAGGAATGAATTATCTCCTTGCTTAAATATTGGGAGATCATAGGATTCCACAACTGCGCTTCATTTTAGCTGTAGCCAAGGTGAAACTCCTAGCACACTGAGTAGTACTTAACATGATGCTGGAAAACGTCACACTGTTTCCAGCAGAAGCATCCTGCCTAGTGTTGTGAGTAAAACTAGCTAGGTCGGGTAAAGAAGAGTGCAGAGGACGTTTGTCATTGCAGTGCATTTTATTTAACAATACCAGTGCATTTTATTTAACAAACATAATGTACTCACTTTATGTCTGTGCCACAAGTCAACATTAAAAGTTGGCAAAATAACACTGACTGATGACATAACCCTATCCAAGAGTTTGAGATGAGTCAGCACCAGAAGACCGCAATGCAGAACAGTACTCTAAACCAGGAAAAGGAAAAGATTTAAAAACACTTCATCTCGAAACATTCTAAAACATTTCCGCAAGATAACAACTCCTTGGGCGACAGAGGAGGCAATATTAAGTATATGCTTCTCAAAAGTCAATTTCTCATCAAATGTTACCCCTAAAATCTTAAAAGTCACTGACATTTAAAGTCGTACCGTTTAAATGTAAAATAGAATGCAAAGGCAAAAGTGTTCTGGATCGACTAACTATCATACTTTGAGTTTTAGGACGATTAAGCTTCATACCCCAAAGTCTACTCCACTCATGAATATGTGCCAGATCTCTATTCAAGAATTCTGTTACAAAAGTCAGGTGTGGAGAAGAGACAGCAGCTAGAACAGCATCATTAGCGTATGTAATCAGTTTGTTCTCCAGATCTTGCAACATGTCATTAGCATACCTGATAAATAGCAAAGGTCCAAGAACACTACCTTGAGGAACACCTGAAATGACATTAGTAAAGCTAATATACCGGCCAACAACACAGACCCTTTAGGTTCTGCCTTGTTAAAAATTCATTTAAGGTATTAATAAGAGACCCATCAATTCTCAATAATCTTATCATGTAGTTAAGTGCTCCACGATTCACATGGTCAAAGGCTGGACTGAAATCTAGACCGACCATGTGTGCCTCTGCACCCTCAAGAGCACTCTGGAAGACAGTAGCTACTGACAAGAGTACATCCCTAGTACCAAGGCCTTTACGAAACCCAAACTGTAATGCTGAAAGCAGCTTTTATCTTCAATAAACCTACAAAGACGCTTACAGAGCACCTTTTCAAAACCCTATATAAAACTGGGGCAACTAAAATCGGCCTACATTCGGAGAGGCATGAAGACGGACTAGTCCCTTGGGTAATGCAGCTCTGCTGGTCCTCCTCCAAACAGAAGGAAAGCTTGCAAGTCCAACTAATCTTCTGAAAATAGTAGTAATCTTAGGAGCAATGAAATCAGCAGTCTTTTTTAAAAAAGATGTGAAAGATCTCGTTAGGATCTATGCCACTGTAACTGTAAAGACCCAGAAGCAAAGTTTTGACTTCTCTAGACCTAAAGGCCATTTAACAAAACTTAGGCTACGGAAAGCATGACTGAGGCAACACCAAGAACTCACCACGCCGTTTCCTAACAAAGACCCAAAAGTTCTGCCTTCTTTTTAGGGCAATATACAGCAGTTCCATCAGCCCTTACAAGTGGAGGCACACTTGAATCAACTCTAAAGAGAAATGACTTGAGGGTAGACCAGTACTTACGGTCATTACCACTGGACAGCAAGATCTTCACACCTTATTATAATCCCTCTCAGCTCCCTCATTAACAACCTGAGCTTGATTTCTAGGCTCAATGAAATTATGCAACAAAAATCCAATCTATTTTTTCTCCATAAATGATAAGCTGCTTGTTTTTCAAGGTATGCAAACGTAGCATTAAACCATAGCTTATCTTTAAAACAAACTTGAGGAATTTAGAAGAATTCTCCTCTCCATAAGAGTCTTAGGGTGATCATTTAAACATTCAATAATATTAGGACTTCTATAAATACAGCTCCACCTGAGCTCAATACGAACACAGTGAATACCATCCCATTTGGTCTGGGATTTCAATTATATCTTTCCTGGAAAGTTAACATCATTAACGACCTGAGCCATGTCCACATTAATCTTAATTGGGGACTAATGTGTTAGTTCAACAGCTGTATGAGTAAGACTGGGCAAAAAAGGGAAAAAACCTTGTGATAATGAATATCGAAAGAGTCAATAAGTCGAAAGGTTGGTTGGAAGAGTGCAATTCTGAAGTGTCAGGAGGAAAGATGAGAGAAAGATCCAGAAAGGACTGGACAGATGTGGTGAAAGAGACATCATGAAGGAAGCGCATTACCATCCAGCAGGCGAGAGTACAGACAAGATAGAGAGGTGAACAGCGATATGCGCAGGGGCGTCCGACGTGCAGGTGATTTGCCTTCCGAGTAGATGTACCAAGCTGCTGAGGTTGTGGAACTTTTTTTGCAGTGAGGATCCAACCACGATTCAACAGTTAAAGTGTGAATGATGCAACGATTGCGATCATGTCTTTATTTATTTATTTTGTTTAGATAACTTCAGTTAGGAGAAAAGGCTTATAACTGAAATATATATACATACATACATATAACCACAAATATTAAGCACCAAACGGTGTTTAATATCCAATTCACTTCATCTCAGGAATGACAAAAACTGAATTCGATGAGTCACTCTACGGCGTTGTTTGCCAGACCAGACAGCAGTTCGAGTCCCACTGGGGGCGAATCACTTATCAGTTATAATTCCCCTTAGGTGTATGTTATTCCTCTGCTAGAGTGAAATGGCTATTAAACTACACTAGAGGCAAATATTTGTGAGCTTAGAAAATGTCATGGTGTATGTAACAAAAATTCATATTTAAAAATGCATACATTAAAGTAATATTTTATATATATACATATATAAAATATATATATTTTATATATATATATATATATATATATATATATATATATATATATATATATATATATATATATATATATATATATATATATATATATATATATATATATATATATATATATATATATATATATATATATATATATATATATATATATATATATATATATATATAAGTACACTATGTCTTCTTCTATTACATCAAACTGTCTGGCATCACGTGGTACTTAAACTTGTATCTATATTTCTTAAAATCAGAGGCAATTAGAGACAGGCAACTAATACTCTTTTCTAAGTAGGCCTACGACCCGAAAATAAATCTCCCTCTCTCTCTCTCTCTCTCTCTCTCTCTGTCTCTGTGTGTCTATGTGTGTGTGTGCGTGCGTGTGTGTATGCGGTTAGGTTATGTACGGTATTCGTAAACAGAGCAAGGCACTTTCTTTCGCCAAGCATTTCAAAGATCGAGAAGAGGACAAAAGGCTGAACCACAAGAGATGATTATTTTGACAACCCTCAATCTGCAACAAATCTGAAGCTCATTAAACACCACGAGGGTTTTTGTTTTGCTTTTTCCTACTATCAGAGAATGATTCACCGACGGCTGTTGTGGAAAAGGGGAACACCTGTCTCAGGTCGAGTAACACCTGTAGTTGAGGGAAAAGGAAAACACATCTGCTCGTTTCTCATTTCCCAGAAATATACTGACACACTCATCTGTGTGTCAATGTTCTGTTTATACGCTTCATACGCATCTGTAAAGTACGTCTCCCCCCACCCCCCTCTCTCTCTCTATACACTACGCTTCTCTTGACCTTAACACTGAAATATGTATCTGGGAGGAAGTCGAATATTCTGGGTCGCAGCTATGGTGTAGAGATAAAGTACAAATTAAAGACGAGAGTATTCAGTAATCCGTCAAAATGTGAAAGATGGTAACATAAATAAGAACGGAATGCTTTCTCTCTCTCTCTCATCGTTTTTGCACAAAGGTGCGTAAGGGTAGGCCTAACCATGTAGAGCGTAAATATCTGAGAACTTTGCAGCTTCCCACTTATGAATATAAAAAAAAAACTGTTGCGCCCTGATGTCGCCCGTCTATGGCGTAGTGAGTTTAAACACACTCGCCTCGCTTGGGAGGGAATGCCGTGATTGGTAAATTACGCTCAAGTCCAATATGCCTCTGTTGGCATATGTGGGGAACTGGGAATTATGCAAGTGGTAATCAGTCGATCGTAATGGGTTACGATATAGCCTAGCTTGAGAAGGACCTGAGGTTAGCAACTTAATCCCAAAATCTTGGCTGAAAATTAGGAGGGATTATATATATATATATATATATATATATATATATATATATATATATGTGTGTGTGTGTGTGTGTGTGTGTGTGTGTGTGTGTGTGTGTGTGTGTGTGTGTATATATATATACATATATATATATACATATATATGTTTGTGTGTGTTTTATATAAAATAATGTAGAAAAGTGGGTACAAAGTGGGGGCAGAGAGAGAGAGAGAGAGAGAGAGAGAGAGAGAGGAATGCCAAAAGTTCATATGATATAGATCGCGCGACCCGAATGACGTCATCGGAGGTGACACTGGAGGTCAAAAGGTCAACCCAACCTAAATCGCCAATGACAATTATTCAGGCGAGGCAGATGTCCAGCCTCCTGGACACGACACCGACGCACAAATTCGCGCAAGCGGGCAACCCCAACACCCCCTCCCCGCCCCCCGGGCCTGTGGCATCTTCCTTTTATTCGCTTTTGGTGGGCATTTTCCTCTCCTCCGTTCTGGCCTGAAATATGAGATCGAGGCCAGAGGCTTAGGGCTGGGACCTATGAGGTCATTCAACGCTGAAAGGGAAATTGAGAGTGAGAATGTCTGAAAGACGTAGTAGGAAGGAAACCTCGCAGTTGCACTATGAAACAACTGTTCGAGAGGGTGGAAAGTCAGATGGAAGAAAGAATATGAACGGAGGTACAGTAAAAGGAATGAAAGGGGTTGAAGCTAGGGGCCGAAGGGACGCTACAAAGAACCTTATATAATGCCTACAGTGCACCGCATGAATTGCACTGACGGCACTAGCCCCCTACGGGGATCACTATAGGAAGGGGTGGCTTTGCGTAAAACAAGACGAGAGTCGCTGACACATTAGCCTTGTCCTCTCGCTATTCATCAGCGATAAATACCAACTGACTTTCTTTTTTTACGCCATTTCCTTCCAAATTTGAAAACCGTCGCTCCTGTTTGAAAATTCATGACATTTTTCCGATACTTCCACTCAGTCATTCCAACCTCCTACTTGAACTTTCTGATCGCACTTTTCATTAGCCAACCTCCTTCCATTCCTTCTATTTGACCAGTCCATCCCAAAATACCTCGGTGCGTACCTTCACAGACAATAAACACACACACACACACGCAGACCTAGATTTCACCCTTTCCTCTTTATTCACCTTCAACAGCCACATTTGAGTCCCATAAAGGAGAGTTGACTCAACTAATCTTTAACACATTTTTAATGTCTTACCCTCAAACACCTTTCTTCGCCCAAACTCGTCACAGAGATTCTGTTACTTTCTTTAACTTTGGTATTTTTTAATTATCCTTATTAGTGTTCTCATTGCATCAACTCACTTTTAATTTACTCACTTGACATAAGCTTGTCACCATTCCCTTTAAATTCCTATTTCCAGGGCTTGTATGAGAAGTCTGCGTAAGGTACCCCGTGCCAGGCCCCCGGGACCAAAGGGAACCCCGGATTTTCCAGGTATTTAGGAAAATGATGGTATATACTAAACACTGCTGTTCACATTTCGTGTGAGCCCTCCCCAACGCAGTTTCATATATCGGAAGATTTGTAGAAGTTCTAATTCATAACATTACATAGTTTTAGGAAACGTGAAGGTATAACGAATATGATTTTCTTTCATCACAGCAACACTGCATCAACACGATTCCAGATTATCGTTTGTCTTCTGAACCACAAAAAATAAACATTGCAGAACACCTGGCCTTGTGAAATGACGTATTTCGCCTTACGGTCTGCAAGGCATTTTCCGGTAAAAGCAGATGACGCACCCGATTCTCCTCAAGCTGAAAAAACGTCACTTGAAAAAAAAAGAATCTTTTAGAAAGATTCAGGAAGAATCTCAAGCTGGCAGATTGCAGCAACAGGCGAAGGGGAGGGCTGAAAGAACAAGCTATCGCGCTCGGTGACTGTCAAGATCAGGTCAACGATAATGGGGCAAATGTGGTCGGAAAATACAATGGCTCACAAGAAAAAATGAAAGAGCACCGATCAGCAGCATTTTTTTTTTTTATTCTCCTGTTGTCATTTCTCATCGGGTGTGGAAAGATTGTGACTGAATGCATGCCACAAACAATGGCCTTTTAGGGAAAAATTCAAACAGCGTACCAATTGTTCGGTTGCAACTGGTGGGAATTCCTACAGAACACTGTTGGTTTCTCTCCTCGCGATAAGTCTGATGCAAGGTGGTGAAGTATAAAGCTTTTTGTGGTTCATTACTTGAATTAAACAAGCGCTGGAAAATCCCCTGCGACTACATTTGAAGGTCGTGACTGGAAACGAAGTTGCGATACAAAATATTAGCCGGCATAGTTATTTGTAACGAGATCATGTAGACTAGACATGCCACACTGGATGCTGACGTAGCAAGCACAGAAACTGATCACAGAGCTGACAAAACTTTGGAAAACTGGGAAAGCTCGTGGAATGACGCCATGCCGATTGCGTCAAAACTAAAGATAGAAATGAGACTCTCCGGTAGATGTGGTGGAGGTAGACGATCGACCGTAAGGCTTAATTCAATATGGCAACACACCTGATGGTAACTCAAAAGCCAATTTTGGAAGTGCCCAGCAAAACCCACTAGATATCAACTGAACAGAATTGAAATAAAGAATTTAGGCAAAAGGCCAAGCACTGGGACCTATGAGGTCAGTCAGCACTGAAAGGGAAATTGAAAGTAACGAAGGTTATAAAGGTGTAACAGGAGCAAATGAACCCCGCAATTGCACTATGAAACAATTAACAGGAGAGGGCGCCAAAGTAAGACAGAAGAAAGATATGAAGGTGGTACAGTAAAAGAAATGAAAGGGGTTGCAGCTACGGGCCGAGGGGATGCTGTAGAGAACCTTAAGTAATGCCTACAGTGTACCACGTGAGGTGCACTGACGACACTAGCCCCCTACGGGATCACTGGATATGCTGAATTTGGAACCCACTGGATCCGTTGAACTTGATAAAACATGCAGAGTTGGTGACCTGTTTCCAAATGTTTGTGTTACTTTAAGAATATTTAAAATGAATTCTGAAACAACAACCTCTGATTGAGGTCATTCAGAATTGTCTAAACCTATGATGTCCCAGGAACGTCCTGTGGATTTGGCCAGGCTAAGCTCTGAAGCAAACATGACCAGAACCTTTGAAATTTCATGCTGTGATTCGGAAGTGTTCACAAAGAAATGCCACAAAAACTCTCACTTCAAGCATATACTAATCCTATTTACTTTTCTTGTACCTCCTGATCTAAACTGCAATGTGGTTTTGTTCATGTACTTTTTCTTTCATCCACATTCGTTATAGTCGTTTTTATTTGCACTGATCATGAAGGGACTACAGCAGCACTGATATGGCTTCTGATGTTGAAAATCAACAGAGTTCTCGGATCTACCGTACTCTTTAAGATCTCAGCTCACGCCAAAATTTGTATAAAAACAGGGAAGGAGGGCAAAGGAAACTTCATACCTCTATGATAAAATTCCTCTCAAATGCCTTGCCCCCCCCATACGGGCACTTTCAAGCTCTTTCCTCAGTTATTGTAGTTTAATTTTTCATTATTACCATTAATGCTGAATCCTGGCATATTCGTGGGAAGATACTACTTACAGTGTGCCTCGTGTGGCACACTGCATATGGTACAAATTGTTCTCGGCAGTGTCCCTTCCACCCCAGAAGCTCTGGTTCCCGCCATTTAGTCTTAAATCCGCTCTCTTCGGTGTGTGTGTGTGTGTGTGTGTGTGTGTGTGTATGTGTGTGTGAGTTACCTGTCTAACTTATGTAGTTTTCCCTTGTTCCAATATTCTTACGAACAAATTCTTCGGGATAGCCTTTTGAGACTAGAATGTGATTTAGTGGTTTCCTTAAACCAATTTATGATAAAAATTATATCTTGGAATAATAATAATAATAATAATAATAATAATAATAATAATAATAATAATAATAATAATAATAATAATAATAATTCACAAAGACTTTTTCCCTATAAACTTGCACTTCATCACCCGGACCGTCCCTGACTCATCTCTCACCACTCCACCCATAAAGGTATCAAAGAGTTAAGGGGACACACCATGAAAACACGCCGGTCACTCTCCCATCCTCAGATCCTAAGTGCTTTTCGATTTCAACATGAAACAAAACTTTGAGGCTCGAGACAGACTATCATCTTCATCAAGCGTTAATATTCTCTAGAATAATGCATCAGTTTTTACACATTTTCTCAGTTCACAAGACCAAGATACTCACTAATTGATCGGTTAAAATGTGAACTAAACTTGCAGAATATAAAAAGAAAATATTTAAAATATTTTTTAAAAAACATGTTTTTATTAAAATGCACCAGAAAGTAAAAAATAATTGTTTGAGAGACACCAAGATTTTCTTACAATTAATCATGTCTACAATTATAAAAGCGTGGGCCCCAAACATGGAGGAATGCTACAAGAAATTTAAAAAATCGATTTCTTTTCTTGTCGCATTCCTCCCATGTCTGGGGCCCACGGTTTTTATTGTTGTAGACATGATTGTTTGCAAGAAAATCCTGGTGTGTCTCGAACAATTATTTTTCACTTTTTAGTGCATATTAATAAAAGCACGTTAAAAAATTATATTTTTTTATTTTATACTTTTTATTTTTGAAAGAAACTGTAACTGATTTATGATTGTAGTTAACGAAACTGATATCCGTTTACGGTGGAAGGTGAGGGAAAGGGGAAGGGATAAGGGAGAAGGGGGAAGGGGGGAGTAGGAGGGGAAAGGAGGGAAGAGGAATGGGAGGGGAGGGGAAGGATGAGGGGAAGGGAAGGGGGAGGGAAGGGAAGGGGAAGGGTAAGAGAAGGGGAGAGGGAGGATGAAAGGTGAGGGGGAGTGGAGGAGAGGGGAAGGGTGAGGGAGGTAGGGGAGGGGAGGAAAATGAGAATGGGATGGAGGGAAAAGAGGATGGGAGGAGTGGAGGAGGAAGGGGTGGGGAGGTAAAGAGGAGGGAGAGGAGTGGGGAAGGGAGGGTGAGGAGTGGAGGAAGGGAGGGGAGGGGAAGACACAGCTAAATTAATACTTGATCGTGTGCTCCGGAAGGGGAAAGGGGAGGGAGGGAGGAAGGGGGAAGATAGGGGAGGGGAGGGAGAATGGGGAGGGAGGGAAAGGGGTAGGGAAGGGGAGAAGGAGGACACAGCTAAGTTACCATAATCATGTGTTCCGGAAGGGGAGGAGGAGGAGGATGGAAGAGGAAATAGTGAGGGGATAGAAGAGGGAAGGGGAGGGGAGGATGGAAGAGGAAATAGTGAGGGGATAGAAGAGGAAGGGGAGGGGAGGGGAGGATGGAAGAGGAAATAGTGAGGGGATAGAAGAGGGAAGGGGAGGGGGAGGACACAGCTAAATTAACATTTCATCGCATGCTCCAGAAGGGGGAGGTGGAAGGAGGGGGAGGGGAGATGGAAAAGGGAAGGGGAGGGGGAGGACACAGCTAAATTAACACTTGATTGTGTGCTCCGGAAAGGGGAGGGGGAGAGGGGAGAGAGGGGAGAGGGGAAGGGGATGGAAGATGGCAGGGAGGGGAGGGAAGATGAAGAGAGGGGAGGAAAGAGGGAAGGGCAGGGGAGGATACAGCTAAATTAACACTTGATTATGTGCTCCGGAAAGGGGAGGGGGAAGCGGGAGAGGAGGGGAAGGGGAAGGGTATGGAAGATGGCAGGAGGAAGATGAAGGGAGGGGGAGGGAAGAGGGAAGATTAGGGGGAGGATACAGCTAAATTAACAATAATTGTGTGCTTTGGAAGAGGGAGGGGAAGGAGAGGAGAGGGAAGGGGATGGAAGAGGGAAGGGGAGGGGAGGTCACAACTAAATTAACACTTGATCGTGTGCTTTGGAAGGGGATTGAAGGGGATGGGAGGGAAGAGGGAAGGGGAGGACACAGCTAAATTAACACTTGATCCATGTGCTGGGGAGGGGGAGGGGGAAGGGGATGGAAGAGGGCAGGATTATATAGAAGACAGATGCTACCGAGTCAAAGAAGTTCTGAAAAATCCGAAGAGTTTCATACAAATCCTGAGTTACTATGGGAGGTCACTGTAGGGTCACTACAGGTCACTGCTGACCTACTGATCATGTAAGGTTGTATTGTCACCGGGACTGAGTAACCATGCAAAATTACAAGTCCATCGGACGAAGGGAAAAGGTCGAAAATTGAATTACAAGATTTGAGGGCAGACAGACATACTGACAGATGCAGAAGTCAAGTTAAATAAAAGCAAGTAATAATAAAATACAGCACACGTAACTATGGCGCATGCTTTAGTAATTACTTACACTGTAAATCCACACACAGACACATATATATATACAGTATATATATATATAATATATATATATATATATATATATATATATATATATATATATATATATATATATATATTACATATATTTTTATTTAAATTCCAGGAACAACGTCTCTCGAGTTAAAACTACAGTAATCAAAGGCACTACTGAAAAACATTTCAACATAACAAAATGAAGTTACAATAAAACATTAGGGTACCAGTACAAATAATTGCAAAATCACAGCTGAACCCCGATCATTGCGGAACAAGGCTATAAAAACACGCACGGTTTCACCCAACGAACCTGAGAATAAATATTTTTACAAGCGAAAAGCTGTGTGCATTAGCAACGTCGTTACTTCGACATTTAAAAACTTCGTTGGCTTGTTGGCAGCGATATGATGACTTTACAATACTGTACGCCTGCGTCATTACTACTCTTATAATAATATTCCTTCACGACGAACGTGGGATTACTCCTTTCTTCGAGGCTATGCCTTGCACTTCTTTCTCTTTTACCTCATTGTGGTTTCTTCGGGGCTGGGCTAGGAAAGTGTTTTAAGTTTCCATCCTCTCTGGGCTCATAAAATAAGCACTACAAATACCACTAGGTCTACACATAATGTTGATGAGACTGAAATTCCATAGCAATTCATTCCAGTGTTAAAAAAAAAAAACTTAATTCATCAAGTGGCCTATCCCGATTATGACCAGATAACGTCAAGGTAGCTCCCTACAGAAGTAACCTGGTTAACCTTACCTAACCCAGATCTCCAACATGTTTACAGTACTGACGTATACAACCACCCAATGGTCTGGGGTACCCATTGTTAGAATTACATTTAAATGTACGAAAGCGCTCCTGCCAACGCAAAAATTAAAATGGAAATAAAACAAATTCCTTCAGCACGAAAGTAAAAATGGGAAAACATCTGATAGCGTCAACTCGTAGGTTAGTCATCTCCTAGAATTAGCCTAGTTCACCGCATGAACGAACGAACCTGCAAAATGTCTTATTTTGATTCACTAACATTTTAATGAATTTAATTTCTCAAAAAACTTGACAAGTAAACTTAACGTCCAACTCAACTGTTACAATGAAGCTGATCTTGCATGTAGGCATATGTGGTTTACGTCTTGGTCAAATAGGTTAGGCCTATGTGTTTCAGTCCATGGTTAAGAGTAATGAAATTTGATATATTTCCATAATTTCTGACATGGGATTAATAGGCTTCTCTAAAATGCCAAAAATTTAAAACAATGATAAAAGCATACTCACCATTTTATTGACAATGCGTGGGATCCTGAGTAGCCTACCATAGCCTACACCAAATCCTCGGGTTACACTAAAAAGTCTCGTCAAAGGTTCTTGGAATCGTCTTAAATCGAATAAGCAAGGCGTGCGCTTCGAATATAACATCATTTCGAGGCTTTACGTATATAATTCTAAAGAATCTAAACTTCCTGTCTTACGAATTATGTTCAGAGGTGTCAGACTACTTAACACTAGGATGGCCGGGACCTTTGCTACGTACAGAATGGCCGGGGTGTCGTTCTCGACACCTTCTCATTTCACACTATATTTTGAATTATTATTGACAATAGATTTGATTAATAAAATGGTCAGTGTGTTAGCATTATGAACTGTAATGAAGAAAATTATTGATACATTCATTTGAACATCCTTAAGAATCAGTTTTATAACCTACTCCGTTCAACAATCCTGTACTAGTTAGCAACATATTACTTCCAATTCCACAATCTTTACAAGTTACAAACAATATTCTTGTTTCATCCTTTGCACATTTACCGCACATAGGTTTTTTACATGCTTGGCAAACTGTGATTGTAGCATTGGAACATTTTTTCCCATGGCACTTGCGACGTTTTTTAGGTACTGAAGAGCTAGTGGATGGCTGCGCACCTCAGCAGGAGCTGGCAAACTGTGCTAACGGATATAAGATTCCCTAAGACTCTCAATGAGCTGTAAAATGACCGCTTTCCTAGTTACTTTTTTCGTCTGAAGGCAAGCTTGTAAATAATTCATGCGTTTATGACTACCATATCAAGAATATTACAAAAAACTACAAGAGGCCAACGCTTCGCAGCACAACGTGTAGTATACTGTACTTCCTAAGCATTTGGTCGACATCTACTCCAACTTTATTGAAATTATATTATAGTAATCTATGACTGCTGGTTTTTTCTTTTCACCTTCAAAAACAGTTGGAGAACTATGCATGGTTGACAAGAGGCATACATTCTTATAATCCTTGCATTGCTAATTCACAAATATGCATCCACTTTCATTTTGAAAAAAAAAAACTTGGATTCATATTTTCTACCCCATTTCCTGTGAAGTCATTTCTTTTGACAGGTGCTTGCTGTTTGCTCGCACAGTACCAACAATTGAAGTTGCTCTTTCTGCAATTTCATTGCAACTTGAAGTGATGTAAAAAAAAAAAAAAAAAAAAAGTTGCCTGTTGTCACATTATAGCCTCTATTCTTCACCACTTCAGTAACGCTGAGCACAACATGTTCTACTATGGGAACTCCTAACCTTGAATCTTTCTCTATAGCCCCTAGATAGGGAATCACATTTACAAAATATTTGTGTTCTACTTCTGCAGGGACCCAAAATTTCATTCCAAACTTATCAGGTTTATTTGACATAAAAACAATGAAAGGGCACCTGTTTTTTTCAGGGCTAATAGCTGTTCGTCAATTGTCAAACTATATGTTGGTACCTTTGCAGTTTTCGTCAAAGAGGTTGAAAATTTGCCTAATGTAAATTTGTCACTTTTGGTCCTCTCTGCCCTCGTGCTTTTATTATCAAATCTAATATATCTTTGCATTTTCTTGAAGTAATTTCTAGACATGGTTTCTCCAAATATTTGTGGTCCACAAGTCTTATTCCACAATATATATATATATATATATATATATATATATATATATATATATATATATATATATATATATATATATTTGTGTGTATATAAAGCTTCAGACATTGAATATAAGTGAAATGAACAAAAATAGCGATGCCTTTTAGGGAATTTTCTTGCATTTATACCATAGGTAGCCTAGGTGACAAAAACGACACCTCGGCCATTCTAGGTAAAAAGTCAGATATCAGCTTTTGTATGACAGATTACATAACCTGCATGGCCGATAAAATATCTTTGCAAGATATTTTAAGCCTCAGCGACAATATATCTTGAAAGTCTGAAGGTGTCGAAAACGACACCTCGGTCATCTTAGAAGGAATGTGTGAGATACTAAAGATGGCGATTCTTTCTACTTTTTATGGAAAGTTTGTAGTTTGCTCGTCGTTTGTTTCTTGAAGGGACAACGAACTTATTTTTTGTTCTAGAAAGTGCATAGCTATCCATCGGTATTGTTTAAACACATTCTGACATGAATTCTTTTTAATCTTTAAGAATAATCAAGGAAAAGAGTAAGTCTCGTTATACCAAACACATGACGTTCTAATTCGCAGAAGATTACTCATGAGTCACGGGTAACATGTGTAAACAAAATTTACCACTTGCACTAATAGCTGCGCGGTGGGTGATTGACGCAGCACAAAACAAAGAGCATTCAAGCTGTTTTGTTTTGATTTTTATATATACCAAAAGGTCTTAATTCATTTTGTCATAAGTTCTTTGTGATTTAGCATAAATATCATAATTTGGTGAAAATGTTAAACGCATAATTACTCGCACTCACCACACAAATTATATATATATATATATATATATATATATATATATATATATATATATATATATAGTGTGTTATTCAAGAAAGTTCAGCTACAATAAAAGTAAATAAAAGCAGATGAATGCACAGCCCTTAAATCCATCGTAAGAAACACAATGTCTCGTAGCATGTCTTATTATCATGTCTTCATGAGTACGATAAGATACGATTGTAGTACGTATCAGCTTATCGCATAATTAGCCATAGGAACAAGACAAAGGGATTCTCAGAAATTATATAGACGGAGTCCGTTCAGCGAATGATACCATTAGTAATAATAGTATATATATATATATATATATATATATATATATATATATATATATATATATATATACATTATATATATATATATATATATATACACGTGTGTATGCGTATACAATGCTTTTCCCCTTCGAAAGCGTGTCTCCAGAGGGTGTTACCCTTCCGATTTTAAGCCAGTATTTCAGGGTGTCCTTGCAATCTCAATTTTCTAAATCCTTGTTACAACCAACCACATTCGACTAACCTCACATCCCCAGCTCACCTCTCAGGTCAACGAGGGTTAACTGAATGGGCCTCGATTCAAATCCGAGATAGTTACCGACTCTCTCCCAAGGCGTGATGTGAAACAATGCCAGATGTGGTGACAAACCGGACAAACAGTACGTAGCCCACTGGTGACACTTCCTCCACAGGGGAAAAGGTGGAGGGTGATATATATATATATATATATATATATATATATATATATATATATATATATATATATATATATATATATATATATATATATATATATATATAGCATATATGTGTGTGTATATATATATATATATATATATATATATATATATATATATAAACCAAAAAGGCTATAACACACACACACATATATATATATATATATATATATATATATATATATATATATATATATATATATATATCACCTTCCATCTGTTTCCCCTGTGGAGGAGTGGCACTAGGGGCTACATACTGTTTTCCGGTTTGTCAACACGTCTTTCACATCACGGCCTTTTCTTGACCACATCTGACACTGATACCCACTTACAGCCGGGGTCAATGGTAGGTAGAGAGTCGGGAACTATCTCGAATTTGTTTATATAAAAAATATCCAGTACACGTTCTCTCGCGATGGAATCTAGGTAAAGACCAAAGAAGGAAAATAAAACACTTATAGCAGACTGTATAATATCTGAAGATCAAGCAATTTGAAACTGCATACAAAGGCAACAGGTAACAATTTTATTACGATCTGTACTGTTATACAGACATGAATCATGACATGGCAGTGAAACTCTGCCCAGAAGATTTTGTTGATCTGAGAATAAAGCTTTAAGAAGAATATTAGCGGTCGAGAAATCATACCGTAAAGGACGTTACGTAAGTTCCATTAGACGGGACAATGATGGCAAGGATATGCAGATGAAGGGCATTCACAGATGGCTTGGACATGTCCCTCTCACACCCCCCGGGAGGATAGTATGTGACAACGTCAACTGGACTCCCGTGGGCGCCAGAATAGTTGGAAGACCTGAAGGAAGGTACCTTGTTTCCCTTATCTGTAGTTAGTCTCAGTTTCTGTTAAGAAGTTACGTGGAATTGGTGTCTGTTTCATTACGTTTTTGCCTATGTTTTACGTTTCCGTTGTATCTTTATTGTACTTTAAACCGGAAATGAATAATGTACATGGATCAGAAAGAGTTTCCGTGTCTTTCTTGAAAGAAAACAGACAGAAGGAAAGAAAGAAAATAATACTAAACAATGAGGAGAACATTTATTCCCGCCAGCGCCGTTGCTTTCCGAAGGTCTTGTTGACCATCTTTCTGGGAGTGCTCGCTGACCGACCTCCTTAGTGAGACCCAGAATTACTTGGATGACAACTTTGGAAGGGAAGCTTTGCACAAGTTGATATCTGAAGAAGATAAGCACAGGAAAGACATGAATGGCGGAATCTGACATACGAGGCCCTTTGATTGACTGATTATGAAATTTAGGTCTTGAAGACCAAGCGCCGTAATCCATCAGGATTATTCAGCGCAGACGAGGCCCTTTGCGTCACTCGGCGTTGCCATGAAGCTTAGCTTGTTCTGTGACCTTTTGAAGGAATTAGCTAAAAGCCAAAGGCTCGCTTTTTTCTGCTGAGACGCGCTGCATCTTTCCTTTGCTGCGTCCTTTACGGCGGGCATGTGTAATTATAAAGTTAAGTATACCTTAGTTTAACCAGACCACTCAGCTGATTAACAGCTCTCCTAGAGAGGGCTGGCCCGAAGAACTGGATTTATTTGACGTGGCTAAGAACCAATTGGTTACCTAGCAACGGGGCCTACAGCTTATTGTGGAATCCGAACCACATTATAACGAGAAATGAATTTCTATCACCAGAAATAAATTCCTCTAATTCTTTATTGGCCGGTCGGAGAATCGAACGCGGGACCAGCAGATTGCTAGTTGAGAACGATACCCACCCATCCAATGAGGAACTAATGCCCCGGATAGTTCGTTTCACCCGATTTCATTTGCGATCCCTGTCATAAGATTCTCCCTGGATTCCATCAGTTTTTTTTTTTTTTTTTTACTTTTCGTGGCCTGCTTGTCTTTATTTAAATGTATTGATTGAGTCATTTATTGTGATTACCTTTCTGGGAATTTTATACATAGGCAGTTTAGGAGAGCCATGCCAGTTTAAGAGGTTTGATGAATAACAGTAATGATAAGGATGATGATGTGCTGATGAAATGGGAAATTTGCATTCTAAAAATAAATGAGGACATCAAGGTCAGTCTGGAATTCCAGACTTGACCAAGAAGAGATTGCTGTCGAAAAGGTTCCAGGAAGTTTCTGGAGCCATTGACGGTTTTTCCTAACTCACACCTTATCAAAAGCTTCTGTAATCACCCAAGATCTCAAGAGCCTGTGGAATCTGGCATTCACGGATGGTTACCTATCAAAGTACGGACTAATCCCAGTAATGGATAACGTTATTGATTGGAGCGAAGTGTGTTTTGCTTAAGCAAGCAGTTGGTTTAACTTCCGTGCTTTTGTCTGAAGGCTACCTTGTCCTTAGTCTTCCATTTATCCTGTTTACCTTGTATTTATTCATTTATTCTTGTTTTGCAGTACAAAAATGTTCTCTTATTTATTAAGTACGTGCTGTACATAACTCTCATGAGGACTTGTATTTCATTTTCATCACTTTTCAATTTTAGTCCCAAGGGTGGTAATAGATATGAATCATAATTCTCTCTTCCGCCTTCTGTCTGAACCTCGATCTCGTCTCGTCGGGGTCTTCATAAGCATATCTGTGCACCCGCGTTCTGTTTCTTCCATATTATGTACTATTAGATCGACGTTTCCACCATTCCCTTCCCCACCGTTGTTTGAGACTTTTCTGTTTCAAAGATCACGGTCTAGTTCCCGACCGAAGGCAACTTTTATCTTAAACTGTATATCAGTTGAGCTTTCATTACGAATTCCAAAAGAAGGTTAACAAAGACACTCAAAATATTAGGGGTCTTTTTATTTAACACCAATTCGAGTTTTCAGACTTTTCAATTTTACCAAAAATTGGGAGGTTTACAAAGACATATCCAAAACATTACAGATCTGTCCAAAAACACAGAACCACCTGGCAACCATTCTATGTATCATGACGGTCAGGTGTTTGACATCATTAATCTGACTGTTAAACATTTTATCTCCAAATAGAAATTAAATACATAAAATCTGTATAATAAACATCTTTTTAAAAAATATGCTACACATTTCAAGGCTTATGGAAAAGTGAGCGTTACGGTCACTTCCGAAGAACTTCTTTTACATCTAAGCACCTGCAGTGACGTCAAGGAAGTGAGCGTATTAATGGAATAATAATGTGGAACCTGAACTCGCTCGCTGGCATAAGGAGCTAGCGAGATCAGGTTGCGAATGTAAATCAAAAAGAAAGAGATTTATAGGGATCTGACATTAGACGCATCGATACACTCACAGGTTGGCAACACTGCAGAGTTACAGCCATCTGAAAGAGCAGGAACCTTCCAGGCAGAGCTCTTCCCCTACTTGATACTTGGAGAAGCGCGGTGACTCGAAAGTTACGTCTCCGACGATGGCCTAAATGGACATCTTCCTTTTTTTTTCTTGTTTTTTTGGGGGGAGATGATGGGAGGGAAGGAACTAGGCCATTCGTCCTTAAGCCTCCCACCATATCATTATGGGTTTAAAAAACTAATCTTTATTACATAGCATGACATCAAAAGAACTATTTTTCAAGATGATAGCGCAGTCTTTCTGCTTCCACTTCCAATTGCTCCAAAGACTCGCTTCAACAACAAACATCTAAAGAAGGACAACTGTCGGCAGAAACTAGAACTCGCGCCCTCCTCCTCCAAAGAGAAGTACAGCCACAAACTTGGCCTATTTTTGCTCCAACAGGAAAAGGGCGCAAGTTGAGGTTATCTGCGCATAAATAGACATCATATCATGGACTTAAAAGCTAAAAAACATAACATAGGCCTATGAGCTGAAGTGACCATCATTTATTTTTTTTAGGATTTTTTGTAACATTTTTATGTGTGGTCAGGTCGGCTAGCAAACCAACAACAAAGTTTATTCATGTAATATATAAGACAGGGCTGCCCGGGCACTCAACTAACTGATGGCGCCGAGACTTACGAGCTAAGTTCATAGAACTTACATATGGGAATATATCATAGATATATGGTGTAAAAATAACACACAGGCCTTGATCAGTGGGCGCTCAAGCCGCCCGGAGGAGGAAACCCCGGGGAATGGCCGAGTCTGTAGACCCACTGGGGAACAGACCATGTGCTAATAGATTAAACCAGGGAAATTACCTTCCCCGCTTACAAACTAAATGGAACACACGCACGCATTTACACACACACGCACACGCACAAGACACACAAGACGAGAGGCGGAAGGCGATGGCGACACCGCGCGGGCAGACGGACGGGCGTTCGAAAGAACGCCAGCCGTGAAACGCGCGCGTGCGGAACCACACCGCCGCGCTTGTGCTGACGCCTCTGGCCACGACCTACAGGCAGTAGGGGTGGCAGAACTGGTACACGAGCCTCTGGGACCTCTCAGTCTTCTTCATGATGCCCTTCTTGTAGTACTGTCTGATGGAGCGGGAGAGCTTGTCGTAGTTCATGGCGGGACGGTTCTTCCTCTTGCCCCAGAGGCGGGCCACGCGGACGCTGTCCTCGATCTTGAAGACGCCCTTCTGCCGGTCCAACCAGCGGATGCAGGAGCCATACAGCTGTGGCTGCTGCAGCAGCTCCTTCAGGAACTGCCACAGGTGGATGTGAGTGCCGCCGCGGCCACTCCCTCCGCTGCTGCAGCTCTCTTCTTCGACTTCGTCTGTTCCGAAAGAAAAAGACAAATATCATTTAAGCAAGGTATAAAAAATAAGCACGAGTACTGATGTAAAATCATCTCAAAAAGGGGAAAAAACCCTACGAACTGAAAAACACATCACCGTCACAGGATGTCAATTTACGTCAAGAACACGAAAAAGTGGTGACACCGGAAATGAGTGTCAAAAGCCGCCATCTAAACAAAGCTGATAACGCTTCCATTGTTTATTTTGAGCGGTACGTTCTACACAATTGAAACACCACAAAACTACTGTCTGGCTTCGTTCACTAAAGTTCTATACATTTCAGTTTTCTTCATAGGGATCCAATACTGTTATTGACAGGCTCCGTTCCAGAAGGGAACAATATTCTTTGCTGGATTTGTTCATAAGAGCGGAATACTATTCTATTTTGTTATAAGGCAACTATAATTTGGTTTCGTTCATGTGGGGCAACACGTTCGCTGGCTTTGTTCATGAGGGTACAGTATTGTGGCGTTTTCGTTCACAAGATAACCATTGTCCAATTTCTCTCATGAGGGTGGGCAGAATTCGTCAGCTACCTCATCACTGTATGTACGTATGTACGTGTGTGTGTGTTTAACCTTTCTACCAACTTTTTTTCTCCATAAGACAAGAACAGTGCCCACAAATCTACCTAGCTGATCTTCCCTCGGTCTAATTCTTCGTCTAGAAAAACGTGCTCACCATACCTCTATGGCTTCTTATCAAACCCACCTACCTATAAACCCAGCTATATAGATCTATCAACCAATATTAGTCTTAACTATCTAACAATCTGTCTATTTATCCACCACTACTCAAACACGAACATTTAAATATCAAGCAAAAAGAGAAAATGGAAAGTTCAACAAAGCATCAAGAAAGCACTAGAAAAAAAAAAAAGACGTCTTTCTTGACTATCAAATGGTGTATATCTTAACCAGAGGTGGTTGAACAAAATGGCGGAGTTGCCGTCCTTGATTTGAGAGAGAGAGAGAGAGAGAGAGAGAGAGAGAGAGAGAGAGCGGAGGATTGGCATTTAGGGATTCCCAGAACCAGTAGTGACGGGGCTTTTGTTCTCCAACTTTAACCTCTTCGTTGCAATTGCGTGCGCGCAAACACACAGTCCTCAGTCTTGCGATTTCTCAAATGGGCGATTTCGAGTGGAAAGTAGATAGTTACCTGCACCACAGAGAGAGAGAGAGAGAGAGAGAGAGAGAGAGAGAGAGAGAGAGAGAGAGAGAGAGAGAGAGAGAGAAATTCTGCTCTTTTCACAATCACTGCCTTGTTATAAATATCTCTCATTTTAGGAACTGAGAAATTCCTGTGGAACGGTTCCAGAGAGAGAGAGAGAGAGAGAGAGAGAGAGAGAGAGAGAGAGAGAGAGAGAGTCCTGAAGGTAGTCACAATTTTTTCTATACTTCAGTGTGGAATTTTGTACATAATTACTCATTTAAATCTTATACAATGTCCATTCAGTGTTCCTATGTACAAGACTATACACACAAATTGAAACTGACACTGTTCAATTTGAGAGAGAGAGAGAGAGAGAGAGAGAGAGAGAGAGAGAGAGAGAGAGAGAGAGAGAGAGAGAGAGAGAGAATTGCGTTTTTTTATCCTTTTCCTTGTCACTCAAATGAGTTATTTTGATCACTGAGAGAGAGAGAGAGAGAGAGAGAGAGAGAGAGAGAGAGAGAGAGAGAGAGATGCTGCAAATACTGCGCATATACAGCAACGTTATTCTAGCAATGGTGAGCGGACCGAGCGATGGAGAAAGTAAAATTGAATTAATATATAGAGCAGGCAACAGTCCCAGTCACGTACGAGAGAGAGAGAGAGAGAGAGAGAGAGAGAGAGAGAGAGAGAGAGAGAGAGAGAGAGAGAGAGAGAGAGGCTCCAACTCCAATCAACAGGGCGCCATTGTGACGTCACCGCAATGAGGTTTGGTTACTTACCAACATGAACTTGAATATGCCTTCTATCCCAGGCATTTTTATTAAACAATCGATATTTCAATTGAAAAGAGGCAATTATAATGTGTCTACGATAATGACATGATTTTAATTGACCCAATCTATTTCCTAACGAACGAGAAACCTTCCAACTATTCACAAATTTCCAACGTCTGGTAACTTTGATCGCCAGAAGGGACCTTGAGCGAGGCTAGCAGTATCACCTTGGTCCAGGCACTATACGTTAAAGCATTGCAATGTTGCGCTTAATGGCACTAGTGCGTAAGACTCAATATCGCCCGGCAAACACGCTGATATGAAGGTACTTCTTGCATAAGGGAACTCTGCAACGAATAGTCCTTACGGACTTGCAATCATAAGGTCCAAATTGACGTTACATTTGAAGAGTTATGGGGGTGGGTGGGGGCATCCCAATCGAGTACGCAGAGAAGTATGGCTTTATGCCGCCCTCAAGTAGGAGCTCTTCAATCTTATCCTTTGAGTCGTGTCGATTTGAGGGTCATTTAAACATTAGGACACGTTCATAGACTATACCAAATCTGCAAGAGCTACAGCGTAAGAAAACTGCTTACTGATATTAATAAGAACATCTGAATAATACTGTAATACACTACTTCAGCCTCTCGTGAATTAACAAGGTAAGGAAATACAAATAAACCGAGGGCCAGCAAACTGCTTAAAATTCTTTCTCTCACTCCTTCCAAACAAGTCTGCAACCACACCCTAACAGGGATACCAACCTCTTCAACGTGTTACTGCACATAAATCGATTTTTGTTATTAAACAATCTTGGAGGTTGTGTGGTGCTTAAAGTTATCAATAAATAAATACTTGCTGAAACTCTGCAGTTACAAAAACTTTTATCTTTTAAACTACACAAAATTGACAAGACGAGATCAAAATGATGTCAAGTATTTTTTTTATAGATATTAGACTTAAATGCGAGAAATATAACCTTCTATCGAAAAATTAAGGGTCTCTCTTCCAAAATTTGTAGTCTTAATTTTATAGAATGCACCTGTAACCATAACCGGCCTTCTACTTGACAAAAGCTATACCGTTCGCTAACACTGCCCAAATTAAACAACCATATTAACATTCGCAAAGCCCAGACCAATACCACCTCTCCCCCAAGTTCGTGTGACGGAAACTTATACCCTTCTCCAACTTGAACTAAATCCTAGACTAAAAATCTTCTTGAACACCTGTTGACCATACCACTCGCCAACAATCCCTGAAGCCTACACCAACACTAATCTTCAATCTCCCCATAGCCTAACCCATCTCCAACATCGGCGCGATGAGGGCTGAATCAATGTAACAATTCTACTCTGGACTGGTTTTTTCTTCACCTGACCTCCACCTGTTCTTGAGCCCTACGCCTGGCTGACTTAGTCCCACAGAGAAATACCCCTTTTTGGGGCAACCTGTGCCATCTCCCTCCCCTTTCCTCCTTCCTAAAGTACTGGATATGTCTTTGTGTATTGGTGTTGATAAAATAGTTTGTTGAATCATTGGAATTTCATAAATATAATAATTAAACGTAATGACGACGCTGATTTTTTATCCATGTTATACAGTCGGGTAATACTAATACTTCTGGTGCCAATCTAATAATGTTAATGACTCAAATGATAACTTGCAAATTATATAGTTGAATACTACGAATGATAATATTGAATGATACTAAGATTCAAACTATAGTAATTATCTGATAACGCTATACAGTATGTTTTCAGTATGTTTCGCAATATAATAATAATAATAATAATAATAATAATAATAATAATAATAATAATAATAATAATAATAATAATCTTTCAATAACACTCACCCTCAGAGTCATAAGCGTCTTCTTGGGGAGAGCAGTGGTTTGCAGAGGTGTGGTGGTGGTGACCCGAGTGGGGGGACGAGGCTCCCCCCTGGGGGCTGCCGTTGGACGGGGGATGCTGCTGTTGCTGTTGCTGTTGCTGCTGCTGCTGCTGCTGCAAGAGCGCCGCCATGTCCATGCAGGACTCATCTAGGTAGACGGCTGTGCCTTGCTGCTGGAGGGGTGGAGAGGGGGGGTTCGGGGAGGAGCCGCTGTTGCTGCTTCCCTGCTGGCTGACCTGGGCTACCGGGGTGGGTACTTGTGCCAGGGCGGGCACGAGGGGCAAGGGAGGGCTGGAAGGGGCGCTACCGGAGCTGCTGCTCCCGCTGTTCCCCTGCGCCCCTGGAGCGGAGGGGGCAGCCCCAGAGGAGGATTGGTGCGGCAGGTGCAACTGATGGTGGGCATGAAGTGAGGACGGAAGCATCAGGTTGTTAGGGGCATCGACAATCTGCTGGTGGTGCGGAAGCTGCAGGAAGGCACCACCCACCTGCTGACGGGGGTCTGAGGGGGCGGCAGAAGAGGGAGAGGGCGGGGGGAACTTGGAGGAGGACTTGAGGGCTTCTCTCCAGATCTCCAGCTTGGCATAGAGAAGCTCACCTCCGACGGGAGCCAAGAGCCGGAACTGCTGCTCAGTCAGCTTCAAGAGGGAGGGGCCCCCGTAGTTCCAGAAGTCCAGCATCAGGGGAGGGAGGTTAAGCTGGGAAGCCTGCAGCTTCAGCCATGCACGCACGTCGTCCACAGACCACTGGGCAGGATCTATAGGGGGAAGGGGGAGAGAAATGGGGAAGAGCACATTAAGAGAGGCCATTCGATACAAGCTTTCAGAACAGATGTCACATCCACAGGGCAATGCCAATCAATTAAGTTGGGTTCAACTTCATTACCCTGTGCAGATATGAGACCTAAAGCATCAGTCAACCGGCTACGCGTAGCACAGACAATATCAATGTTAAACTATGATTATTTCCATTTAAAGAGCAAAAGAATACAGTATATAGTAGTAATAATTGTAGCATAGTATTAGTAATAGTACTAACTGTGGCATTAGTATTAGTGTATACAGAAACAGTAAGAAATTAAAATGTAAGAACCACATAATATTTCCTAGGTTCAAAACTGAAGAAAAGCAACTGGTATGCTGACAATAAGAAGAACTACCTGTCATGTACCGAGGAGCATGTAAGAGCCTAGACTTGAGACTATAGTCCGCCATTTTGTTTTGCAAACCACCGAAAACAAAATGTACTGAATCAGTGCGCAGGCGCAAGTGGCTCTTCTCCAGATTCCACCGAACACAGACAGACGAACGCACGCACGCACACACTCACACTCGAATCTTTTGGCGCGAAACGAAACTTATGTTTTCCCCAACTTTTCCGACACCTGGCGAACCGAGAGGGGCGAGACGGCTTCCTAGGGACGTTTTCTTGATGAAGTAGAGATAGAGCTTAAAGGAAAGTGAAAAAGGGAACGGGTGTGTGAGTGTGCTGTTGGCAAACCGCGCGCTAAGGGAGGACTATGCAACCGATGAGATGCTCTGACGACAAGGCAACCTCTTCGTGACGTCAGCCCATGGCGCTACGTCATCGACATCCTGTTTTGCACGGTGGAACCCTTTTTTCGGGGCACCGAGACTCGGCCATAGGGGCATTTCCCTCTTCCCGGGGAACTAAAATGACCGAGATGCATCCAGAATAATTCATTTTCCAGTTTTATAGACCTAATTCCATAAACTGGAGTCCCCAAAGCCATAAACGTCGAAACAGGAACCGAAGTCTACTTATGAAATCGAAAATACAAGCCGAAACTAAATCTGACATTAACAGCGTGTCTGTTTTACTATTATTATCATTATTATTATTATTAATATTATTATTATTACTCAAAAAAGAAATGTAAGAATGAGAATTACGGATAACACGAAGCAATGCAACGCAATGTCACACCATCATTCCTTTACTACTTTATTGCAATGCAATGGAAGAAAATAATACAATTTAGTAATACAGTGGTAATGCATGGCAACAGATAGATGCAATGTGCATTAAGAAAAGATTTTAACGTAAGAATGAGATGTAGCATTGCAATGCCGTACGGGGATTAAATGTAGGAAAATGCAATGAATGAATGTAGATACTTAAAGCACGAATCAAAAAGGTCGTCAGAATGCAATGCACCAAAGTAGTTGATTGTAGGTGTGAAATTGAATCAGAAATGCAGTCTACTGAGTATACATCGTAATGCAAGAATGCAACTGATAATGCAACGTGGACTTGAATGAAGCAGATAAAAAAATATTTAGGTGAAAAAGCTAAATAATGCTAAGGATAATATTAACAATCATAATATTTAGGTGAAAAAGCTAAATAATGCTACGGATAATATTAACAACCATACTATCAGAATATTAATGATGTCGGGACTACTAATTATTCTGTATCGAAGTGAAATAGACTTGATATTAAAATACACATTTCTGCTGATGATTAAAATGCATAAATAACAGTAAATAACATCAGATCTCTAAATAGCGGTAATTTTGAAAATCACCATATTTATGAAATTAAAATATACGACAGCAAATATTGATAATAATAATATACGGATGATAGCGATCACGACGATGTTAGCAAAATTAATATAAAATATTAAGTTAAAACGATAAGGGAGTCAATAAATAATTATTTCCTTCTGGCAGCAGTTTTTTTTGGGGGGGTGGGGCTGACGAGGACCGGAGTGGCGTGGGAGTGCTGGGGGTTAGTTAAGGAAGCTTTATTTAAAGGATAAGGGGAAAATACCCCAAGACGTTCCCCGGGCCTCGGGAAACAGGTCAGCGATAAGATCAGTAACTGAGGTCGAAAGATCTTTGTTCTGGGGAATCACAGGGAGAGAGAGAGAGAGAGAAACCTCCCACCTTAACAAAATAGAGCCGAGAATAATACCCTCGCTATCTCTGAAGTGCACACCATCGTACCCCCTTGTTGCGCAAGAGGGCAAATACCCACACCATTACCTCTCTCCTCCTCCCAACCCCCAGTCCCCCCTTTAAAACAAACCTCCCTATCCATTACACCATTCCAATCTAATAAGAGGCTCCACTTGGAGCAGCGAATCCACTCTCTCCTCTCCACAATGGAGAGACTGTGCGCCCCAAAAGGTAAGGTAGAGAATCCCACAAGGGGAGCCTCTGTCGCCACACTCGAGTTCATCAGAAGCCAATACAAGACTCCCTTCTCTCTCTCTCTCTCTCTCTCTCTCTCTCTCTCTCTCTCTCTCTCTCTCTACCGTCCCTCGCATTGTCTATCTGTTAATCTAAGATATACAGATCGCATTTTCCTTCTCTCAAGGAACCATCATTGTATACTATATATATATATATATATATATATATATATATATATATATATATATATATATATGTACATGTATGTATATAAGTATATTCATATGAAAAAGAACACATACGTTTCAGACTGCACCCAAATGTTATTATCCGCTGCCAGCAGATCCCACTGCAGCCAAAACTACCTCGCCATTGGCCCACCCCCCTTCACCAAAACCAGGAGCAACCCCTCCCTGAGAGGGAGAGTGGCAGTTGCAATGGCAAAGGACGTTGAACGGTATTGCAAGGGATCATAAAGAAGGAATCCGCGCGTGTTCAAGGACTTAAACAAGGAGTCTGTTCATGGGGTGAGAGGGTGGGGCCGGTGGGTGGGGAGGAGACGGGTGGTGAGGGGAGGTGGCCACAAAAACTTGTTGCGCCTGAAGCACTTCAACAAACACACACACACACACACACACACAGGGCTCGCTGGGAATATAAGACCAAGGAATAATCCGAAAGTGGAATAAAAACATGGATGAAAATAGGTCTAATGATGACAAATGTGGAACATACACACCAGTGATTGCCTCATTTTACATAAGTTTATCCCATACATGAAGAGAAAAACATTTACTTCGTTTCCCACATCGAGAGAGAGAGAGAGAGAGAGAGAGAGAGAGAGAGAGAGAGAGAGAGAGAGAGAGAGAGAGAGAGAGGATCAAATGCTGCTTGAAGACAAAAGATGATAGCAGCAAAATAATGACGACTTGATTACTGGCCCAACGGAATGACGTCAGCAGCCTTATGGCGGGGAAGAATAGAGGCTAAGCGAGAACAAGTGCGCTGTGGCCGTTGATTGCCATAACAGCATGTAGCTGTTTACAGACGAAAAGGGTGGAAGGAAAAAACAAATAAATGACCGGGAGGTAAAACAAATAAACGAAAATCTCCAAATGGGATGAACAGAGGGTGTAACAGTAACGCTAGACGTTTACGGCGTTGAGAGCGAAGGATACTACTTTTACATCTCTTGATCTCTTACACATGGAAATGGAAGCTATGTAGACCTATCTCGATCGGGAAAACCCTGCCTTGATCCACACGAGAGAGAGAGAGAGAGAGAGAGAGAGAGAGAGAGAGAGAATATCTGACGAACCTTATAAGGCGATTTCAAGGAGGGAGCCCAAGAAGAGCCGAGACAAAAACTCGCCCTATCCAAGGCCGATTTGATGAGGCAGTCGGGGAGGGAAGGCAAGGGTTGGGCGGGAGAGACAGCCGCGAGAACCAAAGTAAAAGGTATAATAAACACGAGGAGAGAAGAAGAAATGAAGAGAGAGAGAGAGAGAGAGACTGGGACGAAAACGACCAAACCAAGACTTAATCGTTACGCTAAAACACAATTGCCAGAGAAAAATAATTGCAAAATGACTTGAAATAACTTTAGCTCATGTTGCCAGCTAGCAAGCTACACCCACCAAACAAAGAGCTGCAAATGGAGTCCCTCAAGGACATGCAGTCAGCGCGCGCGTGTGTGTACACACACGCACACACACCAAAATGGTTGATTCATACACACCCGTCAAGGAGAAATAAAACATAAAATGAAAGAAATTCGAAATGAATATTTTGGCCACCAGCAACAACATTTGAGGGGCGGTGTGACTAATCGCCTTGACAGTTTGACATTTCGGGAGGAACAGAGTAAAATGACTACCCACCGTTGAATAATAACCCAATGACGTCATTGTCCCTCTTAAGCAAAGCTCTTACTCAAGACTAGTTCACATGCTTCTCGTATACATTCATCAAGAGATACATAAAATGTGTCAGTTGAATCCGTAACAGGTTGTTCTAGGAAAATAATAACTGGATTTTATAATTCAGTGATTTTTGTATAAAGCTTAGAAATACATCACTACTACCCTCAAGAAGATATAACCGCGGTACAGGCAATAACTTTGAAAATATCACCTGCAATGATGATAACGTATCTAGTTATAATAATGAGCGACTTTTTACAATAACAATTATATGCAATGATAACATACATAACAGAAGTTTTGTCTTGAGAAATAATAATGATTTTAATAACTTATACTCCGCAAAATCAAGTAATTAGCCTTATTATATCTTCTTGAGAGAGAGAGAGAGAGAGACTTGGGATACTCACCCACGGGAATGTTGAGGGAGTCGGACACCCGTTGCACGTCCCTCCTATTGTGTTCTTGGGCCAACCTCTCCACCGTCTCGAGGATGTCCCTCTGGCAGGAGGCGGGCGACACCTGAGGTTGGTGCTGCTGGGGGGAAGGCACCGTAACGACCTCCAAGGGGCTCCCGCCACCGCATCCCGACGAGGGTGCCGCTGGCGACCCACAGGACGACCCGACGCTGACGTCGTCCTCCAGCTCACGCTTGACGTCCACCAAGGACTCCAGGAAACTCAGCCCCTCGTCGCTTTCCTTGTAGCCGCCGCTGGGAGACATTTTCTGGTGGAAAGGGGCCTGGCCCTGCTCGTCCAGGGGGTGGGAAGGTGGAGGAGGGAGGTTATGCAAAGATGTTCCTTGCTCGAAGGATGGAGGAGGAGTAGAGCCTCCTGAGGAGGAGATCTTCTGGAAGGGATTAGTCTCCTCCAGGCGGCCCCGAAGGAGAGGGTGGTCAGGGTAAGGACCACCTCCGTAGGGAGGAGAGGAGGCAGAAGAAGGGATGGAGGGTGGGGAGGGCGCCTGGTGTTGATGGATCAGCGCCTGGTTCTCACTCAGGAGATCCGACAGGTTAATGCAGGACTCATAGGGGTCCTTCTTGATCACGTGGCCGGCTCCTGACGGAGGGCGGCAGTATGGAGAGACGCCGTGGAGGGAAGGATTGGCTGGGGGAGGAGCGGAGGAGGGGGACAGGTGAGGAGCGGGAGGGGAGGCGGGGAGAGATAGGTAAGAGAAGGGTTCCTCTTTCACCTTCTCCAGCTCGACAGGGAGATGCTGGGGGGAGTGGAAGGACTGGGGGGAGTAGCAGGGATCGGACCACTGGGACGGAGAGGGCACTTGGCATTCGCCGTAGTTGCCGCCGCCCTCATGTCCGGGGCTTAGGGATGTGGGTGCCCCTGGCACAGCTTGGTTCATCTGCAGGGCGAAATGGAAATAACATTTACAAAACAAAAAAAAAAAAAGCATTTAATTATTCCCATATAAAAATTAAATTCAAGTACCTTTATAAAGTTTCAATTGCGCAATTTTGCGATAAAAGCAGGAGCGCTCCCTCCCCAATCATAGAGAACGGTTACTGGCGAGATGGTTATTTCGGGTATGATTAGCACTGCATTTACTCATTAAATAATACATCGTTTAAAATACCAATAACTGGAAATTCAGGTAAGCAATGAACTGTAACTGGGATCCTAATTCAAGGGGAAAAAATTTGCCTTGTAACTCTGAGAACTACTATAAACTTACGATAATCCTATTTCCCTAAAACTTGCAACTTCATTCATAAAAACACCGCTCCACCCAGAAATTGTGGCTTCACTTCTGGCAACACTGTTCAACAGACAGGCAGACAAAACTCTAATCATACTTCACACATGTAACGCATTCCCACGCAGATTACACACACCCTGTGCAAGAAAACTGTTATTTCAACATTCAATCTTGCACATGGCAAGCAAACACACACACACACACACACACACATACACACACATCTAGACTTGGCTACATTGAATTATTATTCACACCCACGCATTGCAAGGGAGACACCTGTTGCTTTCACTTCGCTCATCGCAAGTTTCCAAAGACACTTCACTCAAATTACACTTCTTCAGTAATCCTGCTCGACCTGGGTACTCACCTCGGGGTAAAGGAGAGTATGCATCATGGTTGCACTTCTTTTCACAAGGTTAAACGACTGCAAGCAAAGGTGTTTGTTCGGAGCACAAGTTGTGTACGTCCGATGATCTCGATGCTTTGGCTCAGAATGACGTCTCTCTCGCTGCCACTCTATCTCTCGCCTTCTGGGCCTCGGCCGACTGTCGCTGTTGCCACAACGATATCATATTTCATATTTTTATTTTGTCTTCTAGGACGCTTACCAAATTAAAATTCCTAGCTCTAAATTTAAGGCATATTCTCTCATATTATTTCAACATGTTTACTTTAATTTGTAACCTATAAAATAACATTAAACAACATGTAAATAACTGCATCATTTATCTAACAACACAACATAAAAATGCTGCCAGTTCATAGAATAATTTTGATATTTGTCAAATCCGTGGCAGTTTGGGGGATAAATATAACAAACATTATTTTTATCCATTAAAATTCAGTTTTGAACATGCCTAATGAGGGCTATTAAGAATTTATTAAGATTAAATCCTCAGAAAAACAAAGCAGACGACTGCTGGCAAATCTGGCACCTCTTGGCACCAATGACGTCAATGTAACCATGACAACGGAATGGGTGCGACCAAACACTGAATAGAATGCAAGCCACCTAACACATGATTGGTCAACTACTTTTAGTATTATTTCTCTCTCTCTCTCTCTCTCTCTCTCTCTCTCTCTCTCTCTCTCTCTCTCTCCTTTAACATACAAGTAAATATCACGAGAGACCCACATACACATTACCCAGCCAAAGCTACAAACAATGATATTTACATGTCAGTCTTTGTGAACCAACTTTTTTTTCTTATATAACACCGCCGTCTTTTCAAAATCTCTCTTTCTGTTCCATCTCTTCATAGGTTTTTTTCACAATCGTTACCGTGTCTCAAATCTAATAAGTGAATATACTCGAAAAAATTGTAACCGCGGAAACAAAACCTAAAAATTTTGAAGAAATTTGTTCGAATTTTAATGCTAGGGAATAAGAGCGAAATTTATTAATAGCGGATAAAGTCAGTGTCCCGTGTTCTCACATATCTTTCATCCGATTATGAGATAAATCGGTTAATTACGAAATGGCGCATACAAGGTATTATGAGGCAAGAACTGAAGAAAGCGCTGTTGCCAAGTTTCGACATTTCCTTTCTAAATCACAATCGTTGGCAACCCTTTAGTGAAAGTTGTTTTGGCGTTGCGTGAAAAAAGGGCACATTCCTTCCATCTGATACTCGGGGGGGGGAGAATTTTACATCATAAGTACGTAGAGAGAGAGAGAGAGAGAGAGAGAGAGAGAGAGAGAGAGAGTTAAAGAGGCGAATGTCATGATAGACGGGTAAGAAAAGAAATTAACAAAAATCTCTCTCTCTCTCTCTCTCTCTCTCTCTCTCTCTCTCTCTCTCTCTCTCTGTTTACGGAGTGTGAAATTACCGTTAGACAAAGAGGACTCCATGATGGGAATCTACGGTAAAAGAGATCAGAATCAAGCCTAGGATTATAGGCCTATATTTTCTTAACTGCAGAGCTTGGTGCTAGTTAAAAGAAAAAGTGTTACCATTAAAAAGGGGAAAAACTTACTGTGGGCATTTATACCTTTAAAAATAGGAGGTTTAAAATAGCAGTGTTAGTTTTAAAAATTGAAATATAAAAAAGCCACAGTTACAATAAAAAAAGGGAAATTAAAAACGGCAGTGATAGTGTTCAAAAGAGGGAACTTAAAAGGGCCAGTGTTCGCGTTAAAGAAAAGGAACTTAGAAAGGCGAATGTTAGCATTAAAAACATGGAAACTTAAAAAGGCCAGTGATAGCTTTAAAAAGTGGGAAGCTTAAAAAGGACAGTGATAGCATTAAAAAGTGGGAAGCTTAAAAAGGCCACTGATAGCATTAAAAAGAGGGAACTTAGAAAGGACAATGATAGCATTGAAAAGAGGGAAACTTAAAAAGGCCAGTGATAGCATTAAAAGGGAACTTAGAAAGGACAATGATAGCATTGAAAAGAGGGAAACTTAAAAAGGCCAGTGATAGCATTAAAAAGAGGGAACTTAAAAAGGCCAGTGATAGCATTAAAAAGAGGGAAACCTAAAAAGGACAGTGGTAGTATTAAAAAGAGAAAACTTAAAAAGGCCAGTGATAGCATTAAAAAGTGGGAAGCTTAAAAAGGCCAGTGATAGCATTAAAAAGAGGGAAACTTAAAAATGACAGTGATAGCATTAAAAAGAGGGAAACTTAAAAATGCCAGTGATACCACTAAAAGAAGGAAACTTAAAAAGACCAGTGATAGCATTAAAAAGAGGGAACTTAAAAAGGCCAGTGATAGCATTAAAAAGAGCGAAACTTAAAAAGGCCAGTGATAGCATTAAAAAGAGCGAAACTTAAAAAGGCCAGTGATAGCATTAAAAAGAGCGAAACTTAAAAAGGCCAGTGATAGCATTAAAAAGAGCGAAACTTAAAAGGCCAGTGATAGCATTAAAAGAGCGAAACTTAAAAGGCCAGTGATAGCATTAAAAGAGCGAAAACAAAAGGCCAGTGATAGCATTAAAAGAGCGAAACTTAAAAGGCCAGTGATAGCATTAAAAAGTGGGAAGTTTAAAAGACCAGTGATAGCATTAAAGAGGAACTTAAAAGGCCAGTGATAGCATTAAAAGAGGAAACTTAAAAAGACCAGTGATAGCATTAAAAGAGGAACTTAAAAGGCCAGTGATAGCATTAAAAGAGGAACTTAAAAAGACCAGTGATAGCATTAAAAGAGGGAACTTAAAAAGACCAGTGATAGCATTAAAAAGAGGAACTTAAAAGGCCAGTGATAGCATTAAAAAGAGGGAACTTAAAAGACCAGTGATAGCATTAAAAGAGGAAACTTAAAAAGACCAGTGATAGCATTAAAAAGAGGGGAACTTAAAAGGCCAGTGATAGCATTAAAAGAGAAACTTAAAAGACCAGTGATAGCATTAAAAAGAGGGAACTTAAAAAGGCCAGTGATAGCATTAAAAAGAGGGAACTTAAAAAGGCCAGTGATAGCATTAAAAAGAGGGAACTTAAAAAGACCAGTGATAGCATTAAAAAGAGGGAAACTTAAAAAGACCAGTGATAGCATTAAAAAGAGGGAACTTAAAAAGGCCAGTGATAGCATTAAAAAGAGGGAACTTAAAAAGACCAGTGATAGCATTAAAAAGAGGAACTTAAAAAAGGCCAGTGATAGCATTAAAAAGAGGAACTTAAAAGGCCAGTGATAGCATTAAAAAGAGGGAACTTAAAAACGACCAGTGATAGCATTAAAAGAGGAACTTAAAAGACCAGTGATAGCATTAAAAGAGGGAACTTAAAAGACCAGTGATAGCATTAAAAAGAGCAGAAACTTAAAAGGCCAGTGATAGCATTAAAAGAGGAAACTTAAAAGGCCAGTGATAGCATTAAAAGAGGGAAACTTAAAAAGGCCAGTGATAGCATTAAAAAGGGCGAAACTTAAAAAGGCCAGTGATAGCATTAAAAAGTGGGAAGCTTAAAAAGGCCAATGATAGCATTAAAAAGAGGGAAACTTAAAAAGGCCAGTGATAGCATCAAAAAGAGGGAAACTTAAAAAGGATAGTGATAGCGTTAAAAAGAGAGAGACTTAAAAAGGCCACTGATAGCATTAAAAAGAGGGAAACATAAAAAGGCCAGTGATAGCATCCAAAAGAAAGAAACTTAAAAATGCCAGTGATAGCGTTGAAAAGAGGAAAACTTCAAAAGGCCAGTGATAGCATTGAAAAGAGGGAAACTTAAAAAGGCCAGTGATAGCATTAAAAAGAGGGAAACTTCAAAAGGCCAGTGATAGCACTGAAAAGAGAGAAACTTAAAAAGGCCAATGAGAGCGATAAAAAGAGGGAAACTTGAAAATGCCAGTGATAGAATTAAAGAGAGGAAATCTTAAAAAGGCCAGTGATAGCATTAAAAATACGGAAACTTAAAGAGACCAGTGATAGCATTAAAAAAGGGAAACTTAAAAGGACCAGTAATAGCATTTAAAAGAGGGAACTTAAAAAGGCCAGTGATACCATTAAAAAGAGGGAAACTTAAAAAGGCCCGTGTTAGAATTGAAAAGAGAGAAACTTAAAAAGGCCAGCGATAGCATTGGAAACAGGTAAACTTAAAAAAGCCACTGATAGCACTAAAAAGAGGGAAACTTAAAAACGCCACTGATAGCGTTAAAAGGGGAGACACTTAAAAAGGCCAGTTATAGTATTGAAAAGAGGGAAACCTAAAAAGGCCGGTCATATCATTAAAAAAAAAGGAACCTTAAATAGCCCAGGAATAGCATTAAAAAGAGGGAAACTTGAAAAGTCCAGTGATAGCATTAAAAAGAGGGAACTTAAAAAGGCCACTGATAGCATTAAAAAGAGGGAAACCTAAAAAGGTCAGTGATAGCATTAAAAAGAGGGAAACTTGAAAAGTCCAGTGATAGCATTAAAAAGAGGGAACTTAAAAAGGCCAGTGATAGCATTAAAAAGAGGGAAACCTAAAAAGGTCAGTGATAGCATTAAAAAGAGGGAAACTTGAAAAGTCCAGTGATAGCATTAAAAAGAGGGAAACTTAAAAAGGCCAGTGATAGCATTAAAAAGAGGGAAACCTAAAAAGGTCAGTGATAGCATTAAAAAGAGGGAAACTTAAAAAGGCCAGTGATAGCATTAAAAAGAGAGAAACTTAAAAAGGTCAGTGATACCATTAAAAATAAGGAAACATAAAAAGGACAGTGATAGCATTAAAAAGAGGGAACTTAAAAAGGCCAGTGATAGCACTGAAAAGAGAGAAACTTAAAAAGGCCAATGACAACATTAAAAAGAGGAAAACTTAAAAAGACCAGTGATAGCATTAGAAAGAGGGAAATTTAAAAGTCCAGTGATAGCATTAAAAAGAGGGAACTTAAAAAGAACAGTGATAGCATTTAAAATTTGGAAACTTTAAAAAGCCATTGAAAGCATTAAAAAGAGGGAACTTTAAAATGACAGAGATAGCATTAAAAATAGACAAGCTTAAAAAGCCCAGTGATAGCATTAAATAGAGGGAAGCTTAAAAAGGCAAGTGATAGCATTAAAAAGAGGGAAACTTATAAAGGACAGTGATAGCATTAAAAAGAGGGAAACTTAAAAAGTCCAGTGATAGCATTAAAAAGAGGGAACTTAAAAATGCCAGTGACAGCATTAAAAAGAGGGAAACTTAAAAAGGACAGTGATAGCATTAAAAAGAGGGAACTTAAAAGGCCAGTGATAGCATTAAAAAGAGAGAAACTTAAAAAGGCCAGTGATATCGTTAAAAAGAAGGAACTTAAAAAGGCCAGTGATAGCACTAAAATGAGGAAATTTAAAAGGGCCAGTGATACCATTAAAAAGAGGAAACTTAAAAAGACCAGTGATAGCATTAAAAAGAGGGAACTTAAAAAGGCCAGTGATAGCATTAAAAAGAGGTAACTTAAAAAGACCAGTGATAGCATTAAAAAGAGGGAAACTTAAAAAGACCAGTGATAGCATTAAAAAAGGGAAACTTAAAGAGGCCACTTGTAGCATTAAAAAGCGGGAACTTAAAAAGGCCAATATTAAAATTGAAATACGGAAACTTAAAAAGGTCAGTGATAGCATCGAAAAGAGGGAAACATAAAACGGCCAGTGATAGCGTTGAAAAGGGGGAACTTGAAAAGGCCAATCATAGCATTGAAAAGAGGGAAGCCTGAAAAGGCCAGTGATAGCATTGAAAAGAGGGAAACTTAAAAAGGCCAGTGATAGCATTAAAAAGAGGGAAACCTGATAAGGCCAGTCATCGCATTGAAAAGAGGGAAACATAAAAAGACCAGTAATTGCATTAAAAAGAGGGAAACCTGAAAAGGTCAGTGATAGCATTAAAAAGAGGGACACCTAAAAAGGCAAGTGATAGCATTAAAAGGAAGGAAACCTAAAAAGGCCAGTCATAGCACTAAAAAGAGGAAAACTTAAAAAGGGCAGTGATAGTATTAAAAAGAGATAAACTTAAAAAGGTCAGTGATAGCAATAAAAAGAGAGAAACCTAAAAAGGCCAGTGATAGCATTAAAAAGAGGGAAACCTGAAAAGGCCAGTGATAGCAATAAAAAGAGAGAAACCTAAAAAGGCCAGTGATAGCATTAAAAGAGGGAAACCTGAAAAGGCCAGTGATATCATTAAAAAGAGGGAAACCCAAAAAGGCCAGTTATAGAATTAAAAAGAGGGAAACTTAAAAAGGCCACTGATAGCATTAAAAAGGGGGAACCTAAAAAAGCCAGTGATACCATCAAAAAGAGAGAAACCTACAAAGGCCAGTGGTAGAATTAGAAAGAGGAAAACTTAAAACGGCCACTGTTAGCATTAATAAGAAGGAAACCTAAAAAGGCCAGTGATAGCCTTTATAAGTTTCTCTCTTTTTAATGCTATCACTGGCCTTTATAAGTTTCCCTCTTTTTAATGCTATCACTAGCCTTTTTAAGTTTTCCTCTTTTAAATGCTATCACTGTCCTTTTAAGTTTCTCTCTTTTTAATGCTATCAATGTTTTTTAGAAAGGCACTGGCCTTTTAAATTTCCATCTTTAGAAAAACCTAAAAAGGCCAGTGATAGCATTAAAAAGAGAGAAACTTAAAAAGGACAGTGATAGCATTAAAAAGAGGGATACCTAAAAAGCCAGTGATAGCATTGAAAAGAGGGAAACTTGAAAAGGCCAGTGATAGCACTGAAAAGATGTAAGCCTAAAAAGACCAGTGACAGCATTAAAAAGAGGGAAACCTAAAAGGCCAGTCATAGCATTAAAAAAAGGGAAACCTAAAAAGCCCAGTGATAGCATTGAAAAGAGAGAAACTTGAAAAGGACAGTGATAGCACTGAAAAGATGTAAACGTAAAAAGGCCAGTGATAGCATTAAAAAGAGGGAAACTTAAAAAGCCCAGTGATAGCATTGAAAAGAGGGAAACTTGAAAAGGACATTGATAGCACTGAAAAGATGTAAACGTAAAAAGGCCAGTTATAGCATTAAAAGAAAGGAAACTTAAAAAGGCCGGTGATAGCATTATAAAGAGGGAAACTTAAAAGGCCAGCGATAGCATTAAAAAGAGGGAAACTTAAAAAGGCCAGTGACATCATTAAAAAGAGGGAACTTAAAAAGGCCAGTGATAGCAATAAAAAGAGGAAACTTAAAAGGCCAGTGATTGCACTAAAAAGAGGGAAACCTGAAAAGGCCAGTCATCGCATTAAAAAGAAGGAAACTTAAAAAGGCCAGTGACAGCATTAAAAAAGGGTGAAACTTAAAAAGGCCAGTGATAGCATTAAAAAGAGGGAAACCTAAAAAGGCCAGTGATTGCATTAAAAAGAGGGAAACTTAAAAAGGCCAGTGAAAGCCTTAAAAAGAGGGAAACTTAAAAAGGCCAGTGAAAGCCTTAAAAAGAGGGAAACTTAAAAAGGCCAGTGAAAGCCTTAAAAAGAGGGAAACTTAAAAAGGCCAGTGACAGCATTAAAAAGAAGGAAACCTAAAAACGCCAGTGATTGCATTGAAAAGAGGGAAACTTAAAAAGGCCAGTCATAGCATTAAAAAGAGTGAAACTTAAAAAGGCCAGTGATAGCATTAAAAAGAGGGAAACCTAAAAAGGCCAGTAATTGCATTAAAACAGGGAAACTTAAAAAGGCCAGTAATAGCATTAACAAGAGGGAAACCTGAAAAGGCCAGTGATAGCATTCAAAAGAGGGAAACCTAAAAAGGCCAGTGATAGCACTAAAAAGAGGAAAACCTGAAAAGGCCAGTGATAGCATTAAAAAGAGGGAAACCTAAAAAGGCCAGTGATAGCACTAAAAAGAGCGAAAGTTAAAAGGTCAGTGATAGCATTAAAAAGAGGGAAACCGAAAAAGGCCAGTGATAGCACTAAAAAGAGGGAAACCTAAAAAGGCCAGTGATAGCACTAAAAAGAGGGAAACCTAAAAAGGCCAGTGATAGCACTAAAAAGAGGGAAACCTAAAAAGGCTAGTGATAGCATTAAAAAGAGGGAACCTAAAAAGGTCAGTGATAGCACTAAAAAGAGGAACCCAAAAAGGCCAGTGATAGCACTAAAAAGAGAGAAACCTAAAAAGGCCAGTGATAGCATTAAAAAGGGGAACCTAAAAAGGCCAGTGATAGCACTAAAAAGGGGAAGCCTAAAATCTAGCCAGTATAGCATTAAAATTTTTAGGGAAAATGAAAAGGCCAGTGACAGCACTAAAAGAAACGGGGAAACCTGAAAAGGACAGTGATAGCACTAAAAAGAATAAAAAAAAGGCCAGTGATAGCATTAAAATCATCAGGGAAACCTGAAAAGGCCAGTGACAGCACTAAAAAGAGGGAAACCTGAAAAGGACAGTGATAGCTTTAAAAGGGGAAACCTAAAAGGCCCGTGATAGCACTAAAAAGAGGGAACCTAAAAAGGGGATCATTTAGCACTAAAGAGAGAAACCCAAAAAGGCCAGTGATAGCACTAAAAAGAGAGAAACCTAAAAAGGCCAGTGATAGCATTAAAAAGAGGGAACCTAAAAATAAACAGTGATAGCACTAAAAAGGGAAGCCTAAAAAGGCCAGTGATAGCATTAAAAGAGGGAAACCTGAAAAGGCCAGTGATAGCACTAAAAAGAGGGAAACCTAAAAAGGCCCGTGATAGCACTAAAAAGAGGGAACCTAAAAAGGTCAGTGATAGCACTAAAAAGAGGGAACCCAAAAAGGCCAGTGATAGCACTAAAAAGAGAGAAACCTAAAAAGGCCAGTGATAGCATTAAAAAGAGGGAACCTAAAAAGGACAGTGATAGCACTAAAAAGAGGGAAGCCTAAAAAGGCCAGTGATAGCATTAAAAAGAGGGAAACCTGAAAAGGCCAGTGACAGCACTAAAAAGAGGGAAACCTGAAAAGGCCAGTGATAGCACTCAAAAGAGGGAAACCTAAAAAAATGGCCAGTGATAGCATTAAAAAGATCTAACCTGAAAAGGCCCGTGATAGCACTAAAAGAGGGAAACCTGAAATATACAGTGATAGCATTAAAAGAAAGGGAAACCTAAAAGGCCCGTGATAGCACTAAAAAGAAAACCTAAAAGGCCAGTGATAGCACTAAAAAGAAGAAAACCTAAAAAATGCCCGTGATAGCACTAAAAAGGGAAACCTAAAAAGTTACCTGATAGCACTAAAGAGAGGAAAACCTAAAAAATGCCGTGATAGCACTAAAAATGAAACCTAAAAAATTTAGTGATAGCACTAAAAAAAGAGGGAAACATAAAAAAGTCCAGTGATAGCACTAAAAATCAAAACCTAAAAGAGGCCGTGATAGCACTAAAAATGGGAAACCTAAAAGCTCCGTGATAGCACTAAAAAGAGGGAAACCTAAAAAGGCCAGTGATAGCATTAAAAAGAGGAAACCTGAAAAGGCCAGTGATAGGATTAAAAAGAGGGAAACCTAAAAAAGCCAGTGATAGCATTAAAAAGAGGGAAACCTAAAAAGTCCAGTGATAGCATTAAAAAGAGGGAAGCTCAAAAATGGTAGCGTTAGCATTTAAAAAAAAAAGGGTAGGATCTTCATGGGAAAGTGAAAGCATTATATAACACAAGAAGTTTGAAAAGAAGCCTGCATGTATTCTAAAAAGACAGACGTTTAACCAAGGCAGTGTAATCAATAAAGAAGATCTGTGAATTGAAAAGGATTTTTTCTCTTCCATTAACTTTAGTCTCTTCATTCTGTATTTCCTGTTACCTTCTGTTACTTCTCTCAAATCATCACCATATTCTTTAGAGGTTCGAATTTCAAGTCAGTTTTCTCTATGGGTTTGTTCCACATGAATAGGGTTCATCTCCTGAAGAATAATAATAATAATAATAATAATAATAATAATAATAATAATAATAATAATAAAATCGTAGTGGATCTTTCTCGTTTGTCCGCCCTGGGTGGGGGCGAGGTAGGTAGGGGATTGGGAGGGTAGGGGAGATATGACACATCCACCCTCCTCTTGCAAACCTGTTTGTCCGCCCCGGGTGGAGTGAGGTAGGTAGAGGATCGGGAGGGTAGGGGAGACATGACACATCCACCCTCCGCTTGCAAACCTGTTTGTCCGCCCCAGGTGGGGGCGAGGTAGGTAGGGGATCGGGAAGGTAGGGGAGACATGACACATCCACCCTCCTCTTGCAAACCTGTTTGTCAGCCCCGGGTGGAGTGAGGTAGGTAGAGGATCGGGGAGGGCAGATGGGAGACATGACGCATCCACCCTCCTCTTGCAAACCTGTTTGTCCGCCCAAATGATAGTGAAGTTTCTAGAGGGATCAAGGAGGGTCAGAGATGACACATCCACCCAGATCTTGCAAACCATGTTTGTCTGCCCCAGGTGGGGGCAAGGTAGGCAATGGATCAGGAGGTTAATGGAAATTCCCACATGACGAGCAGCGTAGCGCGCTCGATCAAGCTCGTAATAACAATTATAATGATAACTAAAATATTTTGAAAATTAAGCAGGAAAGTGAAAGCCCTTAAAAGAACCAGTAGTTGAAAAGGGCGGTTTTAGCATTAAGGCAGAATCTTGAAAAGTACAGTTGTTACCGAAAAGCCAGGGAACATCAGAAAGACAGTAAATGCATAATGAGAAAGAAAAATGGTTAAAGGGACAACTGAAACATAAAAATGGATAAAGCCTAAAGTCACTGAAAAATTTATGTAAGTTTCAAATATTTCTAGAATCTCACACCTAAAATATTTTTATCTCTAACATATAAGTAAAATGTTTTTATGTATAAAAGTAAACGTTACAATCCTTGATATTTTCAAGTGAAAATCAAATAGAGGACGTTTTAACTCCTGAAAATGAAGAATAATCATTTAAAGAAATGAAATTTTCTTATTAAAAACTTACAATTTGATTTTTAATGTTAGAACTGAATCATCAAAGGATCAAAACATTAAAAATCTAATGTTGAGACATTACACATTTTAAAATGCGAAATAAAAATTTACTGTTTTCCGGAAGAAAAGTCATGGAAACTTAAACGTAAAAATAAACATTCAAATATCAAAATGATTAAAGACTAAACTTGATACTTTAAAAATAAAACATGAGCACTGAAATATAAAAAGAACGAAACATTCAAAACGTTACAAAGAAGTGTAGAATAAAAAGTGTAAAAAACAAAGCTAGAATATTTTGGCACTGAAAGTGATTCATTGAAATTCAAAGATTTAGAATTGTTCAGCCTTCTGTCTTCCTCCTCCTTGAGTTTTTTGGCGGGTCTGGGCAAGAAAAGGGCACCAAGTGGCCTTTCCCGTTTGGATGACTTAGTTTAACAACTAGGGAATGAATGTGCCAGTAACTGATGTTTTTTATTCCTCTTGGAGTCATTCATTCTAATAAAGTTTCTTCGGTGCAACTGAGTTTTCTGTACAGCGTATAATCAAGGCCACTGAAAATAGATCTATCTTTCGGTGGTCTCTGTATAATGCTGTATGAGCCGCGGCCCATGAAACTTTCAGCCACGGTCCGGTGGTGGCATGTCCTATAGCGTTGCCAGACACACGATCATGGCTAACTTTAACCTTAAATAAAATAAAAAGCTACTGAGGTTACAGGGATGCAATTTGATATGTTTGATGACTGAAGGGTGGATGATCAACCTACCAATTTGCAGCCCTCTAGCCTCAGTAGGTTTTAAGATCTGAGGGCGGACAGAAAAAAGTGTGGACAGACAGACAAAGCCGGCACAATAGTTTTCTTTTACAGAAAACTAACAAATCTATTATTTATCGGCTGTTTTGTAGAGATGAAGCTACTAGACCATTGCTTTCCTCCATCCTGACTGTATGTGACCCAGCATGATTGACTAATGACCAGGTACTTCAATAACTTCCTAGCTCAGAGGAGACACATTTGGCTTTGGGACTTCTCTAAAGCATTCATCCTCCTTCGGGAATCGAACCCTATTGAAGATGATCAAGTAGATGATAGTGGAAGTTCCCTATTAAAAACAAACTTTTTTTTCATATGGTCCAGCAGATGATAATGGAAGTTCCCTGGTGAAACAAAGTTCATGAAAGATGGTCCAACAGATGATAATGGAAGTTCCATAGTGAAACAAAATTAACAGAAGATAGTCCAGCAGATGATAATGGGAGTTTCCTAGTAAAGCGAAGTTCATAGAAGATGGTCCAGCAGATGATAATGGAAGTTCCCTAGTGAAGCAAAGTTCATAGATGGGCCAGCAGATGATAATGGAAGTTCCTAGTGAAGCAAGCTTCATAGAAGATGGCCCAGCAGATGATAATGGAAATTCCCAAGTGAAGCAAAGTTCATAGAAGATGGTCCAGCAGATGATAATGGAAGTTCCCAAGTGAAGCAAAGTTCACAGAAGATGGGCAAGCAGATGATAATGGAAGTTATCCATTGACACAAAGCTCATTGAAGGTGATCCATCAGATTTTAGTGGAAGTTCCCCAGTGAAACAAATATTATTGAACAAACATTATTGAAGATGGGCAAGCATATTATGATAATGGAAGTTACCCATTGCTACAAAACCCATTGTTAGTGTTCCAGCAAATGACAGTAGAAGTTTTCTATTGAAGCAAGCCTTACTGAAGATGGCCACCAGACAGTCAAGCAGATGATAATGGAAGTTCCCTACTGAAACAAAACTTACTGAATGTAGTTAAGTAGAAGATAGGGTAGTCCCTACTGCAACAAAACTTATTCAAGATAGTCAGTTAAATGACAGTAAGAGTTCCATATTGGAACAAAGCTAATTGAAGATGGTCAAAAGCATGCTAGTGGAAGTTTGCTATGTACTACAAGAACAAATCTTTTGGAAAGTCCAAGATGACAGCAGAAGTTCCACGAAAGAAATATGAAACAAATCTGAATGATGGTCAAGTAGAGGATAGTGGAAGTTCCCTATTGAAATAAAGCTTATGGAGGTGGTATAGCAGATGGCAGTGGAAGTTTCTTATTGACCATTAAGTATATGAGAGTTGGCCATGTATATGACAATGGAAATTGCCTATTGAAACTAATTTTATTGGAGATGGTAAATCAGAGAATAGTGGAAGTTCCTGATTGAAGCTAAGCTTATTGGAGATGGTAAAGCAGAGGATAGTGGAAGTTCCTGATTGAAACTAAGCTTATTGGAGATGGTAAAGCAGAAGATAGTGGAAGTTCCTGATTGAAACTAAGCTTATTGGAGATGGTAAAGCAGAAGATAGTGGAAGTTCCTAATTGAAACTAAGCTTATTGGAGATGGTAAAGCAGAAGATAGTGGAAGTTCCTGATTTAAACTAAGCTTATTGGAGATGGTAAAGCAGAAGATAGTGGAAGTTCCTGATTGAAACTAATTTTATTGGAGATGGTAAAGCAGAAGATAGTGGAAGTTTCTGATTGAAACTAAGCTTATTGGAGATGGTAAAGCAGAAGATAGTGGAAGTTCCTGATTGAAACTAATTTTATTGGAGATGGTAAAGCAGAGGATAGTGGAAGTTCCTGATTGAAACTAATTTTATTGGAGATGGTAAAGCAGAGGATAGTGGAAGTTCCTGATTGAAACTAAGCTTATTGGAGATGGTAAATCAGAGAATAGTGGAAGTTCCTGATTGAAACTAATTTTATTGGAGATGGTAAAGCAGAGGATAGTGGAAGTTCTTGATTGAAAATAATTTTATTGGAGATGGTAAAGCAGAGGATAGTGGAAGTTCCTGATTGAAACTAAGTTCCTGAATTTGGTCTTGCAGATGATGATGGGTGTTCATCAATGAAACAAAGCAAGCTCACTGAAGATAGTCAAGCAGTTGATACTGGAAGCTCCCTATAGAAACAAAGCTTATTGAAGATGGCCAAGGAAATGATAATGAAAGTTCCCAATGGAAACAAAGCTTATTAAAGTAGACTAGTATATGAAAGTGGAAGTTCCTGATTGAAACTAAGCTTATTGGAGATGGTAAAGC
>NC_089782.1:14848329-14850829 GCF_040412425.1 Macrobrachium rosenbergii
TTACTGAGGTTAGAGGGCTGCAAATTGGTATGTTGATCATCCACCCTCCAATCATCAAACATACCAAATTGCAGCCATCTAACTTCAGCAGTTTTTATTTTATTTAAGGTTAAACTTAAACATGATCGTGCGTCTGGCACCGCTATAGGTCCCAACAACATAGGCCACCACCGGACCGTGGCTGAAAGTTTCATGGGCCACGGCTGAGAGTTTCAAAGGCCGTGAAGCTACACTGTAAGAAAACTCGACTGCGCCGAAGAAACTTGGGCGCATTTTTTACTTGTTGTCTGCAACAAAGACCCAGCTGGCCAGTTCTCTCTCTCTCTCTCTCTCTCTCTCTCTCTCTCTCTCTCTCTCTCTCTCTCTCAGCAATTGGATGCCAAGATAATAATGCTTCCTTCATCTCAGGCAATTCACTGAGGTACATATGTACGATCACGTCAGCCGTTTTGCTGAGGGAGCTTTGCGTCATCGACCTGCTGATTCTGCTCTGCGCTTTCAGCGATCTGCTGCTACTGCTGCTAATGCAGCACGTGATCTCTGAAAAATACGTCTGCGAGAGAGAGAGAGAGATTTGAAGCTGTAGTGGTTATGAATCAGATGGACGTACAGATAGATGGGGCATTTCGAAGTATTGGTCTAATTAAGAAAGAGCGAGAGAGAAAGATTGTTGCCTGCTGGTTAGTTATCTGGAGAGAGAGAGAGAAAGAGAGAGTACTTTGAAACAGTCTCCGAGCCAGAGAGAGAATTTTGAAACATGACTATGTTGTTGTGTGTATGTGTGTTTATATAAGAGAGAGAGAGAGAGAGAGAGAGAGAGAGAGAGAGAGAGAGATTTAAACACAGGAGAAATCTAGAGAATTTTGAAACGCCAGCCACCGTTATAGAGACAAATAGATCCCTACTTCACAGATCAATGTGAATTTGATATCATATAAGAAACCAGAGAGAGAATTTATTTCACTTCATATCGTGACTAAAAAATAGATTACTCTTGTTCTTGAAGGTTTTGTAGATTTTGTTTTATACATGTTTTTTTGGGTGAAGGGTAATTTTCACTTTAGTCTCTCTCTCTCTCTCTCTCTCTCTCTCTTCTCTCTCTCTCTCTCTCTCTTTCTTACTTTATGTCTCTTTCTCTTTTACTTTAACACTCAACAACCTATTATGTAACAGAGAACAACCTAAGAGAGAGAGAGAGAGCTTTACTTGCACATGCAATGAGGGGACACGCAGTATGTGACAAATCGTATCCATCCATCCAACCAGAGGGTGAGAGAGAGAGAGAGAGAGAGAGAGAGAGAGAGAGAGAGAGAGAGAAAGTGTGAACCCATCTGGCGCTACAATAGAATAATGACGGAAATTTTTTGATCGCCAGCTCTTTACCGAAGCCAGAGTTCAACAAGCACAATAGATATTCAATAGGCTAATGATAGACACAATGGGAGTGACCAAGTGGAAAATATGTCCTATTGAAAGTCAAAGGCTCTTTTTGATATTTCTTTTTCTCTCCTCTGCCTTTTTATCGTCCTCTAATGATGTATTCGCAAGTGAATAATGGAACGAAAATGTCAAAACTATTTATTTTCTTTTCATCCAACGAAAAACGAACAAAGAATACGCGATAACCAAGCGCGCTTTGCGACCCAGTTCATGCAGGCAACTTTTCACCCCGAGATGCTGACGGTTAAACCGACGGAGCTCTGAATTAGGCCGATGTCGGCACACACGCCTTCACAAACGAAGAGAAAAGAGCCAATTTTGAGATACAGGGAAACTCGATAGAAACAGACTAACAAACTGACAATTCATACCCAATTCAAACAACAATAGTGCAATACGCAAGGGAAACAGCCTTTATTTATACTGTACAAAGACATTTTGTAAACTCAAACACAAACGAAGTAGGCTAATAAACGGTCTTCAATAGCTGTAGAGCACATCTTAACACAAGAGGTAAATAAAAATTCAAAGTTTGACATCAGCTGTCATTAATTACCAAGACAAGAGGCTCCGATTAGGTCTAGCTCTAGGCTAGGTTATCATAATAATAATAATGATAATAATAATAATAATATTCCTTATTTCAGCTCAAGGCCATTTACATGGAGTGTACAAAGTTTGCTGAAACAGCAGTAAAAGTAGTAATTATAATAATGGTAATGACAGTACTAATATTGAGAATAATACAATAGTAAAAATATAAAAAACTATCTTCTTCTTCGCTTAGCGTGCTTTTTTCCCATTTTTCATATGGGGTAAGCACTATGCCTTCTTTTGAAGGACTTTGATTTGGCGTTGGGGTAGGCCGTAGCCTCGATCGGCTGCCCTGCCTGACATCGCTTAGACCCCGGTAGAACATGTGTATGTATCGTGCCAAATCCCCAGCTCCCTTTCTCCCAGCAGCGAAGGTTGCATACACTTAATTTCCAGCTAGGGACCTGAGGTTGTTACAGAAGTCAGGTCCAGAGGGCTAAATATGAAGAGTGAAAAAAGCCAATAA
>NC_089782.1:14858329-14888329 GCF_040412425.1 Macrobrachium rosenbergii
CTTTCCTTTGCCCTTGAATAGTCTTTCTCGTGTTGCCTCTGGAACAACTGTCCTCATCCTTGGATGTCCTTTCCCTTGATGCGTGGGTCTATGGTTACCCCTTGTTCTGTACTGTCCTTGTTCTGATTAGTCTTGTCCCTGTTGGTCTTTCTCTTATTGTAGGAGTTCTTCGTTGGACGAGTCGGTAGAGTTGTCGGATAGCACTCTGCTAGGCCCGAGTTCGAGTCTCAGGCCCAAAGGATTAGAGGAATTTATTTCTGGTGATAGAAATTCATTTCTCGGTATAATGTGGTTCGGATTCCACAATAATCTGTAGGTCCCGTTGCTAGGTAACCAACTGGTTCTTAGCCACGTCAAATAAGTCTAATCCTTCGGGGCAGCCCTCTCTAGGAGAGCTGTTAATCAGCTCCTCAGTGGTCTGGTTAAACTAAGGTATACTTAACTTTTTCTTATTGTAGGGTTTCTTGGCTGCACTTTCCATAGCTCTCGTTAGCCTTGTCCTGTTTCCACTATTGCCCCTGCTTTTGTTGAAAAGGGTCCCTTACTTCCCTTTCTCTTGATTGGCTGTGCTCTTATTGCTACTGCTCCAGATTGTCGCTGCCTAAAAATACCCTTGCTTTTTGTTGCCCTTCCCCTTTCCCTTTCTCTTGCCCTTTCCCTTGACCTTCTACAGTCTTTATGTTCCCCGAAATCGCCGGTGGCTGTGACGTCAGTGAGCTATTTTCTGACACTTTCATTTGTCGTTTAGGGGGTCAGGTTTAATCACGGATTTCAGAGCTTTGCTGGGTGGCGTAATGTCATTAATGCCATACATGCACACACACACGCATATATATATATAATATATATATAATATATATATATATATATATATATATATATATATATATATATATACATATATATACATACATATATATATATACATATATATATATATATATATATATATATATATATATATATATATATATATATATATATAATATATAAATTTGACTCACACCAAGATCGAACCCAGGTCTTTCAACTGAAAGACATGACCGCTGCCAACCCAGCCACACAAGTCATAAAAGAAGTTGGAACCTAAGCACCGCTGTACCCAAGGCTTTACCTGGGCAGGCTCACTGCCCTGCATACCAGCGTGTTTTCCCCAACTTCCCGACTCAGCAGTGACCCAATTGACAGCATTTCATTCGAATTATTCTTTCTGAGTGAATATGATGGAAATAATCGACACACAATCACGCGTGGAACGGAAATAAATTTTTGACATCATATTCACTCAGAAGGGATAATTCGAATGAAAAGCTGTCAACTTGGTCACTGCTGAGTCGGGAAAGCACTCTGGTATGCAAGCAGTTATCTTGTCCAGGTAATTCCTCGTGTGCAGTGGTACTTAGGTTCCAACTCCTTTTATGACTTGTGTGGCTGGGTTGGCAGCGGTCATGCCTTTCAACTGAAAGACCTGGGTTCGATCCTGATGTGAGTCAGAAATTTATTTCTGTTCCACACGTGATTGTGTGTTGATTATTTCTAATATATATACTATATATATATATATATATATGTATATATATATATATATATATATATATATATATATATATATATATAATATAGTCTGATTTTAATTCAAAACTCTTCCTTATCTTGCTCTGTACGTGAAAGACTGACAAAGTACAGTAGATGCTCTTCAAAAACTATAATTTAATCCACTTCCGGATCCAAATTCCCCGCCCAAATAAAATCAGTATTTCCTTGACTGCCTTCCACCTTTTTTTGTGCATATAACCCTTTATTTATGATGTTAAATAACGAATGTTATAATGTTAAGTATACCAGTCACCTCTTCCAGACACGCATTCTCTGGCTTCCTGGATTATGGAGTCCCTTAATTTCCAGTTCTTGTTTCACGTCATCTATCAGTCCCTTTTTCTATCTCCTTCTCCTTCCTTCCACCAGTTGTGTACAATTTTCACAGACCTGTCATCTTCCGGTCTTTCCACTTGACCAAACCACCACAAAAAATATCTTATGCGTTCTTTCCCCTACACTAACTTATTATCTCTCCCTGTGCAGACCTTCATTAAGGAAACAATTCATCTCTACAGCTTTCGCCTTCTTCCTTTCATACACATTCATCCATACTTCTATGGAGAAGGTTAAGACAACACTCCCTTCATATATTGCAATCCTGGTTTCCACAGACACTCTTCCAAGATTCCTTGCAATCTTTTGCACGCATCCTGCTCCCTCCCTTGCTTCGCCTGTCCTATGACACTCCTTCTCTCATTCCAGTACCATTTTATGTATGTATTCCTAAATGCCTGTAAGAATTTGGTGATTCCATTTTTCTCACCGTTCACACCAACTTTCACTACTATATCTTCCTTGTCTCCATTTACAATCCATAACTTTAATTTTGCTCACATACACTCTCAACTTCCCCCCATTGTAGATATTTTCAAACTCTTTCACCAGTATTCACAGCTTCTCTTCACTAGTCCCAATCAGTATTGTATCATTTACAAACATTCCATACTACATTCACAAACCATGGTGTCCTACAGCTTTACGCACTCCTCTACTGTCATTTCCATGTCTTCTGTGACGACATTGAACAGGTCTGGAGACAGCTCATCCTTGTCTCAGAACCATTTTTGCTCCAGATCATTTATTCATCCTTTTACAAACTTCAGCTTATGCTTCACTTCTGTCATAAAGCTTCCATTAGGTTCAAATATGCCACATACAGCTTTCTCCTCTATAACTTTCGAAGTTTTTCACATGACTATTTGATTCATATTACCTCTTTCCTGAATAACCTCACAATATTCTCCCTTTATCATACCTTCTGTCATCTGTTTTATATACTAAGCTAAGTTCCTCTGTAAGTTTCAGTCTCCAGTATCACCTTTACCCATTACACAAAGAAACAATTATTCCTCTCACCAATCCTTTCGGAACATTTCCCTCATCCAGAACTACCTTACACATCCTAGTCAGTCACTCAGTCACACTCTCATCACTGTGCTGCAGCAACTTGCATGTAACCACGTGAACTCTTATGGCTTTCCATTTTCAGTCTCTTGATTGCTCTTTTTGCATCCTTATTCATAACCTTCACCAGCTTTTCCAAATTTACCCTAACCCCTCCCATTCTTGCACCATTCAGCTCTGCCTCTCTCCTACTTTCCACAATCAACAAGTCCTAAAAATATTCACTCCATTGACCAAAACCTGCATTTTTTTTTTTTTTTTGAGACAGCATCTCTCCTTTAGCATCTATTGTTCTGAGATCCATTTCTTCCATAACTATTCATTCCACATTTACTTACTTATAGTACAACTTCTTATTCCACCTGGGGGCCCTTGCTCGCCTTCTTCCTAGTTACCACCTTCCTAAATGCGCAAGCATTCTCTGCTGACTGCACAACCATTCTAGAGCTTTATACACTCTTCATATACACATTAAACTTCTGCACTTTTAACCTTAGACCATTTTTCATTCATTTTTACCTTGTACACTCTGAACACTTCCTTCTTAGCTCACTGCTTTAATTACCCATACAGTTACATTGTCGCCCCTTCCTTTTGAACCCAAACTCCCCAATCTATAAAACAATTTTGCCTCAACCAAATAATGATTAGATATACCTTTAGCCGCTCCTCCCCAGCCATTACATCCATCAACCAGTTCTTCCATGTTCTGAGCTAATGCATAATCTAACAAACTCTTTCACTAAACACGCATACACACACACACACACACACACACACACATATATATATATATATATATATATATATATATATATATATATATATATATATATATATATGTATGTATGTATGTATATATAGAAAGGTGGATGACAGGATTTGATTGAGGAAATAAGATGTATGACCAAAGAACTGATAGGGAAACAAGGTGAGTGTATCAAGTGTTTGCGACGAAGCCTTTTTTTTTAGACGAAAGTAATTTGGAAAAATGCCATATGGATCATACGTGGACATAAAAAAGCATATGACGAGGGTGTTTGGTATACAGGATAGGTTACAGAAAACAATCAAAAGGTTTTAGGACAGAAGCAGTGCATTCATTAGAACATGTAGTTGGGAGAGTGACTTCTTCTTCTTTTAACGTGCTTTTTCCCATTTTTGTATGGGGTAAGCACGATGCCTTCTTTGAAGGACTTTGATTTGGCTTTGGGGTAGACCGTAGTCTCGACCGGCTGCCCTGCTTGACATCGCTTAGACCCCGGTAGCATATGTACATGTTTTGTACCAATCACCAGCTCCCTTTCTCCCAGCAGCGAGGAGACATTGAGCGATTAGGTCGACAGTTCGAGATGTGTGCGGTGTCTGTTATGTTTTTAGGAGATGATGGAATGGCTTTGTTTGTGTGTGTATTAGTCTGTAACACCCATTTGCCTTTAAGCAAACCTATCCGTTGATTACCTATATAATCCCGGGGTGTCTACACGGATAGCAAAGTGTCCGCCTCTCTGACCGGTCGGCTGCGGATTTGAGCCCGCGCCACGGACCTCTATGAAGTCCGAAGCCACTGCTCTAACCGACTTGGCCATCAAGGCTCTAGTTGGAAGAGTGACTAGTTTGGTGTAAAAGTGGATCCCAATTGAGTGTTTGTTGCGTCTCTATGGCGGTTCAGTACCTTTGTGGGTGGAGGGTGTGCAAAGTCAGAAAAAAGACGAAAATAAGTCTTGAATGGAATATGGAATGGTTGACGTTTACATATTATATATTTCAGCTTGACTGGGAATTGTGAAGAGATACTGCAGAAACTGGTGAAGGAGTGTGAAAGGGCTTGCAAGAAGAGTTGAATGTGAGCAAGGCTTAGGTTAGCAAAGTAAGTAGACGCTAGGAAGATGGATTAATCAAGGCTAAGTACTGTCAGAAAATGGAAACAGTTGAATTGCACAAGTGTTTGAGAGTAATTATAACAGCTGATAATGGCAGGGTAACACAAGGGGTGAGTCACAGAAGAGCTGAATCAAAAAGAGTCTTCAGTTGCCTGTGAAAGCCAAAGTGGAAATGATTGAAGGGATAGATTAGCCGACTCCCCTTTATGGAAGTGAAGTGTGTCTGCTGAACACGAATGAAAAAAAAAAGGTAGCATATGTTAAAATGAATTGTTTGTGTAATATCTGTGGCTTAAAAAGCATTGGAAGAGTATAGTGATAACAATATCAGCTAAGGTGAAATGACCATTCAGTGTTCTGAGATGATTTGGTCACGTGACAGTCAGGGAAAACTTCCACGCCATCGGCCACTTCGTACACAGAAACCTCACGTACAGATTGCATTTAAAATGTCCGACGGTATATTTACAAGAGACAGGTTTGAAATTCTCTTCCTGCTTACTTTTTCCCTGTTCTAAACTTCATATCAGGAGGCAAAGAGGTAAACTTGATACTGTAATCCTATATACCGCACTATACTATATAATTTAAACTGTATGTGCTACTTCAGTAAACTATTGATATGTATAGCACAACTAACTGTACATAGAACATGAATGATGCGACGGTATACTGTATAATACAAACTTTAAAATAAATTATTGCTTCATTAGACAATCAGCTTCATTTATAAATGATTTTAGTCAAGATAGATTGGTTGAACATATATATATATATATATATATATATATATATATATATATATATATATATATATATATATATATATATATATATATATATATATATATATATATATATATATATATATATATATATATATCTGTATATACCTGTATATATGTATATACACGCATAAATGCATATATACATATATATGCGGAGGTCAAAACGTACATACAAACATTTATGCATTAATACATAGATAGCAGATGCATGTGGTTAACTTGAAAGAAGATTACGCTAGGAGAGAGAGAGAGAGAGAGAGAGAGAGAGAGAGAGAGAGAGAGAGAGAGAGAGAGAGAGAGAGACTTGAACGCACTGAAAAGTGGATACATATCGAACTAACTCATTTCCTGCATTTTTTTTTTCCGCGCTCCTTATTAGGTTAGTAGTCAGGCGCATGCAGTATTTCTCACTCTTTCAGCTATTCGCTTTCTCTCTCATACAATTTTTTCCACTATAAATTACGAATTAACGAATCTTTGAATTCGATATATCTTTTGTTACGGTGTCACACACACACAGACAGACACACACACATTCAAACAATGGCGGTTAAGTCTGAAGTTAATATCAGCATCTTGGTCTAAGTTTTGGCGGCAATATGCTAAAAAGATGCCAAGAACTGTGTCCATATTACACCATGTTACATACTGTACAACGTGTCAAAAACAGAGCTCTTTGACTAGATAAACAGCACAATTAGAGAGAGAGAGAGAGAGAGAGAGAGAGAGAGAGAGAGAGAGAGAGAGAGAGAGATTCAACTCGATTTTCTGCTGAATTTAAAACTGCACTAACTTTCCTAGTGACAGATAGAAAAGGGTTGTCAAAGCAACAGCTGAACAAGAGAGATAGTGAGATTCACCAATCGACGACAGCATCTTATATGTCTCGCAAAATATACATTACTCCTATTGTATTGAGAGAGGGAGAATGGGGTTGGTGGCGGGAGAAATATGGTACGAGAGAGAGAGAGAGAGAGAGAGAGAGAGAGAGAGAGAGAGAGAGAAGTAGCGGTCTCCAAGGCCAACTTATTGCGTCGTACACTCACATGAGTCTATGGTCGGTGCGCCCCCCGCCCCCACCTTTCTCACTGCGTTGAGTGGCTGTATGATAAGGACAAACTTCACACATCTAAAAACCTATTTTTGAAGCAAAGGCTTACTCAGTATTACCCGCGCTGAGAGAAACTGAGAGAGAATATTCCGTCTGTTTGCAAATACAAGGAAACGTGTTTGCTAAAACTAAGATATACTCGTATAATATGATGGTTTGAAAAACTACAGATGACGGAGTACGCTAATTCACGTAGATGAGAATTGGTAACCTAGAAATTACAAACCAAGTGAGGCTTATTTTCGGGAAGAAAGCTTCGGTGAAAGTGACCATTACGCCACGTTGATCTCCACATTCATATGGTCAAAATGTAAGTTTCAAAAAACCAGGTATTTGGCCAGAGAGAGAGAAAGAAAGAGAGGGAGACTGAGAGTTAGAGAGAGAAAGGGAGGGAAGATTAGATTTGTTGATAAAAACTACTAAATAGTTGAGCAAGTAGCTAATTTTGTCAGACAATTACTTGCGAACTGTTTTCCGCCCGCCAAAATCTCTACACACTGAACGGCCGCTGGGTGACGTTGCAAGTGTGCTGAGAGAGCTTTGTTCTGCCTCAGGGATCCACGCTGCTGCCTTACACTTATGCACTCCAAATAATTTGTAACAACAAAAATTCGCAAGCTGTAACATTTTCGTATGATGCATGATAATTAGGTTGTAAGTATATAAGCAAAGACAATAATGAAACAAAGTGCAAGAGAGAACTAGAATTACTGGAGCCATTATGCTGTCTACACGCCTATCATTCTTGCGAATTTTTTATTCTGAGAAAATATCAGCCAATACTTCGGCAAACCTCGTATGGGGTGAAGCGATTCGGGTGCGTTAAATAGTTCTTCTTGCCTTTGTGGAAATAAACCTGTAAAATGAGAAAGCATAAAGAAAAATAATAATGATAAACAAAGCAAATCATTCTTTTTAGTGTGCAACTTTGCGTAACGACGATAGTCCACGGGTAAGAAACTCCAGTTTAGCATTGCCGTTTTCCTGCTCGGTACAACCTTATCTCGACCCTCCCTTGTGTTACTGTCATTTTGGACGGTATGGGTATAATAACAATGGTCACATGGAAATCTTGAGACTAGTGCGGTCGAGTTCAACTCTCGTTATATCTACATAATATCTAGAAACAATCTATTTAGTGACATTTGCAGGAACCGGGAACCCTGCAACAACTTATGAAGCTTTTTAGACCTATCTTTCCCTCATCACTCTTGTTTTGTCCAAAATTTCGTTGCTGTATCTTCGAACTAATTGAAATTATTCAGCGACAAAATCCAGAGAATAAGTAAATCTGTAATAACGTTATTAATTCATTGTATTTGAACTCAACATTCAGATTTGACCAGGCAAAGCATTAACGTATCACGAGCGTATAGGAGCCACTCTGAACCAAGTGGGAAACTATTTTGCTAAACCAATAATTGACAAATTTGTCTATATTTTTCCTGTTTTTTTTTTTTTAATTGGTTATACTGAAGCAACATACTTTTCAAAAATTACTTATAAAACAGCTTTCCACACCGATGCAGACAACCAAAAACCCAGTCTCTTAAGAACGGTTGCAAAGTTGTCTACGTGATCCTGTCGGTTAAAGCATTTAACTGGTTTTCTGTTGGTTTAACTAGTTCATTAAGTCATTCTTAAACCTTTCCACTCGACTCCTCAGTTCATCTTAACAAGTACCTAGAGGACTATTGCTCCGTCTGGTAACCAGACTACTTGATCCCCCTCACCCTTTTTTTTTTCTTTTTTTCCTTCGTCCCTCCCGTCGGCCTTCGACCAATAAGATTAGTAAAAACAGATCAGTGTTGATTGTAAATCTTACCCTGACACCCGTGAAACTGGCGAGACAACACCTCAACAGTCCACCTAAATTGGGACTTCAAGGCTACTTGCACAATGGGTTTTCCAATCTACAAAATCCTCTCTCTCTCTCTCTCTCTCTCTCTCTCTCTCATGTAACAGAGGACACCATTAGGCATTGCTGAGAATAATCATATTATCTTCAGCCAATATGACCAGATGCCTGGCCTATCTCTCTCTCTCTCTCTCTCTCTCTCCAAATCTTGCTTACTACAAATTCAAAATGAAATCTCACACACATGAAGGAAAAAATCACCACAAAAAGGGTGCAAGTAACAAACCCTGCGAAGCAATACAAATAATTCTCATTTACCTTCCAGAGGTGGCCTTCATCTGGCCTTATATAGCCTGGGCTATATTTAAGGCACAAAGGAAGGGTTTACCCCAGCAGACTCGTATGAATTCTCACCTGAAATTGTGAAGGAGGTGAAATTCATTACGATCATTGTGATGGCTCTGTTTCGTGAAAGGAAAGAACAGAAATAGGTCTACATTATCTCACACAAACACGTACACAAAATCCGTATAGCAAAATAAATTTAAAATTACCCATTACAGTGATACCTCTTTTAACAAAGATATCAAGGTACTTTTCTGTCTGCCTCTCAAAAATGGCAAGAAATAGATATGAAGTTGGTAAGAAAGGTTAGCATAAGTGAAACCAAAGCTTTTAGAGAATGTTTGGTCACGGAGAGAGAAGAAAGGACAAGAGACTAAAAAAAAAAAAATAAGGCGTATTATCCGGAAGTATTGGGAGGAAGGAGGTGTGAAAAGAGCAGCAGCACGCGACTTCATGTCAATTTCAAGATTTGAAAATCAAGCAACAAGAAGATTCAGCTGAAGCCTTTTCAGATATCCAATTGAACAACGCATTAAGCAAACTGGACTCTTGCTTCTTATTATCAAACGGAACAACGTAGACTGAGCTGAAGGCTAACTGCAGATTAAACAAAAAATTGCAAATGAAATTAATAAATGAATCAAAGAGACTGAAATGATGGCTAATCCTAGATCTTCAAACAAAGTGCCAAATGAACAACTGATTGAAAATGAAAGCAAGCAACAAAGAAATCAGAACTTTAAGCAAAGATTTTCAAGGGAATCATCTTATCTTAATATTACGGGGGAAAATAAACATGATGCAGCGCAGATGAACATGGTACTACAGTTGATTCTATCTTCCCATCAATGTGATGCGGCTGATGTCCCTCGCAATAAACAACCCCTCCCCCCACCACCACCACCGGCCATTCCATTGCTAGGAAAGATGGGAGGGGACCCCACACCTGCCCTCCAATCCTTGACATCACCCACCGTCCCTTATCCCCCACCCACATAAGGGTTTGACTGTCGACGGTAACAGTTGAGTGACTCTATGAGGTTGCCACCGGTAGGTCAGCCATTAAACTAATTTTCAGGAGCTATAATTAATCGGATAGGTCAACTCGATAGCTGCTACGCATAATTGTATAAATAATTCACTTGTGCAAACTCCTGACATACTGCCACTGCCTTCAAAGCTGCTATTATTGTTTTTCATATTGTGAACACATGCATGCGCCGAAGCTATGTGAATGTGCAAACGGCTATGAAGCTCTGAAACTGCTGAAAATTCAAACGAAATGTGTACGTGAGTGCGCTTGTTAGCCTGATATCCTGAGGGATTTTACAGAGAATGTCCTGAAACCCGAGAGCATATTCATAAATTAACTTTTTTTTCGAAAAATTAGGCTAAAGTATACATACTCTTGCGTGCATAGATGAGTATAGGAGAAAAACTTTGTTAGCAGAGATTATTTCATATAAGAAATCAAGCTTTAAATATTAGAGATTTTGAATTATGATTAACGAAATTATAATTGCTAATAAATCTGTTTCTCAGATATTTTATAATTTAAAACTATATTCCAAACATGCCGTAGTTATACAGCTGATGCTACAACGCTCTGTTAGGCTGTAAGAAAATCGGTATCTCGGTTGGTTGGCATTTGGGGCTACTTGCATGAATGTTGCCCACTGGGAGATCCTCGCATTCAACAGGCAGCGAGGGATCGTTGACCTCGCCGCTTTTTAAAAATACAGTTTTTGGTAGCAGAAGAAAATTGAACAGCAATAGCAGAAGTGGTAACTAGGCCTATGTTAAAATTCTCACTTTAGGAAAGTAGGTATTATATATACGTATATATATCTATATACTGTATATATATATGCTTGTGTGTGTGTGTAATTGTAATAGCCACAATGCCCTCCTGTGGCCATTACAATTACATACGCATCTGGTGAAAAGTGACCAGTAGATCCTATATATATCAAAACTCATTGTATATATACAGTATATACAAAAGTCAAAACAATCATTGAAAGGCTATTTGCATGCAAATGTCAGTTTAAGAAAATAATCTTTTTCATTAAAAGTATACCATAGCAACAGGCCTTTAACACTCACCACAAAAATGTCAGTGTGGTAGACCCTTAGACCTATATAAATTAATGATAGGCCTAGCCCTTTTCCTCTGAATATATGTTAGAAAAGGTAGATACCATATTGAAGAACTTGACATTGGTCGTCGTAATTATAGAGGTGGAAAGTATTAATAATAAGTATGAGTGCTAATCATTAATTACAAGAACGGAACGGTAGATGGCATGAAAGAGTTATTGAAAAGAGAGGCAACCACCAAGGACATTCAACGCGCTTTTGATTTATAAAGCAACGTTGTGGCCATTTTATGGCAAGGGTTCATCCACGATTCAGCAGCAATCTAAGTATGAACGAATTAACACTTTCGCTTAATATCTCTGGTTCACACTAATAGGGGGGCTTGATATATATATATATATATATATATATATATATATATATATATATATATATATATATAAGGGGCTTGTATAGATATATATGATATATATGTATATATATATATATATATATATATATATATATATATATATATATATATATATATATCAAGCCCCTTATTAATGTGAACCAGAGATATGAAGCGAAAGTGTTAATTCGTTCATACTTAGATTGTTGCTGAATCGTGGATGAACCCTTGCCATAAAATGGCCACAACGTTACTTTATAAATCAAAAGCGCGTTTAATGTCCTTGGTGGTTGCCTCTCTTTTCAATAACTCTTTCATGCCATCTACCGTTCCATCCTCGTAAGTAATAATTAGTACTCGTACTTATTATTAGTACTTTTCACCTCTATAATTACGACGACCAATGTCAAGCCTTTAAATATGGTATCTACCTTTTCTAACATATATAGAGAGGAAAAGGGCTACGCCTGCCATTAATTTATATAGACCAAAGTGTCTACCACACTGACATTTTTGTGGTGAGTGTTAAAGGCCTGTTGCTATGGAATATTTTTTCATAAAAAAAATAATTTCTGAAACTGACATTTGCATGCAAGTAGCCTTTCAATGGTTGTTTTGACTTGTACGTTACTCTAAATTTTTCTTATAGTTACAGTATAGTCTCCTTGCATTGTTACAAACTACCGATAAGACTAACCTAATAGTGCACCTTATCAGGCTATATCAAATGAAACTTAATGAACCTGTTGTTAACACTGGCTCTGGTCTCGCCTCTCAGATTACAAATTCCATCACCCATTTCGTTGTATTACAGTGTATAAAAGGTAAAAGGACTATCCTTTTAAAGTCAGTTTCCTCCAAGGGTACACACTGGTTCACAGATGTTTTATAACTGATTCTTAAAATACTTGAAGAGGTGGTACTCAGTCCATGAACTCTTCTCAGTAGGTATGGCAATGGTAATTTTTTTTTCATTTGTCGAATTCCTATGATTTATATTTTTTTTAAATCTTCATAAAACTAAACCTTGAACACTGGACAATAGAACTGCCTTCTATAGGCCTATTTGCTATGCTGTAGACTCTCTTCATTCTTATCTAATCCAGAAACTTCATGTATACCAACAACACCATCTCCTCATTCTTATCTAATCCAGAAACTTCATGTATACCAACAATCCCATCTCCTTCTGTCTCCTATTTTTGTATCCAAATCACTCAGCACGATCATCCTAGAAGGGCAGATTCAGGCTCTCCCATGAAAAATTGCTTTCACTCTTGTTGTTTTCCATTTCTGGACTATACATACATACATGCAAACATATATATATATATATATATATATATATATATATATATATATATATATATACATATATATATATATATACAGTATATATTTAAATATATATGTATGTATGTATGTATACATATATATATAATATATATATATATATATATATATATATATATATATATATATATATATATATATATATATAATATAATATATATATATATATATACACACAGGATTTTGACTGGATCATCTTTTACTCCGTAATTCATATACTGCACTCTCTTATATTCATATCTTTTATTTTTCTTAATTACAATAGTAAAATGCATCACCAACAACAATGATAGTGATGTTAATGATAGTGAAGATGGAGGCAACAGGGAGACACGCCTCATAATGCATAACAACATACCATATTAGGCCATTTCCGCTCTTCGTGAAAACCGAGTCCCTCGTCAATAGAGATAAAAAAGTTGATAGGCTGAATTTTAATGTAGACATTCTCAAAGGAAAGTCTCTCTCTCTCTTTATCTCAGACCGGCAGAAACGAAAATGCAGCCACAGGAAGTCCGTGACGTCAGTAAGATACGATAGCGTTATCTCCTGACGCTGCTCTAGGCTGAGGTAGCGGCGTAGCGCCCTAGGAAAAGACGGTGTCGAGGCATATTTCTTTACGTTTGCATTATTATTATTATTATTATTATTATTATTATTATTATTATTATTTATTATTTATTTCAGTTCTCAGGAGCTTTAATTAAAGAATATAGATTTATTGTCATAACTGTTTACCTCTTGCACAATGCAGGTCGATAATGCATAGTACGTGAAGGTGGTACGTGTTGTTAGTGGAACTCGCGCTACGGGGTTCATGCAGCAGCGTCGTGACCGTTATAAAACGAGTCAGAAATGGACAGAAAGAGACGACATAATACAATCACCAAACGGATGATAACAGTTACAGCGAAAAGAGAGAGCTTTAAAGAGCGAAAGAGAGAGAAAACGAGAGCTTTAAAGAGAGAAAGCGAGAGAAGTCCAGCAGAAGTGGCCACAGCAAAGTTCAAATGAGCGTTCAAAAGGTTCGGAGGTCTTCTGAACGCGTACCGTACGTGGGCGTCCCAATGGCGGGCACAAAAGACAAATGTCACCGAACGCACAAACATAGGCAAGCACGCGCGCGCGCTAAGCGCATGCCTCCATTAGCATAAAAGGGGAGAAAATTTGTGACCGACATCCATCATATATTTAGCACTTCGCAACACAGAGAGAGAGAGAGAAAGAGACTTAATTACAACTCGACATTTAGCTCCATTGAAAATATTACTTAATTATAATCTAACAGGAGAAAATTGTATTTCGTTAGAAATTATGGATCATATATTTGTCGGTTTGATGATACTGAAGGAGGCTCTTACCAGAGCATATATATATAAATATATATATATATATATATATATATATATATATATATATATATATATATATATATATATATATATATATATATATATATATATATATATATATATAGTATATATATATATATATATATATATGTATATATATATATATATATATATATATATATATATATATATATATATATATATATATGTGTATATATATACAGTATATATATATGTATGTATGTATATATATATATATATATATATATATATATATATATATATATATATATATATATATATATATATATGTGCTGGTTTGTGCGTGCAGATCTTTGCACGAAAATTTCGACAACATTAGCCACTTCACACACCAACACAGAGACCTCATCACTAGCTTGTCAAACCCACATTAAACACTGTCATCCTTCTCTATCTTGCATGCAGTCTCACACTTCCTGGATACTGAGGACGTGCCATCATCTCCAATCTCTCCACATGACTAAACCACCTCAGGTTACTCTGGTCCATCCTGTTTACCCGCTTCCACTAATCTGTGACTGAGGAGTTCTCCATCCTACTGTCAGCCATTATATTCACTCCCAAATATCAATAAGAATCAGCAGCTTACTTTTTCCACCATTCACGTCAATATCCATTGCTCTGTCTTCCATATTTCCACTGATTCTCATAACCTTTCTCTTGCTTACATGATGTTCCCTGCTGTCTCCTCTTTCCAAGACTTTCAAACTCACTAGTTTCTGCAGTTTTTAGTTTTCTGTAAAAGAAAACTATTGTGCCGGTTTTGTCTGTCCATCTGCACTTTTACCTGTCTGCACTTATTTCTGTCTGCACTTTCTCTGTCCGCCCTCAGATTTTAAAAACTACTGAGGCTAGAGGGCTGCAAAATGGTATGTTGATTATTCGCCCTCCAATCATCAAACATACCAAATTGCAGCCTTCTAGCCTCAATAGTTTTTATTTTATTTAAGGTTAAAGTTAGCCATAATCGTGCTTCTGGCAACGATATAGGTTAGCCACCTCCGGGCCGTGGTTAAAGTTCCATGGGCCGCGGCTCATACAGCATTATACGCTGGTCTTGATTATACACTGTAGCAGCTGTACAGAAAACTAGATTGCGCCGAAGAACCTTCGGGGCATTTTTTCCTTGTTCTTCACCTTCCCCAATCTGCGCTGCATTATAAGCAAACGTTAACCATTCCACGTAATGTTCACGTCTCATTTTCACATCCTACAACAGTTTATATATATATATATATATATATATATATATATATATATATGTATATAAATGTATGTTCGTATGTATGTGTATATATACATTTATATTTATATATATATATAAATGTCCGTTTGTATATACATTTATATATACATATATATATATATATATATATATATATATATATATATATATATATATATATATACTATATATATCACCTAAATGCTTTTCCCTCTTTTAAAGAGTCAGTTTAAATGCAAATTAGGACAAACCTCCCTTTGATTAAATTAAAACATCACAAATATTTTTACGAGGGTGACTGGGTAGATAAATGGTTCCCTTGTGCATAAAAGGGGTGGAATTTTGTGTGGTGTTTTTTTTATTAAGGCTAAGAAATTGAAAACTAAATGACATGCTGTGACACAGACAATGAAATAATATAAACTGTATATTTATACCATCAAGTTTATTTTATTTCTTCAGAACTATACAAAATAAAATGCAGGATATGTTTCCCCTGTTAAACTACAATAGCCATTGAAAAGTAACGTCAGACAAATTTTCAGTGAATCAGCGAAATAGACTGTGGATATCGGCCGCTCCCAGGTCGCCTAATTTTTCCATGAATATTTTGTGTTGCTCCTTGCCTCGGATTTTGTCCTTTGGGATTTTGTCCTATGGGGATTTTGTCCTATGGGGATTTTGTTTGTGGTGATTTTATCCCATGGGGATTTTGTCCTGTGGGGATTTTACCCCATGGGGATTTTGTTCTGTGGAGATTTTTTCCTATGGGGATTTTGTCCTATGGGGATTTTGTCCTATGGGGGGATTTTGTCCTGTAGGGATTTTATCCTATGGGGATTTTGTCCTATGGGGAGTTTGTCCTGCAGGGTTGTTATCCTATGGGGATTTTGTCATACAGGGAGTTTGTCCTATGGGGATTTTATCCTATAGGGATTTTGTCCTATGGGGATTTCATCCTATGTGGATTTTGTCCTGTGGGGATTTTGTCCTATGGGGATTTTGTCCTTTGGGGAGTTTGTCCTATGGGGATTTTTTCTATGGGGATTTTGTCCTAAGAGCATTTTGTCCTGTGGTGATTTTATCCTATGGGGAATTTGTCTTGTGGGGATTTTGTATTACAGGGATTTTGTCCTATGGGGATTAAATCCCATGGGGATTTTTTCCTATGGGGGCTTTGTCCTATGGGGATTTTATCCTATAGGGATTTTGTCCTATGGGGATTTTATCCTACAGGGATTTTGTCCTGTGGGGATTTTGTCCTTTGCGGAGTTTGTCCTATGGGCATTTTGTTCTATGAGGATTTTGTCCTATGGGCATTTTGTCCTATGGGCATTTCGTCCTGTGGTGATTTTATCCTAAGGGGATTTTATCCTGTGAGGATTTTATCCTATGGGCATTTTGTCCTATGGGGATTTTGTCCTATGGGGATTTTGTCCTAAGGGGATTTTGTCCTACAGAGATTCTGTCCTACCGGGATTTTGTCCTATGGGGATTTTGTCCTATGGAGATTTTGTCCTGTGGGGATTTTGTCCTATGGAGATTTTGTCCTGTGGGGATTTTTCTGTGGTGATTTTATCCTATGGGGATTTTGTCCTGTGGATATTTGTCCTATGGGGATTTTGTCCTATGGGGATTTTGTCTGTGGGGAATTTGTCCTGTGGGATTTTTGTCCTTTGGGGATTTTTTCCTATGAGGATTTTGTCTGTGGAGATTTGGTCTGTGGTGACTTTATCCTAAGGGGATTTTGTCCTATGGGGATTTTATCCTATGGGGATTATGTCCTATGGGGATTTCGTTCCATGGGCATTTTATCCTATGGGGATTTTGTCCTATGGGGATTTTGTCCTACAGGGATTTTGTCTGTGAGGATTTTAGTCCTATGGGGATTTTGTCCCATGGGGATTTTATCCTATGGGGATTTTGTCTGTGGTGACTTTGTTCTAAGGGGATTTTGTTCTATGGGGATTTTATCCTAGGGGGATTTTGTCTGTGGGGATTTTGTCTGTGGGGATTTTTATCCTGTGGATTTTGTCCTGATGAGGATTTTGTCCTATGGGGATTTTGTCTGTGGGGTTTTTGTCCTTTGGGGATTTTATCCGTGATGATTTTATCCTAAGATTTTATCCTATGGGAAATTTGTCCTGTGGGGATTTTGTTCTTCTGGGGATTTTATCCTATGGCGATTTTGTCCTGCGTGGATTTTGTCCTATCAGGATTTTGTCTGTGGTGATTTTATCCCATGATGATTTTGCCCTATGGGGATTTTGTCATATGATTTTATCCTTTGGGGATTATGTCCTATGAGGATTTTTACCTAGGGGATTTTTTTCTGTGGTGATTTCATCCTATGGGGATTTTGTCCTGTGGGGAGTTTGTCCTATGGGGATTTTGTCCTGTGGGGATTTTGTCCTATGGAGATTTTGTCCTATGGTGATTTTGCCTTATGGGGATTTTATCCTATGGGGATTTTGTCCTATGGGGATTTTATCCTATGGGGATTTTTGTCCTGTGGGAATTTTATCTTATGGGGATTTTGCCCTGTGGGGAGTTTTATCCTATGGAGATTTTTGTCCTGTGGGATTTTTATCCTATGGGGATTTTGTTCTGGGGGATTTTATCCTATGGGGATTTTGTCATATGGGGATTTTATCCTATGGGGATTTTTGTCCTGTGGGAATTTTATCTTATGGGGATTTTGCCCTGTGGGAATTTTATCCTATGGGGATTTTGTCCTGTGGGGATTTTATCCTATGGGGATTTTGTTCTATGGGGATTTTATCCTATGGGGATTTTGTCCTGTGGGGATTTTATCCTATGGGGATTTTGTCCGTTGGGATTTTGTCCTATGAGGATTTTGTCTGTGGTGATTTTGTCCTATGAGGATTTTTCTGTGGGGATTTTGTCCTATGAGGATTTTGTCCTATGAGGATTTTGTCTGTGAGTATTTTATCCTACACTCCCAGTGTACGTACCGAGCATTCGTTTATGGAATTTCCTATTAGATACGAACTTGCAATCGCAAATACACAATTAGGTTAATTCCAAATTTTAATTCAATCCGGTTAAGCCATATCTGACATGTATCATTTTGTAAATTGAAAATCATATATCAAAACTTACTGACTGGGAGTCGGGACTATTAGTTCCTCCCATAGGTCTATTTTATATACCTGTTGCAGTAAAACTGTAAAGATTTCCTGTAATGAAATTGACAGGAGGAGAGAATTACTTGAGAACACCTTTGTTTTCCTTGTTTCATCAGCTGTGAAAATATTTAAGTGGACCAGACGTACAGAAATTAATTATCAATAAATCAACAAACATTCAGTTACAAGTATTTGACAGAAAGATGCTCCTGTCTACACCTTATTGAATAGTCACAGAGAATTCATTGCTCTCGTAGCAATAGAATAACACGATGTAATCATATCCTCCCGCAAAGCATTTTTGAATCTGCATTCATTGATACAAGTAACAACTGAAAGTATTCTTAATGCCTAAAATAAAGGTGAAAGATCTTGCACTTAGTTGTTTAACTTATTTCGTAGTCATGTAATCGGTTTATGTCTTTTGACACGTATTAATTCCCATGATGGAAGTTTATATATATATATATATATATATATATATATATATATATATATATATATATATATATATATATATATATATATAAAATTTCTATCATGAGAATTTTACGCACAAGTGTGTGCGCGCATGCGTATCATGGGAAAAAAGAAACCACTCCGCTGAGCAATTTTTTTTCCAATCGAGAAATTCCCAGGAGCTGTTGACATCCTGAACAAAAAGATCAGGAGCATACGACACTGATAATGACGCCATCTCTGCAGATGCAGAAAGCCTTGCAAAACAATATCTGGTTTTATGGCAGCATTTTAGAATGTGTTTAAAATGAAATGAAAAGGAAAGCTCGCCCTCGAAAGAAACAAATACAAACTAGTATTCGAAATTATCTACTGCAGCGTTACCTTGGAAAGCACTTCCCGTCACTGACGAGGAAGCTTGTAAGTTGGGTCTAAATAATAAAGAATTTTTCATTTCCCATTTTCATATTGGAGAGGTATTGGAAAAGCTGTTACAGTACTAATAATGGAGAAGTTTTTCTGCGTCTAGCAACAGAGGATTTCTTTATTTCTGTCACTGGTTAAAAGTAGGTTTTCAAGTTCATTCTACAAAGAATCGTACAAATGATACGCCATCTGCTAATCAGAAAGTTTATTGTGCTACAGTTTAGCTCTGAGCTCCAGTGGCAACAACACCTGACATTCACATCTACTTCCCTAATTATCAGAGCAAACCCAACCACTGCAACAAGAGATGCATGAAATGCTTAATATATTATCTTCATTTCAAGCCAAAAACTATGCCACTAATAGCCTAAAAGCAAGAACCCAGACCACTAACGGACTGATAGATAGGTCTAGAAACCTCAAAACACCATTGACGAAATTTTATTATCGCCGGCTATTTCAAAACTGCGATCAGGCAACCTCTAACACAAAAGAAGTTTGTCACTGCAATTCCCAGTCATCCAGGTTTTTTAAAATAACTGTCAAAACATGCTCAGTACAACCCTCCCTCTAGCAGGAGCTTGACAAGAAAATAAGACTATCGATAAAAATCTTAATATTTGACATATAAATGGTTGATAAGCTAAACGGAACTCTTGTGGAGTGAGAGAGAGATAGAGAAACGAAAACGTTATCAGCAACACTTGCGCAATAGGATGTTCTTTTCCGCCGTCAATCCCTGTCGCAGGAGGCTTTTGAGAGAGGCGTCACCTCTCTAGGCGTGTGACAAATTATGACCCTTTTTCTATTTTTACACGTCGCAATCCCTTTGCTATGTCGCTAATCAGGGGGGCCATGGCATTATTGGATAACGGCTGGGTCTATTTAAGTCTGTCGTCTGGATCGTGTCCGTTTTTAGCTAGATGCGTCCTGTGATGGCTCGAGGCAAGATAAATGAACACAATACTTGAGCTTTATCTGCTCTGCCCGGTCAGTCAATTAAAGCAGATTGCAACTCTGGTGGTGATGAGCGGTACTCTATACCTGCACAAAATTATATGCTTCGTAAGGCAGGGGCTCATAGAGAAGAGTTGTGGACACCTGGTGGGAGAAAAAATGTCCCATACCATATATTACAACTAGAAAATAACGAGTGTATATACACATACATATATGTGTATACATGTATGTATAGTCGCATACGTTCAGGAAACGGAACTACATAATTTGAAGTTTATTACTAAGGCCGACGAAGAGCAATGACACCTTAGAATTTAGAAATCATTCGAAAATATGCGAAACAGCCATAGATAATAAAGACTTTCGAATAAAGCACAAATACAAAAAGAGAGCAGTCTAACTGTCTTGACTCTATCATGATAAAATTAACAGTTCCATTGTTAAACACCCGAACGACTGCTCAACTGATTATTGCCTGACTGTCCAATTTGTCTGTTCCTTTCTTCTCTCTCTCTCTCTCTCTCTCTCTCTCTCTCTCTCTCTCTCTCTCTCTCTCTCTCTCTCTCTCTCTCTCGTTTAATAGTTTTATTCTAACCATCGCCAGGGTAGGTCGTCCATTTTAGTGTCTTGGTTTACTTCAACTGTTATTATAGTGGTTTTAATTAGTGGTCATTTTCCAAAGACAACTCGCTGTAGGGCTATACTCATTTCTGCCTTATAAAGGCAACGAAGCAGCGGTGAAACTTGAAATGTTATAGCACCTTTTCCCTGAACGCCAACGACTGAATTCGCGAGCTGCAGCTCCATTGTATGAGTAAGTATGTGTGTATATATATTCATCGTTCTCCTTTTTGCCATATGAAGGTGTAGAATAAAAAAGGGTAGAGCTGGGTCAACTGGTGGCAAACATAGAGCATCATTAACAAGGAGTGGCAATCTCCCTCCCGGCTGCCAGGCATGTGACCTCAGGTCGACATTATTTAGAACTCCCGGTCCAACATTATAATAAAGTTGAGGAAAAACACTAAAGCAGCAGATTGCCTTTTTCTTCTTTTTTAATTATTAAAATGTTATTTTATTACCGGTAAGTTAATACTGTGCAATATATTTCAAAGCATTATTGGTATGTTTATTGTAGTGGATGTAAAGAATTTTGCATTACTTCTTTATGTATCTCAAATATTAGAGAGCCTCTTGTGAACAAACCAACGAACATCCGGGAGCAGCAAATTAATTTCTTTCTGTTGTAGGGCTTTGGAACGGTACTTGAGAATTGCCAGATAAGGAATGCAATGAAACAGTATTTTTCACCTTTCTGGAATACACTTGTTCTCGAAAGAAGGATAAAACAATATAAATATCAGTCGAATCAAGGAGCATAGGTCTAACGTTTGCTTGTCGAAGATCCTTTTCCTCCTGTTACCATCCGTATTGGCTATATTTCCTTAGCATGATGATTCGATAAGTTTTAACGTACACAAATTATTTTTTATATATATTAGAAAATATGTTGTACTTGGAAAAGGGTTTTAATGATATAGCGCTTACCAATTGAATAGTTTGAAGGCATAGGTCTAACCTAGGCTACCGAAATTTACTTTCTTGCAATCACCAATCCATGAGACATATCTTTTGACGAAAACATAATTTAAACCAAGGTTTGTTTCAAATACAATAAAGTAAGCTATTTTTACCTTTGAATCCAAAACCACAAGTTTTTTTTCTACGTTGTATTTACGTCGTCCTGGACAGATTATCCGAGTGTGAAATTGTGACGTTTCAGTATTTCGTTGAGAAACCACGTTGGTGATATGCATGTTGGTGAGCTTCTGCACGTCTTTAACTGAAAAACTGAAGGTATAAACAGTATCCCTCAAGGCTACAAACTGCAGATAATTCTTAATGATGACAAAATACAGCAGGTGTCCTTATGCATTGGAGTACTTTAACATGTTTTAGACACAACTATTTAAAAAAGTATAATGTAATACCTATAGGCCTACTTACTACCAAGAATTTAACGAGCGAAATCTTTCTTACTCTGTGTTATGTGGCATATAAAATATATTGATGTTCTGATATAAAAAATTTAGCCACTACACTGATGTGCTACAATAATATGCTGAAAATATAAGACACGTTAATACAGAAAATGTATCTACTAACAGAACATATATCTGACTGCCACAAAATTTTTGGGGCACAAATTTTGGGGCAATAAATTCCATTAAGCAGTGTTTACCAGTGGAATGTTATTCCATTTTCTCTTGAAGAATTCCAGTGCCCATTTTGGCAGTTGTAATCTGCGCATTGTAACTTGATTGATATATGGAACTAAAAAAAAAAAAAATAAACTGCAAGAAGCCTTTTCAACTTGCCCAGTTCCCAGGGTGTTCAAGATGGCCCCAAGGTTCTGCAGCGCCCGCCTGGTGGAAGAAAACCGAACTATGTAGAACCAGTGTATAGATAACACCTCCAGATATTGATCATCTAAAATTTTTGGTGGCAAAATGTTAGGATCAATCAATTCCTTATGATTGCAAGCCTAGTTCTGTGTCGTTGACTGAAAACACCCACTAAAGAGTCATAATTAGCCAAGTGCTCCAAACTTCTCAGTCAGCCATCATAGTGGAGATGGGTGATATATATAGATTCTAAAAGCAGAATCTGAATTTTACATATTCTCTTGACAGACAGGTGGTCAAAGTCACTGTCTATCGTTGTTTCTAAACCATGATTCAAATTCTGGCCCGTGGTGAAGCACTTATCAGTTATGATTCCCCTTGGGTGTAAGGCATTCCCAAGGCATAGTGATTTTTATGTTAAATGATATTTATGACTCAACGTTATAATATATATATATATAATATATATATATATATATATATATATAAACTATCAATCACCATCATAGAAATAATATATTTTAATATATTTAAAAGAAGGGGAATTTTTAGCTGCTAATAAGTTCTCTCCCGACAGAACCAAGGTGGTCAAGAACTCAGGACTATCAGTGACGCCTTTACCCAACCATGATTCACAAGTGAGGTATAAGTTGATACCAGCTCCACCTACAAATCCCCCAAACTCAGGTATTTGTATTTAGAGTCGATATCGACCCACCTTAAATGATATGCTGACCAACGTTATATATATATACGCAGCCGTATATATGACTATCACATATATATAGTATATATATATATAAATCTCCTTTAATATATCAATTCACTCTACCTCAGAAATAATATATTTTCATATATGTTACCGAAGTGGAATTTTTTAGTTGATAATAAGTTTGTCGTCCCGTGGGCTTGAACCAACAAAAGACAAGAACTCAGGACTACAGTGACGCCATTACCTGGGTTCGACGGGGATTTGTAGGTGGGAGCCGGTATCAACTTATACCTCACTTGTTGGCCGTGTGGGTAAAGGCATCACTGTAGTCCTGAGTTCTTGTCTTTCGTTGGTTCGAGCCCACGGGACGACGAACTTATTATCAACTAAATATTTCCCCTTTGGTGTAACACATATTAAAATATATTATTTCCGAGGTAGAGTGAATTGGATGTTAAAGACGTTTGTAACTTAATGCTTGTATATGAATCACAGTGATGTAAAGTCATATATATATATATATATATATATATATATATATATATATATATATATATATATATATATATATATATATATATATATATATATATATATATATATATATATATATATATATATATATCCAGAAAATTCTTTGAAGATGGATTCCAGAACCTTGGTATGAGACATACTATTAGCAGGAAGGAAGTAAAGAAGGCACTAAAGATGAAAAATGGTAAAGCAATAGGACCAGATGGAATTCCTGCAGAGGTGTGGAAGAGCCTGGAAGAAGAAGGAATCGACATGCTGTGGGACCTAGCAAAGAAAATTTACAGTCAGGAAAAGATACCAAAAGAATGGAGAGAAAGCTTTATTGTGCCTATCTATAAAGAGAAGGGTGACATCCAGGATTGTGCAAACTACAGAGGAATAAAGCTAATGTCTCACACCATGAAAATCTGGGAAATGGATCCAGGAAGAGGAACAACAGATGCAGTTGTGAAGAGGTGTGAAATAATGAGCAGGGAGACAAGTACTACTGATTTATTGATGAAGTGGCTTGCGGACGTCTGCGTACATCACAGAGACCGCAGGTACAAAGATTTACAGGTGACCTGAGGTCAAACTATTTCTATACAAAAACAGGATAAGTTCATATAGAAAACATAGTGATTAATAATGTCTGACGTGTTACAAAAATACTTCTTTACATGTATATAAGCATGATCATTCAGAAAGACAATAAAATATATAATTTACAAATATGGTGGTCAACACGTGATTTCGCCGACCCCAGGGTGATGTGAAGGCACCGCAGAAAACTGGATGCTCATTATAGAGAACGCGTTGAGCGGGGACTTTTTGGGGCCCTTCGTTTTGATGTAGTGGCATATCCCGTGTTTTGCAGGAGCCCTGGGCATCTGGAGGATATCAGGTTTGAAGACCTCTAAGAACTCCTTCAGGAGGAACCGTATTGGTGGGGAGCGACAGAACAGATGGCGGGCTCCTTGGGGCCCGGCGACAAAGGCAGGAACTGGCAGGAGTCGGTGTCCAGCAGGCGTTTGCGGCCGACGTCGACTGCCAGTCCGAAGTGGGCGAGGAAGTCCACCCCTAGGAGTGGGGTCTTGACGTCAGCGATGATGAATTCCCAGCTGTACCTCCAGCCAAGGATGGAGATCAACAGGAGCTTCGTGCCGTAGGAGAGGATGGGGGACCCGTTCGCGGCCATCAGGTAGGCAGTTGGGTCCAGCAGGCGTCTGCGGCCCTCTCCTGAAGGCGGGAACACTGAACACACGGCTCCAGTGTCGACCAACATCATCCTGCTGGAGATGGTGTCACGGACATAGAACCCTCCAAGTAAGGGGCCCCTGGGTTTTTCTGCTGCTGCTGCCATGGCGGCCTGTGCAGTTGGCCACCGCTGCCTCTGTTTTTTGAAGGGAAGAAAAGGCAGGGGGCTTCACATCTCCGGGCAGTTCTCCCTCTTCTGCTGGTGGGACGGCCTTTTCTGTTCGTTGACATTGACGGGCTCTGTGGTGGGGTCCTCTGGCAGGAGGCAGTTGGTGGAGTGTGCGGGCTTGGTCGCCCACTTGGCTGCCTTCGTGGTATCCGTCAGCTGCTGCACTACCCTGATCAGGTCCTCGATCGGCAGGGTATATGCATCCGTGATCTGTCCATGGACCTCCAGCAGGAGCTGCCGCAGGAATATCTCCCTCAACAGGCTGATTTCTTTGCGCTTGCCATTGCTGTCAGTGTTGGGGGGGAGGAGGAGGAGGAGGTCCTGGAGGGCATGCCATGTTTCCAAGAGGTTTCCCTCCTGCTGGGGGTTGAGGGCGTGGGCAGCTCTCTCGGAGACCAGCAGGGAGCAGGGAGCAACAAGAGTGGATTTTAGTTCCTGGAAGGTGGTGGCGACCGATGTCGTCAATAACCACAGGGCGACCTTCCTGTAAATCTCCTCCGGGAGGGCACTGATGGTGATGTCGGCCTTTAACATCTCGTCCGTTAGGCCTGCTACCCTGAACTGCCCCTCAGCCCTGTAGAACCAGGACGCTGCGTTTTCCCTGGTTAATGGCGGCAGCCTTATGTTAAGGGCCATCTTTGGTTGGTTCATCAGAGGGGTCATTGTGTGGGGTGCAGGTACCGGCGTGGAGGTGCGCGCAGGAGGGGGTTGTGAGAGAGAGGTGTCTGCCTCCGAGAGGTTCGCGGTAATTTGTACGTGGCTAGAAATGTCCGCGTCCATGCTCGATTCGCGCTCTCACTAGGAGTGTCTGGGAGTACTCGAATCAAAACATGCTGGGGGAGCATGCTGTATGGGTCTGCTAATGACGCTGGTGACCTGCTGACGAGGGTCGGTAAATGCCCAAACGCTTTGTTAGAGCGCCGTAGTTAGTCCATTATATATATATATACAGAATACTCGTATATATATATATATATATATATATATATATATATATATAAAATCATCCACACTGTTTCGCCGTGTTTAGTATTGTACCAACCCTCGGGGATCAAACGTGTTTCACCATGTTTAGTACTAGCCTTTGGGGATCAAATGTGTTTCACCGTGTTTAGTACTAGTCCTCGGGGATCAAATGTGTTTTTGCCGTGTTTAGTACTAGCCCCTCGAGGATCAAATGTTCCCAAGTGAATTGGTCCTGGGTTTCACAGTCTTACTGTAACAACACACACACACACACACACACACACACACACACACACATATATATATATATATATATATATATATATATATATATATATAATATATATATATATATATATATCAGCGCGAAGATGGACCACGGAAATGTACTAATCTCAGCATAATTCTTTATTTCCAATGTTTCGTAATAAATAACTTTATTATATCATCAGGGAATCTGTTAAATAATGAATAAAATGACTTTCAAAATGTTCTAAATATCAACGAAATTCATAAAATACAGCACAGTTAGAATACAATACTGTATTTTATGAATTTTATTGATTTGTAGAACATTTTTAAAGTAATTTTATTCATTATTTGACAGATTCCCTGATGATGTAATAAAGTTATTTATTACGAAATGTTGGAAATAAAGAGTTATGCTGAGAGTAGTACATTTCCATGGTCCACCTGCTCGCTGATGTGTGCCACTGGCTGTTTTATATATATATATATATATATATTATATATATATATATATATATATATATATATATATATATATATATATATATATATATATATATATATATATATATATATATACATACATTATTATATATATATATATATATATATATATATATATATATATTTTTATTATATATACATATATGTATATATGTGTATTATATATACATACATATATATATACATATATACATATATATATTATATATATATTTGTTTAATATGTACATATATGTATATATGTGTGTGTGTGTGTGTGGAGAGATAGAGAGAGAAATCAAGTGTAGGTTATTCCAGATGTTAGCCTTCCTGTTTTCAACTTGTCTTTAGAAAATGAGCTTAAAATGTTTCCTCCCATCAAGGTTTAATTTAGTGAGGTGAGGCTGCTGACCACCTGATCACAGAAATATAACTGTATTGACTGTTCTGTAGCATTCTCAGTCTTCTGAATACTGCTGCCCATTCATTCCAGAATCTCTTTCATCCCATCTATCTAGTCTTGTGCTGTCTAGGTCTTCCTCTCCTCTTCCTAACACTTATAAATTATACATCCTTTTTGACCAACTTATAGTCTTCCATTCTTTCCTTAGGACCACACCATCTCAAAACATTTGGATTTATAATTCTCTCCTTCTTACTTCTTTTTTTGGAAGATACTGTGCACGATTAGGTTTGCTTAAAAAGCAAATGGGTGTTACAGACTAAATACACACACAAAACAAAGCCACTCCAACATCTAAAAACATAACAAACATCTCACACGTCTCGAACTGTCAACCTACCCGCGCAACAACTTCTCGCTGCTGGGAGAAAGGGCGTTGGGTCTGGTATGATATATGTACCATACGCTACCGGGGTCTAAGAGATGTCAGGCAGGGCAGCCGATCAAGACTACGGTCTACCCCAAAGCCAAATCAAAAGTCCTTCAAAAGAAGGCATCGTGCTTACCCCATACAAAAATGGGAAAAAAGCATATTAAAAAGAAGAAGACTCTGCAAGAATTTCATCTCAACAAATTCAACCTTTCTTTTTTATTCGCATCTAACATCCACACTTCACTCCCATAAAAGATAGTTGGCTCAACAATCTCTTATTACACTCCCATCTTCGCTTCCATGGACACTTCAAGGCTATTATTAGTCTTTTGCAAATACCCTTTCGCCATTCTCTTTTCTCTGTTCTGTGATCACGTCTTTTCTCATCACCCAATTATCCATTATAATTACTTAGTTACGTGACCATCACCTCTCCTTTTTTTGATCATTCATATTGATATTCTCTGCTACATTATTTTTGTTTCATTTTATGCTCACAACTTTACACTTACTTCCACTGTCAACATCCCCTCTTGCAAATGTGAACAAATTCTTTCACTAGTCTGTGTAGTTCCTCCTCACAAACCCCGCTATTGCTGTATCACTGCAAACACCAACTATGGCGCATTCCACTCGTGATCCATTTTATGATCCCACAACTTAGTATTCCTTCCTTTCTCTGATTTCGTACACTACTTTATCCATACAGCCATGGGCACATGCCACAACATAACCTTCTCTCATACCAACTTTTACACCAAACCAGTCGCTCCCCAGATAACAGTAATCAAACGCAAGCTTCACTCCTATCATAACATTTTTTAATTGCTCTCAACAATATAGCTCTTGTGCAATATGTCCTCAGCGCACTTCACATTGCTTTGCTGTCGATTCTGTATTAGGTGGGTAGTGCCATTAGTGCACCTCATATGGTGCACTGTAGGCATTACTTAAGGTTCTTTGCAGCGTCCCTTCGGCCCCCTAGCTGGAACCCCTTCCATCCCTTTCAGTATGCCTCCTTTCATATTCTCGTTTTTCCATCTTACTTTCCACCCTCTCCTAACAGTTGTTTCATAGTGCAGCTGCGAGGTTTTCCTCCTGTTGCACCCTTAAACCTCTTAACTGTATTTCCCTTCCAGCGCTGAGTGACATCATAGATTCCAGTGCTTGGCCTTTGACCAAAATTTCATATTCTATTTTATACTATTCTGGTCTGTGGAGGCTGTCAAATACCTTCTCGTGATCAGCAAAAGCCATCAGAAGAGGATTCCTAAATCCACGCAATGCTGCACAGTATGACTTAACACAAAAATTTGTTTGTGCAACATCCTTCTTTTTCAATGCTTGCTTGTTCATTTCGGAGGTCTGTCAGTTTTTCCCGCTTGTTAACTAAAAGCAGACTGAACGTAACAACTGACTCAGTTGCAATGCCTCTATAATTACCACATTCTATATTCTACAAAAAAAAAGTCTAGTTAGTGTATGAAGTAACATTTCAGTGTCAGCTAATCTTATACATACGCACACAGACATATACGTGTGCGCGTGTATATATATATATATAATATATATAATGTATACATATAGATAGATAAATATATATACACATGTACACACATTTTATATAGGCCTGTATTATTTATACAGTATATATATAAAATGTGTGTATCCCAAATATTAAAGCCATTGACAGATACCCCTAAATACCAAATTCACTCATCCTTAGAAATAACGTACACCCAAAGGAAATTACCTATGATAAATGCACCTGGCCTGACCAGGATTCGAACCTGTGCCTTTTAGGTTTAACACAGAGGAAACGGGGACTTATTAATTCGGCCATCAAGAAAGAGAGAGAGAGAGGTCAGTTGCTTTCGGGAGGAGCGCATAACCTACAGCTGGCTGGACGGAGTGTTGGCAAGAGAGAGTGAAGTCCGTGTCTGTAGTGGGTCTGTGTATTGTGTT
>NC_089782.1:14893329-14928329 GCF_040412425.1 Macrobrachium rosenbergii
ATTATAAATCAGTCAATCAATCAAGCCTACCTACTCTCAACTTCCTTTCCAGCGCTGAATGACCTCATAGGTCCCAGTGCTTGGCCTTTGGCCCAAACTCTATATTCCCTTCCTAAAGAAAATAATAAAAAGTATTCGGGAGGAAACAGTCCAAAACTGGTAAATGAAGTGTGAAGCAGATTATCCGTTAAGAACTAAATGCTGAAAAGTTCGCACATAAACTTTCACAGTTGTGAAAATATACCGTATATGAGCTTGTCCATGAGGGCGAACTATAATTGAAATGTACAAACATTAAATGCAAGTATAAAAATATATAAAAAGAACAGTATGGGGTAGTTTACTTAAGTTAACAAATTTTATACATACAAACACACACACACACACACATATATATATATATACACACACACACACACATATATATATATATATATATATATATATATATATATATATATATATATATATTATATATATATATATATATATATATATATATATATATATATATATATATATATATATATATGTATGTATGTATGGACTCATCTGTTGGTAGTATGCTGAAACGGCCTATTGTTTATATCACCTCTGCTGACAAAACCTGTATGCTGTTTTTTCTCCTTTATAAGTAATTGATTTCACATTATATATATATATATATATATATATATGTATATATATATATATATATATATATATATATATATATATATATACTGTATATGTATGTATATATATATATATATATATATATATATATATATATATAGTATATATGTTTTCTTACATTTTTTTGCATGGTATACTGTTCCCTTCCGAAAGTGAATCATTTCCATTACCTGGAGTTTTTGGTGGGCTTCCCTCACCACATTGTTATGCCATATTATATAGCTGTTTCCCTTGACTTTCCAGCTTTTCACATAACTGTTTTGTAATAGCCTCTTGATCTCTTGTTGAAACCAACTTTGTTGAATTCCCTGTTCATTTTTCTGTCATCCGTCTTACCTTCTCAATCAAAACAATAAATATATATATATATATATATATATATATATATATATATATATATATATATATATATATATATATATATATATATATATATATATATATATATATATATATATATATATATGTATATATATTATGATACACAATATTATATATGTATAAATGTATATAAAACACATATCTCCATATATGTAGCCTATATGTATATATACATATATGTATATATATAAATATATGATATTAAGCAGTAACAACTAAAAACATCCCGGAATACCTTCACTTTATCTTATCGCGGCAAGAATTAGTCTTGTACCCAACAAGCAATGGAAACTGCTCAATAAACCCCACTGCTGTATCCACCGAAGATATGGTGCATTACTTTGTAAACTGATCTTGTAGTTAAAGTCGTCACTTAATATATTCAGTATATTCTTTAAAAAAAAAAGAAACAAAAAACAAGATGAATGTCAAAAAAAACCTGGAACAAAATATTTAAAATATCTATCAAAGTTTTTAGTTAGAAGTAGCAAAAGATTTTCCTCAAAATCGTAGATAACGACCAAAATTTAAAACCGTTATCACTGAGAGAGAGAGAGAGAGAGAGAGAGAGAGAGAGAGAGAGAGAGAGAGAGAGAGAGAGAGAGGTTCGTATAAACAGAGTAAAAGAAGTTTATACACAGTAATTCCTCACATGGCGCAACATCACACAGAAGGAACAAACCTGCGCTCGAATAAGAAGCCGTGCGCGCCATCTATGGGGCAAATACGACATCTAAAGCAACGCCATCTATCGGTCTGAGCGGTAACTACATAGTATGTTGAACGTTTTGGTCGTTTACTAAGCCCCCTACTTTATGTGAGGTCATGCTTGGGCTTAGTTAAGAAATCGAAGATTAATGAAATCGAATATATATATATATATATATATATATAAATATATATATATATATATATATATATATATATATATATATATATATATATTATATATGTGACTATAAATAAAAAAAAAATGAAAACTGTTTTCATTTAAATGGTGTGTTTGGTCTTCATTAGTATATTTTTAACAAAATATACTCCACACAATATACAGTGTATATATATATTTTTTGTTTATATGTATATATGTATATATATAATATATATATATATATATATATATATATATATATATATATATATATATATATATATATATATATATATATATATAACATATATATATATATTATATATATATATACAGTATATATATATATATATATATATATATATTATATATATATATATATATATATATATATATATATATATATATATATATATATATATATATATATATATATATATATATATATATATATATATATATATATATATATATATATATATATATATATATATATATATATATATATATATATATATATATATATATATATATATATATATATATATATATATATATATATATATATATATAGTATATATATATATTATATATAAACATATAAATACTGTATATAAATATATACATATAAATATTTATACATAAATATATATATATATAATATAAATATTTATAAATATTCTGTGGCTATTGGACCTCCCTGCATTATTTTAATATTAATATACTCCTAACAAAGACCAGAAGAATGTTCTGGGAAAAGCAGAGAGAAGAGGGCTAGGTTGTGTTTTCAAAATTAACAGTTCCTAATGGCTTATAAGTTAGTATTAGAGACCTATCTCACAGGGAGGTTTTTCATCAGGTCACCTCTAGTGAGGGTGTTCTTAACCATTCCTTTTCTGTCCTATGCATCGGCGATGTTTTTGTCAATTTCAGACTCCTGGAGGCTATTGAAGGAGCGCTGTTCACGAAAACACAGACACCCCACTTCAGACCTAGGGTCACAGAGAGAGCACAACCATCTTAGAGAGCACACACTCACGTCAGTGCTCCTGATAATTCTGTCCTTTGTCCCTTCTATCTTTTTTTACTAAGTGAATAGACGTAACGCGTTGTTCCAACTCCCGGGCGTCCGTTGCAGTGTGCAAGCAGCCTATGTGAAGGTAAGTCTGGAATTGACAAGATTTCGTCGATCTGCTGGTATTTCTTCCACTGTACTCCTATTTCCAAATTTTCCCCCTTCCTCAGCCACTGACTAGAGATCCTGGTGGAAACATAATTCCTGTATGAAGTCTAGTATATGAATAATTATTGCCTAGTGAGATTGCATAAGATATCCCCCTTGCAGTAAGTAGGAATTGGGGAGAGATCAAACATAAGCAATATTCAGGCAAGCCTTGGAACCAGATCACACCATTATTTGGAAGAGGAATAGCCTTTAAAATACTAAAATTTCGTACGATAGAGCTACCAGGATGATCGTCTGTTGCGTTATAACTGAAGGGGGGAAATATGACTGTCTGAAGTTGACTAGTTGGCTCATGTAAATTCCCCCACTGTAACAGCGCATTCTTTCTTTTGTTGGGATTAGGTGGGTGATGAATGGGTTTGATGTAATTCATTTGTTTCAGAAATAATCCAATTATCCCATAACATAGTTCCGACTGGCGACCTAATCTAATTAAGTAATTGTCTGTCTCTTGGGGTAACTTTTAGCTTTAATTGACAGGATTATGTGGGTCTTAGGTAGAGCAGCACTACATAAATTACAGTAATTAATAAAAAAAAAAAAACTCATTAGCCAAAGGATCCTTGTAAGAAAATATATATATATTATATATATATATATATATATATATATATATATATATATATATATATATATATATATATATATATATATATATATATATATATATATATATATATATATATATATTATATATATATATATATATATATATATATATATATATATATATATATATATATATATATATATATATATATATATATATACAGTATATATATATATATATATATTATGTGGGGCTTGGCTGATGAGTTATTTAATGAATTAATAATAATTTCTTGGGCCCTGTGGCCAATGACACACACAACCTGTCAATTAAATCTAAAAGTTAACCTCAAAGACAGACAGTTACTTAATTGAATAAAGTCGCCAGTCGGGGGAAAATAATATATAGGATAACGGAGTACTCTGCAACAAATGGATTACATCAAACCCCCTCTTACTTCCCAATTGGTCCTGGCAAAGAAAGAATGTGCAGGATAGCCAGGAAATTACATGAACAATTGGTCTGCGTCTGACACAGTCCATTTTCCCCTTGCTTCAAGTAAAGTTGTAACACAACGGCTGTCAGTATTACTATATGTCGTACGCAATTTAGTACTGGTAAATGCTATTTCTCTTCCGAACAATGGGATCGAGACACAAGGCTGCCTGAAATTTACTAACTTAACCTTCCCTAATTCCTACTTACTGCACGGGAATAGTCGAGTGTTGCTAAGCAATATTAATTATTCTTACACTAGACTTCATAAAAGTAAATTGGTTATACCATGTTCTCGTAGATGGTGGCGAAGTGGTGAAAACAAAGGAAAACTGGAAATACCAAGAGATACTAACGAGTCGACGAAAATTTGGCAAATTTCAAACTTACCGTGGATGTGGGTCGCTTGTGCATGCAACTGACGATCAGAAGTTTTGGAAATAGCCGATCGTCTCACTAATACCAACGAAACAGTAAGAAGGCAAGTACAAAGAATTAGTTACACACCACACATGTATCGCGCGGTATCAGGGCTCTCTCTGACCTGTCTCCAATCAAACAGGGCAGCTATAGCGTCCGTATGCCTCCGGGCAGTCTGAAAATTTTGGCAAACATCACTGAATGCATAGGACAAAGCAAAAGGAAGCTTAAGACCATCTTTACCAGAGGTTACTTAGTAAGACCCTCCCTATGGTGTTAGGTCCCTAATGCTAACTAAAGACGTTACTTTTTTTTGAAATACCCAGCCCCTCTTAGCATAGACGTAGACACCTTCCTGTCTTTGTTAGACTGATATTTTTACTAAATGATGCAGAAAGGGCAAACAGCAGAATATTTATAAAAAAATATATATATATATATATATATATAATTTACAAAAAGTCGCTGCACAGCGAGCCTCCCCCCCCCCACACCTAATTTACCCTTTGTTTTTTTGAGAATAAAATCGCCGCCACATGGCCGATTGTATTTGACCTAGAAATCAGAGCAAGGTTATCAACATTTCGATCTGTCCTTTTTACCTGGAACAGATATTGAGGTGACACGGATAAAAAAGGGCAAGGAGAGGAGACTTAATGCCACTCCCTTAGGCAGCTTAGCCCAACTAAGCTGCTTAAAACAACCTTTCTAAAGGCAGATTAAGCTGCTGAATTGTCTTACCTTAGCAGGACCGGGGAAGAGGCAACCGAATCGCTGACCACCTGGCGAATGACACATCACGGGCATGACGCGGCCAGAGCCCTTATAAGGGAAAGACAGCCAGATGCAGTTATGCAGTTAGTAGTGTGGGCAGGAGCCATGCAGTAACAGAGGAGGGGACAGCCATACACGCGGGCGAGTTTACAGTTGCTGAGAGACCATTCATTCCCCACCGTCTGACTCCAGACAGTCATCCTCGAGGGCACTGCCATACGTGTGATCGTCCCTCGTCCTTCTTCGCCAGAGACCCGCTTCCCATAAGGTAAAGTGCAAGTAAAGACTTTTCAGTCACGACCGTTTGCCCTTTAGAAAGTTTGGAGTACCAGCATTTCACTTTTGTCCTTATGCCAGTTTATCCAGTGCCATTTCCAATGTCCTGTGTTCGAGTGTAAAGTGGTCATTCATTCCTCGAGTCTTTGGCGCCCTCAGTGCAAACTCGAGTCAGATTCGGTGTTATATTGTTCCTTTACTGGCGTGTAATGTGTAAATTTCTCTTGCAGAGGGACCTATTCGCAGTGGACTCATCTTGGACTGTGCCTTGCCTTTAGCCAAGACTCCAGTAGAATGATCTTCAGGCGTTGCAAGCCCTTTATCAATTTACTTATCCATTTTCCCTTCAAATGCTTTCTTTTGTAAATATTCTTTAATTTATCCCAAGTGTTTACGTAACATTTCCTTATGAAGTAGAACCTTCAGCTCCTGAATTCTCCCCTTTTTTCTTATTTTTTTTACAATTTCCCTTTACACAAGTCAGAACTCCAAGGCCAATTGAATAAAGTTCCGTTGCCAGCCTGTAAAAATACCATAAACCCAGGGAAATACGTAAACATGGCGACCTGGCCTTAGATCTCGTTTAGCAGTTGCATTTTCCCCTCTATTGTCGCTTCATTGCATTTGCAACTCGCCAAATCAGCAATGAGCAAAGCTAAGCTGGGTGCGAGACAAATTCCGAACCTGTTACCAAGAGCACAGACCAAGAGAGTTCCACATAAGTCATTTGTTTTTCTTAGCAAAATTTTTCTTACAATCGTGACTGTTCCTAGGAATTAGGAATAGGGATGCATGTATTCACTGAGAGAGGAGAACCGCCGTATTAGAGTCATTAATGCATGCCTTTCAGGATAGGTAGTTAGGAAATAACCAGTGATAACCATTCTTTGCTTCGAGGAATAGTGCAAAATTCCTCTGTGTTAAAATCTTTGCCATATTTTTTTGGCCTTGAGGAATAATGCGAAAAAAATTCCTGTGTTAAATTTTACTTTGCATTTCGGATTAGCGAATTATTTAGGCGCGAGTAAATTCCCACATGGGACAAGACAAATCAGCTCGCATTGCTCTCTCTCAGGTTAGCTAAAAACTCGAATTAGGTGTTAGGAACTCCTCTGCTTCTAGGGAAAATTACAGTGGGTCATTTTTACTGTTATCCTCTCGTCCCAGATGGTCTATAAATAGACAGGTTCATTCACACAGAATCTAAAAATAACTCCGGTGTGTGTCAGACGAACCCCACCCCACCATGGGTGCCCTCTTTTCATTCATTCCCTAGTTGTTGTCCCTACTCATTCTCAGCAAAATTTTTTTTTTTTTTTAGGGTTTTATCCCGTTAGTAATTTCTAAGTCCTAAAGAGGACAAATCGTATTTCAAGTCCCACGGGCAAACCAAGTAAAATTCTACATCGCCAATTTATCCCAAGATTTCTCAACAAATTCCAAGTCCTAAGAGACTCCAAAAAAATTCTACGCCTTATTTTTTTAGAATTTCCTAATTCCTACAAAACCAAATTCCAAGTCTTAAGAGGCTACTAAAAGTTCTACGTTGTAAGAGGCGAGAATTTCTAATTCCTGTGGGAAGCCCAAAATCAAGTCCTTTTGAGACCTTATATTATGTATTTCACACACATCTAAGCCGTAACAGGACTGATCATTCTAGTTCGTTAGAACCACACCTTAATTTCACGCTACAGCCAGCCGAGTCCGAGCATGACATAAAATCCAATTACATCTTCCGGGACGCATATCAAAATTCGTTCGCCACGAACAACCACGTCTCACTCAGACATATTAAACTTTAACAAAGTCTCCTCAGACTTATTGATCAACTGTCTTATTCAGACAGATCCATTCTCCTGCAGTCTGAACAATTGAGTGTTTCAGATTCCTGCAATTGAGTCTTTTCAGACAACCTGAGTCTTCTCAGACATATTTGATTCGCTAGAGGGTCCAGTCCATATAACCATTATTTCAAGATGGCTAATACCAGAGCCCAACAAAATAAGGACTTCAAATTCTACATGTCTGCTGGAAAGGACATGGGACTATCAGGGCAAGCTCTGAGAGACTGGGTTCAAGAGAGAGTGGACGATGCAAAGGTAGAGAGAGAAAAAGAAAGGGAGTTAGAACATCAAGAACGAGAGAGAGATAGAAAGAATTGCCCAAGAGAGAAGAGAGGAGCTACAATGGGAGGAGCGAGAGCGACAGCGCGCCCATGAGCTCCAGATGTTAGAACGACAGAACGCCAACCCCACCCCCTCCTGCGGCTGGAATGAGTGCCTTCAGCCAAGCTCACTCGTTCATGCCAAAATGGACAGAGTCCGGACCTGAAGTATGGCTTGAAAGGGCCGAACGAGTCCTGGAGTGCTGCAACCTCTCCCCTGCGGAACTCTCCTTTGTTCTCACTAAATTCCTGGGAGGGAAGGCACTCATTGCCTACCACGCCCTTTTTAATAGAGGATAGGGAAAACTGAAGCCGTCGCCAAGCAGTTACTAAGGCGTCTCGAGATTACCCCGAGGTGGAGGAGACATTGGAGAGAGCAGCGAAGAGAAGCAGGCCAGCCTTGGTCTGATTGGGCATACCATTCTGAGCGGGCGTTAGCCAAATGGCTCGAGTCCGAAGGAGCCACTAGCGCCGCCGAGGTACTCGAGAGATTTAAATTTGAGCATTTCCTGTGCTACGCCCCTCCTGCCCTCGCCACTCATGTAGTGGAAAAAGCCCCAGCAACACTCACCGAGTGTTGCCGGATAGCAGACGTGGGAGACTCACCACCCTCAGGAAGGATCCATGGAGCGGAAGATAAATTCCCCGCCCCTCCTCGGAGGATCAAATTCCCAAGAATGGGGCTGTAATCAAGCCCTAAACTTGCCATTATTGCAAGAAGACGGGGCATTCCTCTGAGTAGTGCCAAACAAGAAAACAGCACCTCCTTCTCCTGAAAACCACCCAATAACTTGCCTGTGCCCTCCACAAGGGCAGCGCGGAAAGACTTTAAAAACCCTCTGCATGGCTTGCAAGGTTTATATCCATTCTCCTCATGGGCGAAATGCCCTAACAATAACAATTCAAATACTCCCGCCATCGCCTTGGCCGTCACAAATTCCAAGTCATTGGGCCCTCCCTCTGAAGGCCCCACATATGTGGCCCCTCCCAGAGGCAGCTACCCCGCGTGCCGAGTCAAGGCATTCGATGACTCGGGCACGCAAATCTCCCTCATATGAAGGGACAGAGTTCCCTATGGAGCTATCGTCAATAGACGAAAACTCGTCACGATCGAGGGAGTAAATCAATTTAAAATGATACTTCCTACAGTCCAATTGAGAGTCACAAGACCTCATCAGTCAAAAATTTGCAATCTTGCAGTAACACGCCATCTCCCCGGAGGCTATGACGTCATCCTGGGACAGGACTTTCAGTCCCCACAGAAAACACAACAATCCAGGGGGTTCACATTCCCCAACTCATTCCTCGGGCGCAAGTAATCCTTCCCTGCTTCTCCCTCAGTCAAGACTGGAGCCCCCTGGGTACCAGGAGGACGTGCAGTCCCTACCAGTGCCACCTGAGTACGATGTACAGTGGACCCCTCAATTGGTTCCTGATCCAATTCCAGTGCCCGGATCTGCCTCAGTGCCAGTGTCAGGGCCCCAGTCAGATCTCCCTCCCGGAGATGCCAAATTCCTGCCAGTGCCACTTGCATGCACCGAGCAGTGCCAAGCTCCGTCCGTCCTGACCAACATATACAGAAACCTCTGATAGTGCCTGACTCTGCCTTAGTGCCAGTGCCAGAGCACAATCCCGATCTCCATTCAAGAGATCCAACTCAGGACCCCCTCTCTTCTCCCAGCCTGGCATTGCTACCAGTGTCGGTAATTTCGTTTCCTCTCGACCACAGCGTCTCACCTAAAGGTGCGGCCGTTAACCTGTGCCTGAGCTGGTCATTGGTACCTGTCGTCCACGCCCCGCCGACCGTTACTGCTTTGCTTGCCTGCCACAGATACCCTTGCAAGTCAGGATTCTGCCATATCTCACTTGGCGATGAACTCAAGAGCTGTGACGGATCATGGTAGAACTAGCGAGGAAAACTCCGCATCAGCTGTCGCAGCAGCTGGCCCAGGTGGCACTCCATGCCGCCCTCCGGTCTCAGGCCCTCCACTTCCCGGCCGAAGACGACTGTCCAAGTAGGAGAGGTTCGCGGCGGAATTACCTGGGCAAGGCGTAATTTCCGGGTAGTTTCAAAAAGCTCTAGAGCTCCCTGGCACCTGTACCACCATTTCATCTTTCGAAGGTCTTGGCACCTCTAATGTAGAAGCGGATGTCAAGGGTAAGTTGTCAGCCATCAACTGTCGAAGTTGGCGATGCATGCGTTGAACTATTAGCTAAAAATTACCAATGCGAATTATGCATCGTCAGTACAGTATCACGTAAAGAGGATGTCATTTACAAAAATAAACGCTGTGTTATCACTTACACCGCTTCTTCAAGGCACACTAAAAGCATGCCTTGTTTATTTAGAATTAAGGAACTTCTGTGTAAATTAATTCTTAAATTTTGTCTCCTGCCTCAAAATTATCTTGTCCTCGTAATCTTAAAATGCAGCATACTGTAAATTTGAAGAGACTAATGGGCCGTGTTAAAGTAATTTAATATCAATGTGTTAGAAGTATATAAAGTGAAGCTTCCTTCCCTTTTGTGTGGGGATAAAGTAAAGTAAAAGCTTTTCCATTTCTTGTTGGGAGTAGAGTAAAGTAAACCAGCTGTGCCGACTTCTTGGATATCAACATGACAAGCCCAATGAAGGCTCATATGTTAGAATAAAATCGCCGCCACATGGCCGATCGTATTTGACCTAGAAATCAGAGCAAGGTTATCAACATTTCGATCTGTCCTTTTTACCTGGAACAGATATTGAGGTGACACGGATAAAAAAGGGCAAGGAGAGGAGACTTAATGCCACTCCCTTAGGCAGCTTAGCCCAACTAAGCTGCTTAAAACAACCTTTCTAAAGGCAGATTAAGCTGCTGAATTGTCTTACCTTCGCAGGACTGGGGAAGAGGCAACCGAATCGCTGACCACCTGGCGAATGACACATCACGGGCACGACACGGCTGGAACCCTTATAAAGGGAAGACAGCCAGATGCAGTTATGCAGTTAGTAGTGTGGGCAGGAGCCATGCAGTAACAGAGGAGGACAGCCATACACGCGGCGGGCAAGTTTACAGTTGCTGAGAGACCATTCATTCCCCACCGTCCGACTCCAGACAGTCATCCTCGAGGGCACTGCCATACGTGTGATCGTCCCTCGTCCTTCTTCGCCAGAGACCCGCTTCCCATAAGGTAAAGTGCGAGTAAAGACTTTTCAGTCACGACCGTTTGCCCTTTAGAAAGTTTGGAGTACCAGCATTTCACTTTTGTCCTTATGCCATTCTATCCAGTGCCATTTCCAATGTCTGTGTTTGAGTGTAAAGTGGTCATTCATTCCTCGAGTCTTTGGCACCCTCAGTGCAAACTCGAGTCAGATTCGGTGTTATATTGTTCCTTTACTGGCGTGTAATGTGTAAATTTGCAGTGGACTCATCTTGGACTGTGTCTTGCTTTTAGCCAAGACTCCAGTAGAAGGATCTTCAGGCGTTGCAAGCCCTTTATCAATTTACTTATCCATTTTCCCTTCAAATGCTTTCTTTTGTAAATATAATTCTTTAATTTATCCCAAGTGTTTATGTAACATTTCCTTATGAAGTAGAGCCTTCAGCTCCTAAATTCTCCCCTTTTTCTTATTTTTTAACGATTTCCCTTTGTGCAAGTCAGAACTCCAAGGCCAATTAAATAAAGTTCCGTTGCCCCTGTAAAAATACCATAAACCCAGGGAAATATTATAAAATATATATATATATATATATATATATATATATATATATATATATATATATATATATATATATATATATATATATATATATATATATATATATATATATATATATATATATATATAATATATATATAAATATATATATATATAAATATAAATATATATATATATATATATATATATATATATATATATACAGTATAATATATATATAAATATATATATATATATATAAATATATATATATATATATATATATATATATATATATATATATATATAAAAATATATATATATATATATATGTATATATGTATATATATTATATATATATATATATATATATATATATATATATATATATATATTTTCATATATAGTATATGTATATATATATATATATACTATACATATATATATGTTATGCCCTTTCACAAGGTCAGATAGGGTTACAATCTCTTACTACATCTTTTTTACGAACAGTGTCATATCGTCTTGCATCCCTAAGATTCTCCGGTAGCAATTGCCAGCATTGGGTCAGCACATTCTTTTTCTCTCATCGACTCCGCTCCCTGTATCTATCCTCAGACAAAGGCCTACTGGAATAAAATGCTAAGATACAAAACTAGACTTTATTTGCAAATTTAACAAAAGTATTTCAGCAAAAGCTACGGTCATGAAATGGAGTGACTCACACCCCCTAAAAATAGGAATCAAAACTAGAGGCAACTTAGGCTCACAGTCAATTGAATTAATGATTCTAGACCAACCAATACTAGTGACTAACACCCTGGTCATCAAACAAAATCAACAGGTCATAATTATTCTAGACCAAAATACATGTCATATAGTATGTTAAGAGAACACTTCCAAAATATTCGTCCTCACAGGACGAACCCAGAATTCCTGGTAAAAGAAACTTATATTAAAACCTGAAATGATGTTTAAAAAAGAAATAGATACTTAAATGGAAATATGCACAATGGAGAACAAAATGGAGAAATGCATAATGGAGAACAGAGGAGTTTCAGTGCAACAGAAAGTGGGTGTTCCACATAATATCAGGAAAAAATATGTGTTAATGAGTTATCTTACTCACTTCTATGGCCACATGTAACTGATCTCACAGTGGCTGTTCTTATCCACTAACACTGCACAAAGAGCGAATCACCCAGCCGCAAATCAAAGTGAATAGCTATTGTATGGTTCCTTGATAATATACACATTAGAAAGTGCACACATGCACGCACTCAATAGCCCCTCCCCAGAAGCGTGATGGCACCGGCTCAGTGTTCAAAGGATCACAACGCTTGTATCAATCTGTTATGTTGTCTCCATGCATCTTGGCCATGATCAGAAGGCACAAATGAATGCTTCAGATACCTGCTATATCTAACCGCATAAACCTCTAACATCAACATAAATGCCACCTGCACCAGATATATCTTTTCTGTTCCAGCACAGAGTTTGCTAAAGGACTAACTATATATATATATATATATATATATATATATATATATATATATATATATATATATATATATATATATATATATATATATATCTTTCATATCTATATATATATATATATATATATATACATATATATATGTTACAGTCAACAATTGTATATATGTACAGCATAATCAGTCATTACGCATAATGACTGAAATTTCAGTCATCATATAATAATGCCTTAGGGGACATTTGATCCCAGGGCTAATACTAAACACGAATAAACAGTGAGTCACCTATACTGTTCCGCCAGGTTTATATAGTCCCTATAAGTCAAATGTATTTCGCCGTGTTTAGTACTAGCTCTGGGGGGGATCAAATGTCCTAAATTGCATTACGGCGTGATGACTGAAATTTCAGTCATTACGGCGTATGACTTTATTACACATGTTGACTGTAACATATATATATCACGTATTTAGAAAATTCGTCCCTCCAGTCCGTTAACTAAGAAATCAAATTTCATGGTGGTCGGAGGAGACCCCACTTGGGGGAGATAGAGCAGGCGCCCTAACCCCAACATCATATGATTTGGGGGACAGAAAGCCGTTAAGGAAGAAGGACCAGTCAGGACAGTAAATGAGCTGCTATGCTGACCCTTAGTCTTAACTATAAGACCTATTTCCCTTCAACCTTTGTGCTCGTGGTTATTGCTTCTTCCAGATCTACCGATGTCCTGTGCCCATCCCTAGAAATCGAATGGGGCGCCTCGTGACCTCTCTCCATCACTCTGAGTCAGACCTCCACAGCACTAGGCTGGTGCTGTTCTCCCTCTTACACTGGCCACGCGTCGGGATTTCTGCGGCTGGAATTCATCTTTTGTTAGCGAGCGCCATGCACAGATGCAATAAGGTATGTCTTTAGGTTGCAAGTAACGCCAGTGCTCTTCTTCTCATGAATTTCTCTCCATTTTCAGTATTTCCAACTTTTCATTCTCCAAAAACAAAGCCCCTTTGTTTCCCACAGCCTAGCACACACATTTGCCCTCATGACTTGTTTCAAGCTTAAATTAAGTTTGTTCTGTGATAATAATTAGAGCATTCCCACCATAGTGTTACCATGTGCTAATTAAATCTAATCGGTAGTTTCCTCCATCAAGAATAAGTAATTTCATGTGTGAGAAAGTCCAAGTATCTGAATGCTAACCTGGAATTCTTTTCCAGAATCCTGTTATCTGGCTCCTTGAGTTTTCTGCCCCTGCCCTTGTGAACCAAATAGCCTTAGACATTTAACTACCATCTTGCTACGTGGAAGACTCTGCTGACCACCAGCAGTCCCAGGGCATGTGACTGGCCCCTGTCTACGTTCACATTGTGCTAAAATCACCAGTCATTATTTATCAGCCAGTTTCAGCAACAGTGGTTTTCTTTTGCGTGTCCAACTCTTTCAGGGCTGTAGGCCTTCCCAGATTTATTTATTTGCTACTGTCAGCCATTTTATATTCATTTGCTGATTGCTCAGCTTGTAAATATGTTCAATTTAAAGTTACCTGACTGGTTTGAAAGGTGACCTTCCCATTCTCTGTTAAATAGATGGAATATCAAGGTAAGTCATCTTAATTACATTTGTTGCTAATGTTCTGAGCTCTAGGTGTTGGCCTCTAAGGCAAATTACATTCAAAATCCAATTTAACTCTTCCAACCGGACTCAGAACGTAACAGTGTCGATCTCGCCAGGTACCTAGTCAATTAGGAACGAGAATTAGCTTTACTATTACTAGACTAGGAAGGAAGACGAACCGAGGAATAACGTAATTCATAAAATAATTCGATTCCATTATTCACAAGGCAAAAGGTAAAGGGCGACAGAACTGAAGCGAAAGATAACAAGGCACAGGTTGTTATTATAATTGTTGTAATATTAAGGATGCATTAGGGATAGATAGGGAAGAAGTGTTTTAAAAAGAAGTGATTTGTGGCTAATTTTTTAGTTATCATATCAAAAGATAAAGGCGAGAGCGCCAAAAAGGTTCTTAAGTTAGCGATGCAGAATAAGTGCCTGCGAAATTTCACATTGTGAAAGCAGAGTAGCAGCGGTGTTGTGATGCCCGAAGACTGATATTTAGGAATTAGGAAGTGCTTTGCATGTGTTAGCCAAGTGTGTTGTTCGAAAACAGTTACGGCAGAGGAAGTGTACAATTTCTGTGCCAGTAAAGTGTAGTTCGAAAATTCGTGGTTGTTAAAATACGTGTGACAACTCCAAGCAGCTTGGTGCATGCACATTCGATCGTCTCACTCCCACAATTCAAAGGCCACCATATCCAGTTCAGATTTCCTTACAGTGTTTTAAGTAAAGACATTATTGATGTTTGAAGTTAAATAATTAGAGCCTGCATATCGGCACCAATAATTCAGTCAGAAAAGTTTAGTGTTCTTTTCCTTAAATTTTAAATCACCGATCGGGTGTTGAATGAGGTTATTGACATCACCAATAGCCATCAGCTGTTCCTCTCCCGCGCATTCCGTTCTGCTTCTCATCGTTCACTCGCCGAAAGAAATTCCATTTCTTTTCGCATAACGTAATCCTACCATAAAACCTAAGAAATATTTTGATAGTAATTTGAAAATCCCTTCCACCATATCACTTGTCACGGACGGGAGCTAGGTATTAAAGTATGTAAATTCCAAAAATACATTTTAAAAAAAGTAACAGCGTAATTTTTCAGAGCGTAATTTTTCAAGATAAATTATCATAAGAACAAATTAGAGTAATTAAATAATGCCACGAATATGTTCCAATACAAATACTCTCTCAAGAGAGAGAGAGAGAGAGAGAGAGAGAGAGAGAGAGAGAGAGAGAGAGAGAGAGAACTCAAATATTCTTCCATCATCACACAAAAAAGTTAACAAGGGCATAATAATAATAATAAACGAGTATTGGAGAATAAACACATTAATTCATAAAGCCATGAGCAATAATTTTTTTTTTCATTTATTACCAAAACTTTTATCTTTTCTCATTCACACATAGTGCACGAACTTGTATACGGGCCCATGTTCATTGAATTGTCTCCAATATCTATTTTCATATTAAGTGCTTCAGCCAGCAGAGTGAGCTCTTGTGCGTTTCGAAGGAAGAACGTAAAACCATTTAATAACAGTTATTAACTGTCGTGCATGAGTGGGTTTTCATTATCCAAGACTTGCATATACCGCAAGCACCAAATCACACATCGAGTGCAACCCCAAAACCTTCCTTTCCTCATGTCAGGGAGCAGCCACTAGTTCTTAGAACTAGCCGCCCACGAGTGCAAGCCAACGGGTTTCCCCTTCCACAGTGCCACTAATCTGAGGCAATGCCAGCGACTAAGTTACTGAAACGCTTACCCTCCACTTTCCCTTTTACTCGTTGCTCAAACTCTGCCTCGGCCAGAGTGCTATTTCCTCCAGTGCAATTTGGTTGTACTGCCTCTTAGTGTTGTTCCCTGGAACACATAGGTACCCTGGTGCCACCAAGACATAGTTCTCACCTATAAGCCACTGCACCTGTACCTGAGATACAGTGCCAACGACAGTGTATCCACCCATAAGGACCTTTGCTCCTTCAGGACCACTTCCACTTCATCAGCATATCCCCCCATAAGGATCATTACTCCTTCAGGATCACTCCATCAGTGTGACCTCTGCACAGTACACTCAGCCACAGTGCCACCTTATTGAGAAGGTGCCACTCCCACAAAGTGCCACCAAATTACGGGGCACTTCCCTACTGTCCCAGGCTGTTTCCCGTAGTCATCCTATAAGACTAGTTACAATCACTAGAACAGCACCAAGCCCTCATGAACATGGGCAAGGACACAGGTTACACGGGACAGGAACTCACCCAGTGGGTGAAAGAACAGCTGGATGACATACTCCAGCTGGAAAGAGAAGATTAGAGGAAGTACAAAGAAGCTAAGGCAGCAAGAGACCTAGCTCTCAAGAAGAGTGGGCTAGCTCTCAAGGACAAGGAGCTCGAGCTGGAGAAGACTCGAAAGGAAAGTGCCGAGGTTCTAACTGCCCAACAAGCCTCCAACCCCACACCTGCTGTGCCTAATGCTCCAATATCGAGCATTACTACTCTGATACCCAAATGGACAGAGGATGAGCCCAAGGCATGGTTGGAGGAAGTAGAAGCAGTCTTCGAGAACTACTCCACCACTGAGACAGAGAGGGCCGCACTGCTTGCCAAGCACATGGAAGGCAAAGTCAAAACCGCCCTCCGCTCCCTGGACAAGGGTACAAGAGGAAAATGATAGACATTTGACAGGTGATCACCAAGGCATACGAAATCACCCCGGAGAGATGGAGACAGCATTTTAGAGGTCTCGCCAAGGAAGTTGGTTGGGCCTGGGCTGAATGGGCCTATCATAAAACTCAATCAGGACAATGCTGGCTCGATGCCATGGTATGCACAGAGTTCCAGGACTTGTTCAACCGGATCATGCTGGAGGATCTCTTCCAGTGTGTTCCTGGACCACTCACGGTGCACCGACAACTGGGAGACCTTTAGCCAGTCTCACAGCACATCTCACTGGCAAATAGTACCACCTGGACATCTCTCCAGATCAACTCTCCCGAAGAACGGACGCCATGGCAAGCCACCAACATGCAACACCTGAAAGAGAGTTGGTCACCCCAAATCTGAGTGCCACATTAAGAAGGGAGTTAACCAGCAGCTCCCTCAAAAGGACTCCAATGTCTCCTCTCCATCCACACCCACCCCACTCAGTCTTCTCCGCCAACAGTCACCATAGGGAAATCAGCCCATTCAAGGGGACCCTGCCAACACTCTGGAACTCCAGGGCACTATACTGCTGGATTTCCTGATTGCCCAAAACATATCCCCTCTACCAAGCAAGTCATCCTGATCAGTGCCATGACCTCTGCAGCCTTGCCGCCAGATATGTCTCACCCCAAGCGCGTGTGGACTGTCCGTCTCAGTGGCACCCCTGGATGGCTCTAGCTTACCAGTGAACCTGCTGGGTACAGTAGATGCTAGCTCAGATATTTGCCTGATTGACCTGGCCCAAGTGCCAGCCAGTGCCACTGTAGACAAAAAGACCAGGTGGATGATGACTTGGATAGAGGAGCAGATGAAGGCCATTCTCACAGTCTAGTTTCAGGTGACAACTCCTTGGGGCATGCAGCCTCACCGCATTGGCGTGGTGAACAAAATCAGGCACAGCATGGAGTTCCTATTGGGACGAGACCACCTCTGGGGATGTCCTTCCCCAGCACCACTCTGTTGCATAGCTACCTCCACCAGGGAGGCCCTACCTCCAAGTCACCTGACCGGGACACCTCCACCGTGACAGGCATGCCACCGTCAGTCCTACCTTCCACTCACCAAAGTGGTCGACGGAAGGGGCACACTCTGTGCAACTCCAGGCCCAGTCCTTGCTCCTCACAAAAGGACAGCCACTAAAAGTTTCCTCCCTCACCGCAAAGGTAAATTGCCAGGTACCACTGCAAGACCTGTAACTTAACAAGGCACTCCACGAGTTGATTGGGGTGCCCTAGCAAGCAAAATGCAGTGCCCACCACAACCAGACACTTCCAAGAGGCTCTGCCCTCCACCTGAGACAGGAATCTCTATCTCACTCTACCTGAGGTAAACAAGGGATTTTGCACCCCCGGGTCCCTTGTCAGGCACACCTGAATCCAATTCTCTGCCAGTGCCAATTGAGAGCCCTGAGCTGTGCCAAGCTCCATCTGTCTCGGACGTAGTGCCTCCACTAACCTTAACCTCTGTGGCTGGTCCCAAGTTAGTGCCAGTGCCAGATCCAAATCATGTCACGGATCCTCCTATGAGAGATCCTCCAAACCTCACGGAGTTGATCATTGTAAATTGTGAGCCTCTGGCCCCCGCTGATTCTTCTTCACAATCACCTTCATCTGCCGAGGATGAACCTCTGGCAGACCTTAATGCTACACCTTCTCTGGTCAACCAAGAACTGTCCGGCCAGGATGCAGAAGCTGATTTAACCCTTATGACAGTTGTCGCAACAGCCGAAGTAGGGAGCCTCCCCGTAGCTCCTAGGGCTACCTATGATTCTGCTCCTGACGGCACTTCTGGCCTTTCCCCAGAGTCGGTGCCCTCGCCACCTCCTAGGAATGGCGTAGCCAGACCTTGGCGGAACCCAAAGAAGAAGAGGAAGGGGCACAAGAGATCCAATTAACCCATAAGAGCCACAAGCTCTCCTTGGCACTCATGTCCCCTTGGCACAGTGTCAGAGTGATCCTGGCACCTATCCAGAGGAGGTAGCCTGCGTGATCACTGCCCAAGTAGACTAACACCTAACACTTTAGGCAACCCTGTAGTACTAACCTGTAATAAACTCATGATAAAACTGTCTAATACTCAAGCTGGTACACACCTGACTGCTTAGAATAATTAACCTTTCAGGTTGTTCATGTCCGAAAATATTGCGTGTGATATTCTGTAAAGAATTGCGTAATCCATAAATAGTTGCATTTAGTTAGGTCTGTGTTACTTAATTTAGTGCCAGGGCAGTAGGATAGTAGACCTTGTCAAAAGACACATTTTCCATGTATCCTTTGCTTAGGAATAGAGTCCCCTGTCATCAGAGACAGCCAGTAGAAGTCTGTAGATACCTTATATGGTGTTGGGCTCTGCTGTAGTAAGTTAGTAAAACTAGTATCCCCTCCTAGCAGTTAGGTAGGTCATTTTAGTTAGCTGCATTGCAAAACTACAACTCATTTAGGGAAGCTAACTGACTAGTCGAGAAAAATAACTTACTTAGCCAAGGCCTTCACGCCCAAAAGGGAGTGAATGCCTTCTTAAAGTGGGGAGCTTTCAAGTATTTGGAAAATTCATCCCTCCGGTCCATTATCTAGGAAATCAAATTTCATGGCGGCTGGAGGAGACCCCACTTGTGGGGGGCGACAGATTATGCATCCTAACCCCAACATCATATGATTTTGGGGGACAAAAAGCCATTAGGGAAGAAAGACAAGTCAGGACAGTAATTGGGCTGCTATGCTGACCCTTAGTTAGTCTTAACTATAAGGCCTATTTCCCTTCAACCTTTGTACAGGTTGTTATTGCTTCTTCCAGATCTACCGATCTCCTGTGCCCATCCCTAGAAATCGAATGGGGTGCCTCATGACCTCTCTCCATCACTCTGTGTCAGGCCTCCACAGTGCTAAGCTGGTGCTGTTCTCCCTCTTACACTGGCCATGTGTCGGGACTTCTGCTGCTGGAATTCATCTTTTGCAAGCGAGCTCCATGCACAGCTGCAATAAGGTACGTCTGGAAGTTGCAAGTAATACCAGTGCTCTTTTCCTTCTCATGAATTTCTCTCCATTTTCAGTATTTCCAACTTTTCATTCTCCAAAAACAAAGCCCCTTTGTTTCCCACGGCCTAGCATGCACATTTGCCCTCATGACTTGTTCCAAGCTTAAATTAAGTTTGTTCTGTAAAAATTATTAGAACATTCCCACCATAGTGTTACCATGTGCTAATTAAATCTAACTGGTAATTTCCTCCATCATGAATAAGTAATTTCATGTGTGAGAAAGTCCATGTATCTGAATGCTAACCTGGAATTCTTTCCCAGAATCCTGTTATCTGGCTCCTTGAGTTTTCTGCCCCTGCCCTTGTGAACCAAATAGCCTAAGACGTTTAATTACCATCTTGCTATGTGCAAGACTCTACTGACCACCAGCAGTCCCAGGGCATGTGACTGGCCCCTGTCTGCGTTCACGTTGTGCTAAAATCACCAGTCACTATTTATCAGCCAGTCTCAACAAGTGGTTTTCATTTGCGTGTCCAACTCTTTCAGGGCTGTAGGCCTTCTCAGATTTATTTATTTGCTACTGTCAGCCATTTCATATTCATTTTCTGATTGCTCAGCTTGTAAATAAATTCTGTTTAAAGTTACCTGACTGGTTTGAAAGGTGACCTTCCCATTCTCTGTTAAATAGATGTGATATCAAGGTACGTCATCCTAGTAATTACATTTATTGCTTATGTTCTGAGCTCTAGGTTTTGGTCCCTAAGGCAAATTACATTCAAAATCCAATTTAACTCTTCCAACCGGACTCAGAACGTAACAATATATATATATATATACTGTATATTGTGTGGAGTATATTGTTGTTAAAACACTTAAGTAAGGGTTTAATGAAGACCAAACACACAAAGTAAGTGAAAAATCAGTCTTCAGTCTTTTTTTTATTTATACGTCCACATTCGTGTGTATTCATATATATATATATATATATATATATATATATATATATATATATATATATATATATATATATATATATATATATATATATATATATATATATATATATAAATATATATATATATATATATATATATATATATATATATATATATATATATATATATATATATATATATATATGTATATATATAAATCTTCGATTTCATAACTAAGTCCAAGTATGACCTCACATACCGTAGAGGGCTTATTAAACGACCAAAACTTTCAACATCTGTAGCAACCGGCCAGACCGATAGATGGCGTTACTTTAAATGTCGTATTTTCAATGCCAGGTATGACCTCACATAGAGTAGGGGGCTCAATAAACGAGCATTTCGAAACCTTCAATAGGAAGGTGAAAACCGTCATTCCTTCCAGTATAAAAACTAATTTCTGAATGGCATTAGTCAACCCGAAAACAAAATTTAATGGTTATTTATCTGTGATACTTGATTTTGTCAGTTTTTCCTCCAGCATAAAGACATCGCATTAAAATGACGCGTAATGCCTTCGTGGTTTAATTTGGTGGTTACACAACAATCCGACAGTGTCGTGTGCTGCCTTTAGAAGCTTCTGTAGTTGTGTAATTTTGTATCCAAATGAGGCGACACATTCACAGCAAAGGCCTCTGCTATATTTAGTACAGCTTACCCAGTATCGATCATGCCTGAGTTAAAGTGGGTTTTTTTTTTTTTTGGTAATGTTCTAAGCGTTGATTTTTTAAAAGTTGGTAGCTGTATGCCTGTACCTTCACAGAAGGTCACCCATCCAGGCACTGACCAGTCCTAATGTTGCTTCACTTCACTGATCGAAAGATTGAGCTATCTAGCGAAATCATCTGAAAAGGTATGACATCATTACTGCTGTTTGACGGATGAACCCTTCCTGAATCCAGAGCATTTGCAGTAAATAAACAAGTAGATTATGAAAGTGTGCTTGAGTGTACCTTCAGATAAAACAGATGGCCGTCTCTGCAGGCCTACAGAGACAGAATGAGGCATCACCACTAAGAGCCGCAAAAGCAGGTTGGCCATGAAGATTCAGGGCAATTTACCTATGTATATACGTATTTACACGTCACATTGACGTCCATACTCAACCAGACAGAAAGTAATGTACAGTATATATCCGTTCAGGGAGCCCTGAAAGTTAAGTATACCTTAGTTTAACCAGACCACTGAGCTGATTAACAGCTCTCCCAGGGCTGGCCCGAAGGAATAGATTATTTTACGTGGCTAAGAACCAACTGGTTACCTAGCAACGGGACCTACTGCTTATTGTGGATTTCTATCACCAGAAATAAATTCCTCTAATTCTTCATTGGCCGGTCGGAGAATCGAACGCTGGGCCAACAGCGTGCTAGCCGAGAGCGCTACCTACCCCTCCAATGAAGAACTAGAATTGATCAAGAAGAAGCAGGCCTGATCTTAACGATAAGTGCAGAAAAGGCGCCGACTGGCTAGAGAGCAGTGAACAGTAGATTACAGCTGGCAAGATTTATATCAGGCAGTGCAGTATGAGCTTTATAATGCATCACACTCCAACGAATGAACTCTCCAAAGAAAAGTGAGAACTGTCACTCGTTATATGAATGCCATATTTCGTCATCATATTTCTTTCAACTTTGTAAGACAAAGCTTATCGTGTTCTTCAGTCATTTAGTTATAAGCATATCCTTTATATTCCACTCAGAAAAATCATTTAAACAGTTATCCATTATTAATTATAAGCATTAAGTAAGGAATATATGAAGGATGTAATATTTAAAGAAGGCCGAAGAGAAACTGTAAAACAATGGGGTGCAGTTCATTAGGCTTTGCACTGAAAATAGTATGGTCGCTGGAGGTGCTCTCATACAACAAAAGGAGCCCCAGAAGTGCACTTGGACATCTCTAGATGGCAGCCATAGAAACCAAATAGATCGCATATCTATCAAAAGAAAAGAAAACCAGATGGCGTTGATCACTAACTTGTCATTGCCACACTAAAGCTGAAATCAAGAGCTCAAAACATAAAAAGTGACGGAGTATCTAGATTTTATACAGTGAAACATTTTAGCAATGAACACCGATTGGCTTTGCTACTGAATGTGTGAGCATGAACAGTCCGCCAAAAAGAGCTGGTTTAACATCAAGAATATGTCAGTCTGCTAGAAAAGGAAAGAAGTACCGGGATAGGAGGCAGAAGTACGGTGACTTTGTATAACAGATGAGAATAGTGATACAGTAAAGAATGGACAAAAGTACATGTAGATAAATTTCAATGAGGAAATGGAGACTGCAAGATCAAGAAGAAAAAGAGACTATTTGGACAGACTGACGATGTTGCCAAAGCTGTGCATTCAGGAAATAGCTATGGTGTTAGGGTAGCCCACAGAATTACTAATGAAATATCCATGGGTGAAAACACATAGACAAAAAACCGCCAAAAGAAGGTACTGGTCAGTATTAAGATAAAAAGAAGAAACACAACGCGGGGTGGGACGTTTTCGTGAGGTTGTGTGCCCGCAACTGTAATACTGTATAATACTATATTTGTGGAGTGAGCGCCTAGGAACCAGGAGGTCATGAATAAAAGATATGAGGAGGAGAATTAGATTATTCCTCCAGAACAATAATTCCAGTTTGCAAGAGGAATCATAATAAAGAAACTTGAAGATGGAAAACACTAGGTTATAATGGAGTCAGTGCATCGAGGATTTTAACAGTCATACTTTATATGTGATGTACAGTGTTTTGGAGAATATGGATTGAGGAAACAGTCTGATGATTCGGAAAAGGAAGTCATTGCTAAGGTAAAGATGGCCAGACTGAATACGGTAATTAAAGATGTATTGCGCTTACTTCAGCTATAATTAAAATATGCAGTATGCGTAATCTAAATAGGCTGTGGTAAGAAATTGACAAAAGACCTAGAGAGGACCAAACTGGTTTTAGAAAAGGTTGGACTTGCACAGATCACATATTTGTGCTGAGACCTACTATAAGACTATGAGACTGTGTATTGAATTTAAAAATCCCATCTGATGGCTTTGTTGATTATGAGAAGGCATTTGACAGTGTTCATAGACCTGCAATATGGAATATAATATATATATATATATATATATATATATATATATATATATATATATATATATATATATATATATTTCTATTGAAAATGTCCTGGGGATACTTACTTGACTCTGGGCAACAAGGATAATGCAGGGGATTTCCTTTTATTTATTACACATCTGACTCAATATTAGGACAATTCGTAGACAAAGCAAGGGAAATCTATGGCTTAGGGCCTTCTTCATGTGAGGGAAATTACGTAAATTACGTATAACTCAAGGGTTCTCTTAACTAATTATATTTACATAACAAACACAGATCAGAAGAATGACGAATTACTGGCAGGTAATAACAAGGGCCTGCTAAAATGATGAATCCTACACAGAATAAATATTCTACACTGACAATATCTTCGTAACAGGAAACATCACAGTGGAAAGGGGAACCGCACATGGATCGGCCGAGAGACTCCACAGTCGAGGCCTTTCTGCAAATATATGCAAGATGGTTACTTGCAATAATAAGACGCACAAAGGGAAACTGAGGAATGCGCAGATGGTGCCAGATAACTCAGTTCAGTACTAATGCATAATTACGTTAACACTGAATGTAACGTCACCTACAGAGCCGTCAGCGGAGTCTCCAGCGAACATGTCATTCGCTAAGTCTCAGCTGAGCAAGTTTTCTATGGTGACTTCCCAGTTTCTTCGCCATACAATTAGTCACGCCTAACGTGCCAGGTCACGCGATTTCAATCGGTTAAACTATATATGTATTTGATCACCTATTATCAATTGTGTATCTTGTATTTCTTTATTCGCAGGCATCAAGATTATATCCACATTGGAATTCTGTCTGTCTTTATATTGTAAACTGTACTTGCTCGCTGTATATTATTGTTAATTATTATTGACCTCAGGTCACACACAATCTCATTGTCTTTCGCGGCTCGACGCCAGTCTGCCGCTATATAAACTGCCTGGATCTGTAATAAAGAAGCAGTCACTTTTACCTGCTCGTTTCTTTTGCACCTCTTACAGTGGATTGAGGAACGCCCTGGCCACCTTCCAGCCGCTCATGGACAGCATCCTCAGGGCCCTGAAGTTCTGCGTCTGCTCGTTGATGACATCTTCATATTTTCCAGGCCTCACAGTGAACACCAAAAACATCCGGGCAGTCCTGCAGCGCCTCCAGGAGAACGGCCTCATTGTGCGATTCGACAAGTGCACCTCGGCGTCCAGAAAGCTGACTTCCTGGGCCACGAGATATCCCCGGCAGGCGTCCGCCCACTCACATCCAAGGTCACAGCCGCCCTCACCAGGTTCCCCCACCCCAACCTCCGTCAAGACCATCCAGGAGTTCCTCGGGATGGTGAATTTCTGTACAGGCGGTTCATCCCGGGATCGCGCGACACCACGCCCCCCTGACGGAAGTGCTCAAAGGCCAACCAAGTCCCTGTCGTGTCGGGACCCAGCCAGCAGCCCTCCTCCTTCTCCCTGATGAAGGCCGCCCTCGCCGAGGCAACCGCCTTGGCACACCACGACCCCAGAGCCCCCCTCCAGCTGACAACGGACGCCAGCAACGTCGCCTGTGGTGCTGTCCTGGAGTAGGTCATCAACGGCGCCCCAGCCCATCGCCTTCTTCAGCAAGCATAGTTCAACCCCGTGAGAGACACGCTTACAGCACCTTCGACAGGGAACTCTGCGCAGCATGTACCATGCAGTCCGGCACTGTGTCAAGTTCCTCCTGGAAGGGGACACCCTTCACAATCTTCATGGACCACCAGCCATTGGTTCACGCCTTCACCAAGCAGGGGACGCATGGTCTTCCAGGCAGCAGCGACACCTCTCAGCCATCGCCCAAATTCACCTGCTCCGTCCAGGTACCTCCCGGCAAGAAAAATCCTGGTCGGCGCAGACGCCTCTCGAGAATCAAGCTGAGCATCCAGCAGCTCAGGGTAAAACCACGATCCGACCTCGCCAGGGAACAGGTCGCAGATCCAGAAACCCCAGCCTACCGCACCAGCTGTCATGTCCCTTAAGTGGAGGATGTGGCCCCCTCCCGGGGCCCAAGCCTCCTCTGCGACATCAGTACTGGTCAGCCCGCCCCTGGTCCTGCAGCCTCCCCCCGCGCCAGGTGTTCGACATCATTCCACGGCCTCTCACATCCCTCCGCAGAACAACGCCAAGCTGCTGTCAAAGAAGTTCGTCTGGCATGGAGTGCAGAAAGATGCCATGTCCTGGGCAAACAATCACCTGCAGTGCCAAACCAGCAAGGTGGGATGTCACACACAGTCCGAATAGGCGAAACGCCTGCAGCCAGAGTGGCGTTTCGGCCACATACATATCGACGTCGTCGGCCCCCTCCCCCATCAGGCAGGTCCAGATATCTCCTGACGGTGGTAGATTGATCTATGGGTGGCCCGAAGCCACCACTAATGCAAGAAGCCACCGCCAGCGCATGTGCCAATGCCCTGCTTTCCAATTGGGTCAGCCGCATATTTTCAGGCGTCCCGGACCACATCACAACCGAAAGGGGCCCATCACAGTCCGCCCCGCCCTGGCTCAGCTGCTGGGGACCACGCCTTCACACCACCATGGCATACAACCCAGCGACCAACGGCCTGGTCGATGACATTTCCACAGGTCCCTGAAGGCGTCCCTCATGGCCCACTGCACCGCCGAGAATTGGAAATATCAGCTTCCAAGGGTCCTCTCGGCAAGAACCCCGCCCCAGAGCCGACGGCACCCCTTCTGCAGCTGAAAAGACCTACGGCGAGTCCCCAGGAGTCCCAGGTGAACTTCGTGACAGAAGATCGCCACAATCCGTCACTGCAGAGGCTCCGTGATGTGGTCCCAGCAAGTTCGCCCCTCTGCAAGCGCGCATGTACACCAACAGATCGACCACTTTCACACCGCCAGGGCTACCATCCACCACCCATGTCTTCATCGGGGATGACGCCGTCCGCCCGCCACTGACCAGGCCCTACAGGGGCCCCTTCCGCATGCTGGAGCAGGAACAACAAGGCGTTCCTGCTAGCACTTCCCGGGAGGAACGACTGGGTTTCAATAAACCTGTTAAAGCCCGCCCTCCTGGAGGAGGACACAGGCGTAACTGCACGCACCCCTGCCCGGCCACCCTTCACCACAGCCAGGCCCCGCGGTCAAAGCAGCGCTGCTCAGCCCATCCCAGGAAAAGTCCGCCCGCACCTGCAGCCACACATCCTGCACGTGCATCGAGGGTGTTCCCCATTGTCATCACGCAGCCATGGCACCCTTCAACACCCCAGCAGATATGCAGACTGATCAGACATGTCCCACGTCTTGTGGGGGGGGAGTATTTGTAACGTCACCTACAGAGCCGTCAGCGGAGTCTCCAGTGAACGTGTCATTCGCTAAGTCTCCGCTGAGCAAGTTTTTATGGTGACTTCCCAGTTTCTTCACCATACAATTAGTCACGCCTGGGCACGCCAGGTCACCAATTTAATCAGTTAAACTATATATGTATTTGATCACCTATTATCAATTGTGTATTTTGTATTTCTTTATTCGCAGGCATCAAGATTATATCCACATTGGAATTCTGTCTGTCTTTATATTGTAAACCGTACTTGCTTGCTGTATATTATTGTTAATTATTATTGACCTCAGGTCACACACAATCTCATTGTCTTTCGTCGCCGATGCCAGTCTGCTGCTATATAAACTGCCTGGATCTGTAATAAAGTAGTAGTCACTTTTACCTGCTCGTTTCTTTTGCACCTCTTACATGAATGCTCCAACACAAATTACAATGGAAAAATAAAAAAACATTAGACAGAGAAATAACAGGAATCGTGACTGGCTAAAAAGGACCTTACTCCGGCACATTACCTTAGTCAAGGTGATGATGTCCTCATTCAATAGGGCGCTGGCGATGGAGGAGGGAATTATAATGCCACCACGAAATATACTGGTCGAGCCCTGGGGTCAACCACATGTTCAGGAGGGTTCAGCAGGACAGCAAAGTCGGGACATCTGTCCTCGGGCCATGTTCTGAGTGATCTCTCTCGATTTCTGTTGCAGTGCCTATTTATAACCTTTGGGGATTAGCCTGGGCATCTCTCCCAGGTGGCACAAAGGTCAGTCTTTGTTACGTTTTCTGTAATGTCAACATGGCAGCCAAAACCACATGGAAGGTTCAGAGTGTGGGGGGGCAACTTTCTCTTATGGCTCCTCCCTTGCCTTGGAAGGTACAGTCAGCTGGAATTAGGCCTAAAAAGCAGTCACTTTGAACAGAGAGAGAGAGAGCATTAGGCTTGACCATTTTGGGGAATGAAAGAGTTTATGAAGGGGCGAGTTGAAACTTTAGTTCTAGTAACTAATGAGTGACATTAATTTTTATTTCTTTCTCAGTTACCTTACAAATGTAAAAACGGGTGAGGTTGCAGAAAAACGGCCCCAGTCAGTTGAAATAATATATATATATATATATATATATATATATATATATATATATATATATATATATATATATATATATATATATATATATATATATATATATATATATATATATATATAAATATATATATATATATATATATATATATATATATATATATATATATATATATAATATATATATATATATATATATATATATATATATATATATATATATATATATATATATATATTATATATATATATATATATATATATATATATATATATATATATAATATATATATGGATATATATATATATATATATATATATATATAACAGTGTGTGTGTGTGTGTGTGTGTGTGTGTGTGTGGGGACTCCTTAAGTGCAAGTATCGATTCTCATCAATAGGCGTAAGCTTCATATGGTAGGAGAATTTCAAACCCAGAACATTCCAGTATCAGAAATCACTCAAAATTTGTAACACACACAGATAATAAAGACATCTGTCATTTTAGGCCATACCACCAACCCTCAAGACCTTGTTATTCTGGAATCACTTTTCATCAAACAACTTGTTCCGTCGTTAAACACTCACGTCCTCCTCTCTATATTTATCCTGACTTGTGTTCTTTCTATTTATGTTTATGTTTAGTTTAAAGCTGTCACTCCTCTAGGTCGGTCCTTAATCTTTTGTTTTGTAACCCCTTTTGGATAGTTTTCAATTTAGTTCACTGTATATTCTGTTACCTTCATTTTACTGTAATGATTTTTAAAATTTTTGCTCTTTAATTTTAATGTTTGTTACATTTTGAAATTTTTGTATAAATAATTTTTAGCCTTTATTTTTAGCTTTTATGATTTTACAAAGAATTTTATTTCTTATTTTAACAGCCCTGATGATGTAATTAATTCGATAATTACGAAACGTTGTAATAAAGTCAGCTTGTATATCTGTGTCTCCTCTGCCTTTCATTGATGATTATATATATATATATATATATATATATATATATATATATATATATATATATATATATATATATATATATATATATATATATATATATATATATATATATATATATATATATATATATATATATACATATATATATATATATACATATTTTATAATTTTAAACCTGGTTTCTTGCTAGATCAGTGGGGTATACTGGGATGATATGCAACTTACCTTAATTACCACAAAGATCTGGACTCTGGCCTTGAGGTCAGCAAAAATTATAAACAACAAAATATGGCTGAAGCCCTACTTCAAGAGGGGAGTGATTAGGTAAACTCTGGAGTTTATCTTAATGGATTGTATTTATAAAAGAAGAATGGTAGCATAATTCTGGTGTAATAAGATGAAGAGCAAATGACTGGGAATTTGCTGGAGGAAACACAATGGGATGCCCGCTTCAAAGGGCATTGAAAACGAGGTAGTGGGGACCACTACGCACACAAGCTGATACACAGATCCACAGCTGACTAACTCCTAATCTGTAATCGATACACTTATGATTTCTCAACAGAAACTAGCACTGTAATGAAGGAATCGATGAGTTGCATAGTAGATGCCTGGACTAAACTCGATTCCAATGACTCGAATATCATATGATTACATAACACTTCTCGTCGCTGCTTTGCAAATTAAACAGCACAAAATATAAAAAGCAATACAGGTCTCATTGTAGGCATATTGTACTATGAAATGAGAAGACAAATAGGGAACGTGACTGACATAAAACCCTTAAATCCTGGCACTTTACCTTATTTAGGAGCTGAAGTTCTCTTCATATAGGGGCCAGTGAGAGGGAGGGCAAGTGAATAATTCCACATTAAAAGTTACTTTGGTTACTGCCAGCCAGGTGTTAGAAATAGGCAGTTTAATGGAGCAAGGGACAGGACATCCATGCTATGGCAATGCCTGAGCAATTCTAAGACTGAACATCTCTCTCCAAGACCCTTTATAACTTTTGGGAATTACATTTTTCTTCCTCCCAGGTGGCGTTGGAATCATTCTGCCCACATGGCAATGCGGGTCTGCATGGCTCGAGTTCCAAGATGGCAGAGTTCACCTTTTCATTTCGCCAGCTGACCTGCCTCAGGCGATGATTAGCTCTGATCAGGTCCGCACTTGGAATTTAAGGAATTTCGGCAGTCCCACAAACAAAAGAAGATTACAGTGGTTTCCCCCCAAGGCAGTTGTGAGAGGGGTTTTATAGGGGCAAACTCGTTTACAGTGAATCATACTAAAATAAATGAATTAATTGCTTAGTCCTTATTTCATTTGATTTATTAACTGGAAGATGGCGTATGAGAGGATACCCTTGACTATTCATATATATATATTTATATATATATATATATATATATATATATATATATATATATATATAGTCCCCGTGTGTGTGTGTGTGTGTGTGTGTGTGTGTGTATAGTTCCAGAGTTGCTGTTTCTGGAAGCTTTCCTCCACCTGGCTCGGTCATAAAAATTGTCCTCTGAAATCGTTTGCCTCTCAGATCATCTCATCCATCCACCTTCTCTTCAGTCTTCCTCTTTCTCTCCTCCCGGCACCTCCATCTACATCACTCTCTTCTCCCTACATGTCTCATCCCTTCTCATCACATGCCCATCCAGTCCTGGGCCTTCTTTGAAGAAACTTTATGGCCCCCTTCAACGGTCCAGAATAATCATAATTTAAAGGGTTTTTTTATCTCTACTCATTAATAATTCTTTACTCTCGTTTTCAATGCTTCAGCTCCATTAAAATGTAAGGTTTTCTATGATTTTTGACGATTTTCGACGATTTTCCCTTTATGTCGATTCTGTGGTCACACAGACACCTGAACGGAACTTTCTCCGTTGTGTCCATCCAGCATGCACTCTGTTTGTTATTTCTATATATATATACAGTTGAACCAAGATACCTAAATTTTCTATCTATTTAACCTTGTCCCTTCCATACTAATCTTGAGTCTTGATCTCCATTGAACCTTAAGTATTCAGTCTTCTTGTGCTGATGTTTAATCCACCATACACACCATTGCTCTAATTTTGAGTTGCTGTTTCTGGAAGCTTTCCTCCACCTATACAGCATATACAGTATATATATATATATATAAAATTGTCCTCTATATAATTGTTTGTCTATATATCTTCTTTAAAACATCCATCCACCTTACACAAATAATGATACCAAAAGTTACCTCTCACTCTCCAGATCCTTGAAACCTCCATCTGCATTACTGAATCTCTAAAGGTTATGTCTCATTATCACTCATCACATTATGCCAACATTACCACTTATATCCAGACAGTCCTGGGCCTTCAACCAGCACTTTGATCTCTGGTTCTATTTTACCTACTTTATAAAACAGTCCCCTTTTTCACTTCATTAATGTCTTTATCCTGTCCATTTTTGAAACACTATGTTTTAAAAATTGAAACAAACATTTTCATCTCTAAGTTCAAAAGTTATTCTCTTGTTCACAATCTCAAAAGATTTACCATTAATTGACAACATATCAATGACTTAAGTCTTTCTTAATCAAGTTTAATACACAAAACTTAATTTTTAACCTTTTGTTAGATTCTGTCAAACTACAAACCATCACTGACGTCTTTCTCCATTGACTCCATCCAAACAATCACTCTGTTTGTTATTTCTACCCACAAAACATTCTCCAAAATCAATAGCTAACAAAATTGAAATCACAAGAAAACACTAAAATAAAATTATAATAATGTGATTCAACACATAAGTCCCTATCCAAAAATGGAAATAATCTTGTGCCTAAAGTCTTGATCAATCTTTCATTGACATTTCCCTTTAAAAAGAAAAGTTAAGTCAGTCTTTCTAAGACTGATCTTATAAAAAACACTGTTAAGGCACTAAGACTTATTCAAAATAATTGCTCTTTTAAAGAATATGACTCTAAGTCTTACCATTACAAATCTCAGTAATCACCACATTACCTTTTGTATTATTATTATATCTTCACAACATTTGCATAAAACAATATTCCTGATCACCTTCTATAAAATATATACACTCCTGGTGTAGTTTAACAGAGCTTTACAAATAGTGACCCTTCAGTTGTTTCCCTTATATATATATGGGATTATTGAGATATATATATAATATCTTATAATCCCTCTATAGACTATGTCTTTGGAACAGCACTGCATATATCTCTAACAGGCCCTAGAACACATGATATATATATATGTATATATTCACACAAGTATACATACATTCATACATATATACAAGTATACATGTGTATGAATACACACATGGCTGAGCTTCGAGCACCTAACCTCTTATCTACATGATGGACATTTCCTGTTCAGGGTTAAGCAGAAATAGATATTTTAAACCAAATTCTTGGGAGACTTACACAGCTGAACAAACAATGGGAAGCGATTTTAGACCCAAAATTGGCTGGTTGACAGCTCGTCAACTCCACTTATCTTACTGTTCCTCATTCTCTCTTTCTCAGATTACGAAAAGAATAAGCACAGACACAGTTAATGACTATGGGTTAAGCATATATGATAAACATATAATAGACAACTGGCCACTAGCTGTCAACTCATCACGATAATATAAGACCTGTGTCAATATGGAAGCAAGCTCTTACCCTCTCTCTCCGTTTTCCACATATTAAACAAAGGGAAAAACATTCCAAAGCATTGTAGTTACTAGACACCTGCAAGTCAATATAAATGATGAATCTGCAAGCAAAACATCAAAATTTTCACAGACATATAAACACTTATAAAATGGTTATATATATTATAACTCTCTATAATATATATATATATATATATATATATATATATATATATATATATATATATATATATATATATATATATATATATATATATATATATATATATATATATATATATATATATATATATATATATATATATATATACATATATATATATACATATATATATATACTATATATATACATATATATATACATATATATATATATACATATATATATATATATATATATATATATATATATATATATATATATATTATATATAGATATAGATATAGATATAGATATAGATATAGATATAGATATAGATATAGATATAGATATAGATATAGATATAGATATAGATATATATATATATATATCTGTAAAAAGACGTCAGGCGTCTCTTCGTTTTTGCATCAATCACATCATGCATTGCATTTCTTAATATGTCAAGACTCTCATGTAAATATTCATGTGTAGAGTTTTCTGGCCGTTCCGCCAATATGTATTTCATCGTTGTACATTTATTATGTCTCAAAATTGCCATTTGTTTGTCTGTCAACAAACACAAATTGCTCAGAGTGTGGGTCACAGCAATCGGAGGTCGGGCACCACTTTTCTGTCTGCACTCTGCCATGTATACCTGCGCTCAGGTAATAAATAATACAGCCAGAGAAGTAAAGCAGGAAACCTGGCTGATGTGGTGCTCACAGACGACCCATCTAACCCCAGTTGCGAAAATATGGTGGTGGTTCAACAAGGTATCAGGAAAGACCAGACCACCACAAGCACATCATCCCAACCCACAGGCAGAAGCGAACAGACTTGTGCAACATTTTGCTGACAGGACCAAAATGGCACATCTGCCACCAGCCACAAGGGAACAGCAGGTGACACTAGATCCAGGGAGATGGCTAGTTATCAACACAGCGTGCAATGAGCTTGATGACACTGACACCCCATTCACAATGAATGAGCTTAACAAAGCCCTCCAAAAAGGAAAGAACACAGCTCCAGGATCAGACATGATCACATACAGCATGCTGAAAAATATGGGCACAGCAGCCAAGGAAGTACATCTCCACATAATCAACAGAACATACACTGAGCAAGTCAGACCCACACAATGGAATCAACAAAACACACAACCAATTCCCAAACCCAAGGAACCAAACTCCTACAGGCCCATCTCTCTCATCAGCTGCACAGAAAAGACTGCAGAGAGAATGGTACTAAACAGACTCCTATGGAAAACAGGACCACTACATCATCGACTATATGGTTACAAAGAAGGAATAGGCACACAAGAATGCCTAGCAGATGTAATGGCAACAATTAACAACAGAAAGTCAATTGTAGTTTTTCTCGATTTAGAAAAAGCCTACAAACTAGCCAGCGCAGCCGTCATCC
>NC_089782.1:14933329-15015121 GCF_040412425.1 Macrobrachium rosenbergii
CTAGCCTGATGTGCAGGACTTAGGCTAGGCTATAGGCTATTGCGTGGCATTAGGGTAAATGATCGGGGTTGAGACATGTATGGCAGAATTTACACTTTTCACTTGATATTTAATTGGAGAAATAACCAAAAAATTAAAACTTAAAGAAAACCTTTCAAATGATTGAAGCTTCATTAACAAAATGATATATAGGAAACTGCCATACGAACTAAAATAAGCATGTGAAGTCTTCGTAAAATAAGTGTTGAAGGCAATTTTGAATGCAATATGGCATCCCCCCAAATGCTGATGCAACCTGAATGGCAATTGGACACTTCCTTCCCAGCGCTCATTTATCGGTGTACTGAACACTAATTGCGTATATATCTCATGTTTATCGATATTACGACAGAAGCATTGAAATTTGTCTCGGGAACTTGGTTTGCTCAAACAACAAATATTTTCAAATGAATTATAATGAACACGTAATACATTTACTCAATTTATAACCTTATTCTGGTGAGACCAGGTGAGCTGAACTTCCTGTCGGTTCATGACTTTCTTTCCTCCCACCAAAAGTGGGTCTGTCCTTACGTTAAGACGTTTGTTCCATGTATGAACAAATGACAAATTTTTAATTAATTTATATTTTTCATAACTAACAAATCTGCGGTCTTAATGTATACTGCCCACCTCTTGCGTCCCCTCATTCTGGTTACCTTGGCTGGAAGAAACTGGATGTGTCAGGGCATCATGGGTGAGAAAAGGTCGGCTGATGCCTCCTCTCTCATCCTATTGGTTGAACCCTGTTGCCACCAATTCCTTGTTCTACAATTTTAGATGTAGTTTGCTGGTTTCTCTCTCTCTCTCTCTCTCTCTCTCTCTCTCTCTCTCTCTCTCTCTCTCTCTCTCTCTCTCTCAGTGCTTTGATTTATGTTGCTACCAGGTTTTTAAACAGTGGTTTTTAAACAGCTGAAATATCTTATGTAGTACAAAAAATGTTTCATCTTTCAGGGGTTGGCACATCGATACCCTACTGGGATTTCTTAGGGTCTACCATGGTAACAAGTAATTATGTACGACTAACGGGAGACATTCAAAGCCAGCGTGGGGCCATTTGGAATAAGGTCCCTCTCTCAGTCCGCAACTGGGAGATGCAGATCCATTTCAAAGTCCATGGAAGAGGGAAGGACTTGTTCGGTGATGGCTTTGCCTTCTGGTAAGTAGCTTTCTGGTGCCATTTCACTTACTGGTTTCATGTAATTATGTAAGTTTTCACTGCATATGCCATTGAGATTATATATACAGTAGGTATACAGTAAATGTTCCTCACCATAATCTGTACCTGTGATCATGTCTTCATACTCTTTTTCATTTTTAATTTTATGAATTGAATACACTTTACAGCATTTTTATCCTATGGAAATACAAACCAGAGAGCAAGATGGAGTTGGTCATTTAAAATTGGTAACAAGGTAGAGGGTGAGTTTTGGGGGGGAACCTGCCCCCACCACTCTCCTGTCATCATGCAGCCTTGGGCTGTGGTTGAGTTAAGATATCTTGCTGCACTCTCACTAACCATCAGGTTGAAAGCTCTTTCGTTATTATTGTATGTACTTTATGATATTTGCAATTTTTATTCAACTTGGATTTGAACATGTGGAAACAGATATACCAAGCAGAGCATTTTATTGTAATGTAGTGATAACTAAGAATTCTGAATATTCTAAGTGTTAATCCAAATAACAAAAGAGAGAGAGAGAGAGAGAACCTTCAATTGTTAGACATTGATAGTTAGAGAAAAAGGGAGAGAGAGATTCAGAAGAAATAAACAGAGAGAGAGAGAGAGAGAGAAAGAGAGAATTTCAAAACATCTCTGTGTTTTGGCTATACCATGATCACAAGGCTAGAACTCAGGAACAATGAGATTTGTAAATTAGCAGGAGAACAGCAAAACCGTGTTGTGATTATAAAAGCAAAACACGGGTGCGCATTATGATTGTGTCGTGGTTACAAAGCTATTATGACTGCACTTAATCGAGTTGGTAATCACGAGGAATTCATAACAAAAAGCAAGGTAGTGTTGTAGTGGAATAACAGTCAGAAAAGTTCATAATTTTGGTGTTTTAGAAACTCCTCCTTGAGGGAGGTACGATTCTAAAAATAGGGCGTTTCAGGTAATCTGCATGACCAATTAACATCAGTGAAGGCGGGACAAAAGCAAGACTCCCCGCCTGTTAGGGCTGGACAATCTTTTCCAAAAATCATTGAAAAAGGTCCAATTGAGAAGCAGTTGAGCAGATAAGGACAAGGAGCTAAGGCACAAAGTAGCAGGCATGAGGTTGCAAGCCTCAGGATTTGTGGGTTGATATAAGAAGACAGGCTCACATTGACTCACCCTATATTTTGTACTGCATATCACCTTGCACTTCTATTGTAAAGTTATTTCTTTGGTGCTAATGAAGAAAGAAAAATCAATTGTGTCTTCTTAAAGCCTCCTGGGAAAACTATGCTACTGCGTAACAAAGCCAGAAATATCAACGTCTATAAAGAAGTAATCTTCTTAAACGAATAGCAGATATAAAACAGAAAGAATAATAAATGAAAGAACCATACATAAATGGTGGCAGCAGTGGGATCCAAAAAGAAGATAAATAGTGCAGTGTAAGGCAGTGTGAAGGACACACACCAGAATTTCATAACAAGCATCTCTCTCTCTGCAAACATCAACAGCCAAAACATAACAAAGAAGGACATTATAACATCGGCAAACGACAACCAGTGAAACGGAAACAACACAAATGTACCAGTCAAAACCCCATAGAGTATCCAGCAAAGCAACAACAAAGACGACTGTGTGTTGGTAACAGATCGACACACAACCAAACAAGTGAACAGTTGAACGTATACAGGCGAACGTATCGTGAATGTCAACACGTCTACACGTGAATGTCAACACGCCTACAGGGCGGATGTAGTTTTTACATGTCTACAGAGATCAGTATCCTGAGTGTATATCGGAAATAAAGCAGTATATGTCGGCAGCAAAACCTACAACGAAGCACTAATAGGCGGATGTTGTCTTGGTCGTATCCTGAGTAATAAAATGGCAGCAGTTAACAGAACCACAACAGATTTAAGATTGGAGGACGGCAACAGAAAATACACAAGTTGGAAAATTAATTCTTTCAAAAGTAGTCACTCTAAGTGAGTGTATTTTTTTTATAATCTCTCTCAAAAGTTACAAGACTTTTATGATTATCTCTCTAAAGGTATATCATATAGAGTTCTCTCTCAACAATTTTTTTTTCTTGATTTTTTCTTTAGGTTTGATAAATAGAAAATTTTTTGTACATGATTTTTATGATGCATTTTTGAATACTGTTGTATATTTGGGTATAGATTTTCATATGATTTTAGAATACCAGTGTAATGCAGAGTCCATTTGATGCATTGAGGAATGCAATTAGAAATAGCCCTTATCATTTACGACAAACAGCAGATAGATAAAGTCGAATTCCAGCACCAGGTTCACAAATATCATTTACTCAGGGAAGTACTAACACAAGTAACTATAACAATAACAGTACCCATACTAACACATTTCAATTTAGAACAATGGCGCAAGCAGCAATCATTACGCAAGCCACACGATTCTGTGGAAAAGTTGAGAGTTCTAATCCTGACAAAATTAAATTAGAATCATATTCTGTGAACCAATGGTTAGCGGATGCTGACAGTTGTTTCTTCACAAATAGAATAACAGACGAAAGAACAAAGATACACGAAGCCCTGCTTTTGGTTAGTTCAGAAAAGGGTGTTGCACACAGAACTTTGAATTCAGTTAGATTCAACAACATAACCACATATGCTGAGTTTAAAAAAATCTGTTCATCAGTATGGGGACCAGTGAGTCAAATTGATCCCATATATAATAATAGATTCATCAACCAACATTACGACGGGGAATCAATAGCAAACCTTCACACTGATATCGAAGAAGCAACACACACAGTGATAAAAGACTTAAGAAAAACAAACATTGCCATAGGAGATAAGAATGCTTTTGGTGATGGAGAAACTGATTTAGTCAGTTTAAGATATGTGTTAAATTACGTATCATTTGGCACAATGTATATTGCATTTTGGGAAAAGGAAAAGAAGGCTTTCAAGAAAGTCAAAATTGATCCTAAAAGTGAAAGCCTTACCACTTTAATAGCAATGAGACAAGAAATTCAGAAGAAAGATAGATTTTTCCAAGGAGTTTGTAGGGGTAACAGAAACACAAAATGAAAGGAAAGGCAGAAATACCAATGAGTCATATAAAAGAAATATGTACAATGATAATTCCAGCCAAGTAGGGAATAGAAAAACTTCCTTTCAAAGGAACTATGCACAAAATACTAGAAGAAAGTGGAATCCAAACCAGAAGGGAAGACAAAATCAACCGAGGAATGGACTATTCCACGGTCCACCTCAAATTAATCCCACCTCAACCCTACCCACAGTCCTTAAGGCTGAAGGAAAAGGTCCTGGGCTGCCAACTGGTGACTGGGCAGTACCTACCACCAATTAACTACCTTATCAAAATTCATTGGTGATTTCTAACTCACAGTGACAATACTGTTATATTGAAGGGTCTGGTCTTAAATCTATGAAAATTTAGCATATCTGTAAAATATGGTGTATTTATGGCTTTCCTGGTACTGTACACATCATTAGGAGTGAGAAGAAATTATCTCAGTATGGCTATGTCACTGTAAATGTTTTACCAGTTCTTGGAGAAAGCCATTCTTGCAGTAAATTACTCATTGTTATCAACAAGATCCTGAGACTGTCTGTTTTAGGGAAGGATTGCTTCTAGGGAGATAAATGTTCACTATGTTTGGACTGGCATCTGTGCAGGTCAAGGCACTTCCGTGAGTGTCAGGCAAGTCAGTGGTTCCTTCGCTGATATGTGCTTAACTCGCCTACAGTCCCAGTTCATTGCAGGAAAGTCTAACTGACTGTCATTCTTCTGTCAGTCAACTCCCATTGCTTTCAAGATGGAGGTGCTGCATGATTCAAGGACATTAGTGTCTAATGTTAGGGAAGATTGATTAATGATGATTGCATCTGCCATGCAATTTTGGATAATAACTAGGGAGTTGGAACAGGAGACCACAAACAGTGTCTTCAGCAGTCATAATATGGTTCTTCTTAGGGATACATCAGAACAACAGAAACCTGAGGACTTGGCTGTCGGCAACAGGAAGATATTTTTTGAAGGTGAAGAAAATGGAAGACAAAGCCTTTGTAAAAATCAGTCCACTCATACTGAAGCAGGCCCGCAGGAATTTGGTTCAGGAGCAGCCAGTCATTATGGACCAAGTCATGGAGAAGTTGGCAGTCATGGTTCCAGTTTTATGAGTAAGGCAGTACACAAAACATGGCCTATTTCCATTTTCCATGGACAAACAGAAGGGAAACCATAATCATTTAAGGAATGTTAAAACAAGGCAACAACGATGTAGAGGCAATTGATCTCTCCTAGCCACAGTCAGCTGGAGATGGGTAGCATGGAAGAAAATGCCAAGTAAACTAAGGGTAAGAAACAGGCTGGAAAGTGTCCCAGTTCTTCCCTGTAATCATCAGGTACTGATTTTTAGGACTGTTATGAGGACAGAGAAAAGTCAAACGAGAAGAAACTGAAGAATGTTATTTTCTTCCAAACACAATAGAGATAGAAGGCATCTGTTCCAGTAGTTTTCCAGAGAACAACATGGAAAGAACAAGACAAACACCACTGTTAAATCAGATTAATGTAATAGCTGATGAGTTTGGATCCATTGCTTCCTTTCTAAATAGCTATTTGTTAAAGTAACAGAATTTTTTTTTTTTTTGTTACCTAAATGTGAACCAATGACTTGTGCTTTCTTTGCATTTTCTCAGTATTTTGTTCCTGTTGGTACACATTTTTTGCCCTCATACAAAGTCATCAAGAGCATTCAGTAGGCAGTGTAAAGTGGTCAGTCTCACTGATCAGGTATGAAAGCGGTAGTAAAAGAAATAGGTTTGTTGCTGTGAAACATGGAAAATCAGTTTGAATTGTTTTTTGTGTGTATGTCTTAATGAAAATTGGTTTTTTGTGTAGCATGTCTTAATGAAAATTTTTGATATTCATATATCCTGAAACATAGGATATGAATAAGTTATTAACTGTTTGAAATATATTTTGTTAGGTATGTGAAGGAGCCAATGCAAACTGGTGATGTATTTGGGAGCAGAGATTTCTTCACTGGATTAGCCATTATTGCCGACACTTACAGCAATCATAATGGAGTCCACAATGTAAGCATTTTGTAAAGCATCCTGTTTACTTATGTTTGTATATGTTGCAATATGATTTCTATATCACAGAATTGTTTACCATTGCCAGTTCCTCAGAAATCTGTTTTTCCTCAGGGTACCACCCTTGAAGCAAACTACTGTACTTTACTATTATTGTGGTCCTTACATTTATCGGTTGTGTAGGAGTACTTGATTCATATATTAATTGTATGAGCAAAATGTACTTTTGTATAGTGTTACATTATTTTGAATTTCCCATTTGTAAAATAATTTATTCATTTTACGTACAAAATTATAATTTTTATACACACTTAGAAGACAGTAGCTTTTCTCTTTGGCTTAAGTTGACTCTGAGATATATGGCAAGTGTCCCTGCTATTCATATAGTAACTGCCTTCTTGAAAGGTTTGTAAGGATTACCATGTTAGGACTAGTTATTAATAATTTTTTATTATCAGTTAAGAAGTTGTGATATTTGTATCTCCTAGAAATACCTTATTATTTGGAGTGCTTACCATAGAATAACTTACAGGTGAAATGAAAGTGAGGGATTTGCGTATGAGTATAAATCTTAAAACTAAAGTATGAAAAGTTTAGAATTGATTGTTTGCAATAACATATTGGTATTTCTGTAGAGATACTTTCAATCTGTTGTCATAAGCATGTAGATGTGAAAATCTGCCTTATCACTCCACAGCACGGTCACCCATATATCTCGGCAATGGTGAACAATGGCACCTTGCACTACGACCATGACCGCGATGGCACCCACACCCAGCTTTCAGGATGTGTGGCTAAATTTAGAAATTTGGATCATGATACCTTCTTATCAATCAAATATGTGCATGATACATTAACGGGTAAGTAGAGGGAGAGAGATTTTATTTATATTTATATTTATAAAGAATCACTGTTTTATAACATGAAGCCATTCATTAGAATAGCCGCACATTAGCACAGCAGTTTCTTCCATTAACCAAATGGGTTTGGTAAAAGTTTAGCCACAACAAAAGTTTCTGTTAAATGTAAAAGTATGCTTGGACTGTATTTTCAGATTTTTTTTTCCATTTCGATTGCATGTATAGGAAGTGCCTGCTGAAATGAAGAAAATAAGATTATTCAAAGGAAGCATACTAGTCTAATTGTGTATTACAGCCTGAATCATTCGTGATGTGACTAGGTATTACAGCCTGAATCACTCGTGATGTGACTGGTAGATTTGGATTTGTTAGATGGTATCCAGTGTAGTATCCTTTAAGACACTAAACGTTATAAAGGATTTAGCCACAGCTGGGATTCAGTGTAGTTTTTTAGTCATTTGTCTCTTAAGCAATCCTTTCCATTTCATTTGTTCAGTTTGACCACTACTCACCTAGTTGTTCAGCTTCATTACTTAAAAACCAAAACCTTAAGTCAAACGATATGAAAGTCGGGGTGTGCTCATTGGTCTTGTTAAACTGCTGAAAATTAATGGTTGTTCTCATTTCATGGGAAATCAGATCCATTTTCAAGAATGAGAAAAAGTTTTATTCAGATGTCCATCAATAATATGACGCTTTATCCCACAACATAGAGGTATGGATGCAGAGTTAAAACTTCCACCACTGGCTAAAAATGCATTACATTACCTTGTAAGTAAAAATGTTACATTACCTTTCAATTAAAAATATTAAAAAGTATTAAGTGATTTGTCCTTAGTTGTATATTTGTGTATGAGTAACTGGAATTTTGTCATATTTTACTGACTGTGGGCCAGAACACCTTGCTATCACATGATTTTAACCACTCTTGAAATTACAACATAGGTTCAATAGGACTAACCTTAATTTGTACCGAAAAAACTTAGTTTTGTAGGTGATATTATCATTACATCAGCATATTAGTCTCAAAGTTGGTGTAGATGATGAAATTCAGCATTGACAGCATAACATATTTTATATAACTACCGTAATTACAACCAGCATCAAAAGACAAGTCTTTGTAGCAAAAAACCTTTACCTGGAAGGAATTGTCAAATTAATTATCATTACATTATTTTGAAATTTAGCTCCTTGTGACATTTGAGTAACATAATTCATGTTGCCAAACTGTTTACTAGTACTGTATTGATAACATTTATAGACCACTTGTATGATTCAATAACTGGAAATGAAGCCTCCGAACCTTTCAGGTTCCTTCTTTTTTCCTACGTCCATTCATCGTCCTTTTGTGAATGCTACCCCTTCTATGAGGGTTAGCACTACACCTAATAAACCTGATCATGACATTTTGTTGAGGATGTAGCAGCTTTTGAAGGAGATGCCCCTCAGTAGCTGTCTTGCCCTGGTACTCATATGATAATGATGTTCCAGGTACCCGTATTATTCCAGGTACCCGTAAGGCTTTGCAAGCTTTAAGTACCTGCAGAATATTCTGAATAGCCCTTCTTTCATGGCCTTCCTCAATAACCTGGCAAAGAGGAATCAGGTCCTGTCACCTGATCCCTCTTCATCTGAGGTAGTCTGTGATGAGTTTATAGCTGCCCCAGCTATGTTGACTGCTGCAAAGGAAGGGAACTTCCTGCCTAGTAGTCCTTCCTGTAGCAGATTCTGTGGTGGGTGTGACTTTGTCTTCGGCTCCAGCCTCGACCATTCCTTAAGAGCATAAAGCGAGTAAGACCAGTGGGGGAAAGAGAGGAGTACTATCAGTCTCGTCTTCCTCTTCCTCAGCCCTGGTCTTTCTTCTATCACTTAGGTGGAAGAAGAAGAAGAAAGGAAGTCTGAGGGCTTCTTTCATGTGCTGGCTCACTTACGCTTGGGGTCTGCTCCTGCCTCGTCCCACCATGAGCACTCAGGCTCACAACAGTACAAGGCTGTTCATCTTGTCTCTGCCAAACCATGATCAGATAGTCATGAGAGATAACTCTTCTCCCCATGTCTCCATGGACCTATATAGAGAGGTGGTTGTGCAGTCTGTGCTCATCTTGTCAGCTCGGTCTGTGCGGATTGGGTTTATTCTGGCAATATGGGAGTTTCTCTTTCTCTCCCAAAAAAGGGAGAGGTCTCCTTTGACCTGTAACACCTCTCGTGTGCGTGGTTTGCCATGCGGATTGGAAGAGAGTGATATTGGCAGTGTCTTAAGTTAGAACTGGGTTCCAACTGTGATTCTGCTGAGTCTTGTACTTTTTCTCTAGCTAGAGACTCATTGGGTTGAAATGGGACTGGAAATGCCCCAGGGGGCTGAGTTCTGGCATGACTCCTTCTTTGGCTGAAGGAGGAGCAACTCTTATCCCAGGGGAACTGTGGGGACCAGACTGTCCCACTCCTCTGGAACCCCTGCAGGCTGAGTTGGAGCAGCACTTTGCAGAGATTGTTTCACTCATCTGTGAGTGGAATAATCTTGGGAAGGCCACCTCATTGTTGTACCAGCCAGAAATTCTCCAGAGGTGCAACCGTTGGTTAGGTTGCTGTGGTCTCGGTTGGCTTGTCATGCTTTGGAGGAGGTGAATGCTCTGATCTGTAGGCCTGGGAGTTCCCTTACCTCCAGTAGATCAAGCAAACTCCTTCCCCTGCTGCTTTCACATCAGAGGAGGTAGTACATGCCAGAGGATGCAGAGGCTACTCTTTTGGCATTGGATGCATCATTCTGTTGGCTGATGAACAACTTCCCACTGGAGAGGCTTCATTAGGAAGGTGTTTCATTGTTCACAGAAGTTGCTGCCTAGGAGACATTCTCCACGATTCCTCTCGATACCATTTCATGGCTTGACCTCTAATTGAACACACTGATAGTGTTCACTGTGTCAGGCATCTTGGAGTGAGAAGGGCTTATTCAGGAGGATGTTGATGTCTAGAGGTAGGGCCCTGACTTTCCTGACACACCAGAACACCAGCCAGATAGCAAATTTGGTCCTCAGAAGGAGGGACATGGTTACCTCTTTTTCTTAAGGTAAGTTTTGCATGAGAGTAGCCTGTTGCTATGGGATAGTGCAGAATTGGGCTCACCACTACTCTTGCCCATGAGTGGTGTGGAGGCTTCGATTGAGGGAGTCTCTCATCACTTTGACTGCCTGTATAGCCTTGGGCTCAAAAGCAGTTTTTGTTAACCTGTGGGTTTGGCCAAGCCATCCACATGGGATTAGTGTATGAAGAAACCTGCCATTTAGAAACCCAGACAAGTAGCTCAGCCTTCTCTCTCTAAGCAGAGCAGTGATAGTTCTCAGCCCTTTCATCCTCCTTCCTCTGGCAATGTCAAAAATGGAGGAAAGGGAGAGGGTTGCTGAGGATGGCAACCACATCCCCTCCACTGCCACTAGTAGGGGGTTCTTGTCTTGCCATTGGGTTAAGTGGCAGGAATAGGGAGTAGAGCCTTGGGTTGTAACAATAACCTTCAGTACGGTCACAGGCTTCTGTTCAAGAACCTTTTTCCCCCCCCTCTTGGGAGCGTTCATTTTTGGTGGCTAGTATTGCAAGCATTTCAAGAGTGTTGAAAGGTTACTTGGTGTTGATGAGCAACAACATGACCATAGTGGCCTGTGTCAACAAACGGTGGGATGGTGTTCGAGCTCTGTGTCAGTTTGCAGTGCAGATGCACAAGTGGGCAGTTTGCCAAGCTGTCGAGTTGACTGCAAGAGACATTCCATCAAGCAGGATGAGGCTGCACGTCGACTTATTTGTCAGAGTAGACAGGGGGACAGAATGGTCTTGACACCCTTGAATAATGAAGCTGTGCATAGTTGTGGGTTTCTCCTATGCTTGCCCTGTTCATGACCAGGTGGAACAGGAAACTTCCAGTTTTTTGTTTGCAAGTTCCAGATCCTTGGGTGGTGATGGAAGATGTACGTCAACATTCCTTGGGGCATGTATACCCTTCTATTCCTCAGACGTCTTTGCAGGGGGGTAAACAGTGTTTGTTGCTAACCAAAAGCTGAATGGTATCGTGATTTGCTGTCTCTGGTTGAGATGCCAAGAGAGCTACCCCTATGGCCCACCCTCCTGTGTCAGCCAGTGCAGTTCATGCCCTGCACCTTCTCTTGGAGGTTATCCAGTGTCTCCTGCAAGAGAGAGACTTTTCTTGGTGGGCTGCAAGGGAGATGTCAGGGTACCTTTGACATTCTTCTGGGGAAATTGTGCCATCTGTGATTGGTGTTGTAGAAGGGGTATTCTGGTCAAAGCTTATTCAGTGGATTGTAGAACCTCATCTACCTTTGCCAAGACAAGCTCCATTCAGTCTTTCCAATAAGAATTAGATACCTTCACCTTGGAACCTGTGGTGGCTGCTCAACATGCTGTGTAAGCACCCAAACTCTATTTCAGAAAAAGAGCAATATCTTACCCAAAGTACCTCAAGTGTAGCGTAAGTCTGGAGGTGTGTGTGTGTGTGTGTGTAGAATGACTGGGTTTCCTTCCATCCTTATTCCCTCTTGAGAGCAGCTCTGGGCTGAAGTACACGCTGGGGTTTTATGAGATATAGGCAAGTACACTTTAGTCGTCCTCTCCTTGTTGATGACTGGGAGGAGTCACCCTCATCCTCTCTCATATGACAAGGGGAAGGGGGAACATGGTAGAATTTAATCCTGAACACATTCTTGAGTACCCTTTAGTTTTGTGGATACTTGGATCCAAGGTCCTACTACTCCGGCTAAAAGTGTGACGGTTGGCGAGTGAGAAGTACTCATCCACTCGCCCCCCATCTCCCCCTATTCATACCCTGATACCAAGTTTTCAGCGACTGATCACAGCTCACGTTGAAGGATACTCCTGCACAGTACAGTCACCACCCTACTTACAGACTAATTACGTTCCGGATGGTCGTTCGTATCTTGAATTGTTCATAAAATAGTTTTTAATATGTAATGCATAATTTTTGTTGCTTACATTTCCAAGTTAATTTGAAGTCATAGATTATAGTATAAGGAATAACTTGGGATGCTAGAGAGGTAAAAAGAAGAAAATAAAATGTAGATTCAAGCAGTATTTAAAATTTAACATTTTCTCCTTACTTTGAAAGTTATGAACTTTGAGAGAATTGCACAGGAGCAGCGTCTGACATTGGAAGTTCATAAAGTAAACAATGCACACTGCCATATATTGACAAAAATACATGCTAAATATAGAAAGTGGGAATTCATCACAGACAGAGTTAAATTGGGAAGATAGAAATAAGTAGGAATATTTTAAGAGTATGAACGAGTATTCTCATGATCGTTAGAAGAATATATGGTAGTTAATAACAAGAATACTTAGGATAATCAGGAAAGGAGTTAAAAGAACAGGTTCTTCTACCTCAAGTTCTTCTGTTCTTTGCAAAACTTCTTGCTAGCAGAATAGGCACATAGAGCAAAATGTGAACTTTTGACCCTGTCTAGGCACATAGAGCAAAATTTGAACTTTTGACCCTGTCTGTTCTTAACTTGAATGCTCGTAAGTAGGGTGGTGTCTGTATAAAATGCTCTTGTTTATATACAATAAACCCCCCGTATTCGTGGACTCATATGCATTCGTGGGTTTCTCTGTGGAACATATCTAGCCATTTTTCGAGGAAAATTCGCTCATTTGCGGTATTTTTCACTGAGAAATATTCACTAATTACTGTATTTTCATATAATTTTCATGAATAAATGCCCTTTTTGTGATAAAACTATTAAAATACTCGGGTATAAGCATTTTTACAGGGTTTTTCTGGGTTTAAGCTATCAAAATGGGCAGTTCTAAGTGTTTTTAGAGGGGTTTTAAGTATTTGCGGATTTTAGCTACTCACAGGGGGTGTGTGGTATGCATCCCCCGCAAATACGGGGGGTTCACTTACCTAGGAAAAATACAAATTACTTTTAAAAATTTGCTTTGTTTAGCTTTTTATAATAAATTTTATGCATAGTGCCTACTTTTCGGATAGTAGCCAAGGAACTGATTGTCGCTGTATTCTTTGTTACAGTGTCAGTTGATATAGACAACAAGATGGCATATAAGGATTGCTTCACAGTAAATGGTGTTTTCTTGCCAACTGGTTATTACTTTGGTGTGTCTGCTGCTACAGGTGACCTAAGTGATGCCCATGATATCGTCTCTCTCAAATTATATGACCTCACAACCCCAGATGATGTAAGTTTTTTCTTCTTACCTGGCTGTCCAATATCTTAAACTTTACTCAGTTTTTTTTTTTTTTCCTCATTTAAGATTAAGCCCTTGAGTTAATGCTTATGAGTCTAAGATAACTTTGGTCCTGTTTAATGATTGCACCATAATAATGATTCACTTTAACAATAATGCCCTCAGTATAGAAACTTACAACACCTTCATAGTTAAAGCTAATGACATCAGCCAAATCCAAATGCAATAAGCAGTTAAAGTTAACAACGTCAACTAAAGCACAGAACTAAAAGCAAAGTAATATGAAGAAAAAATAAAAAGTCAGTTGGGTTGATGTACTTTATTATATATAAAACTTAGGGTCATGCCATATACTTTTCAGGATTAGGTAATGTTTGAACAAATTTTGAGCGTATTTTTTTTTTTTTTTTTTTAAGCCACTGGAACTGCCAGGTTTATGTCCTGTCTAGCCAAGGCTAGATGGCAACAAGAAAGATAAAAAAAAATTTAAGTTTTTTCTTTATCCTACTCAAGTTAGTAGACCTTTTAATTTAGAGCCTTCAAGTGTACCATCTGCAGTTTAGCATAGAACCAGTTGGCTGACCTAGTGAAAAGGGGATATTTTTTTCAAAAAAAGGAAAGGAGTTAAGAGAAAAATTCCAATATTATAAAAAAAATGAGGTCAGGCTCTGCTTATTTTGTGACCATTTATGGTAGGAAGTTTTTAATAACAGGACTCATAATTAACTCAGTGCATATTCCTTGCATTGAAGTACTTTCATTAACCCTTAAACACCTACTGGACTTATCATACGTCGACTAAAATTGTCTGTTGGGTGCCAGGTGGACGTACCGTACGTCGACTACAAAAAATTTCAACCTTCGGTCAACTTTGACTCGACCGAAATGGTCGAAAAATGCAATTGTAAGCTAAAACTCTTACATTCTAGTAATATTCAATCATGTACCTTCATTTTGCAACAAATTGGAAGTCTCTAGCACAATATTTCGATTTATGGTGAATTTTTGAAAAAACTTTTTTTCTTACGCCAAAGACAGTAACTTCGGCCGAAAATTTCAGAAATTCTTTCGTCATTTTGTCGTAATTTTTGCACTGTTCTATATTAGCTGTTACATAAAGTTTTATATATGAAAATGTGTGCAATTTCATGTACAATACAACAGAAAATCACGCATGGTTGTAGCTTTTATCAGTTTTGAAATATTTTCATATAAATCATGATAACTGCCAAAATTTCAACCTTCGGTCAACTTTGACTTGACCGAAATGGTCAAAAAACGCAATTGTAAGCTAAAACTCTTACATTTTAGTAATATTCAATCATTTACCTTTATTTTGCAACCAATTGGAAGTCTCTAGCACAATATTTCGATTTATGGTGAATTTTTGAAAAAAACTTTTTCCTTCCGTCCGCGCCAGAAATTCTTTCGTCACGTTGTCGTAATGTTTGCACTGTTTTATATTAGTCGTTACATAAAGTTTTATATATGGAAATGTGCGCAATTTCATGTAGAATACAACAGAAAATAACTCATGGTTGTAGCTTTTATCAGTTTTGAAATATTTTCATATAAATCTTGATAACTGCCAAAATTTCAACCTTCGGTCAACTTTAACTCGACCGAAATGGTAAAAAAACGCAATTATAAGCTAAAACTCTTACATTCTAGTAATATTCAATCATGTACCTTCATTTTGCAACAAACTGGAAGTCTCTAGCACAATATTTCGATTTATGGTGAATTTCTGAAAAAAAAAAACTCTTTTCCTTACGTCTGCGCGCGTAACTCGGCGAACATCTCGGAAATTCTTTCGTCATGTTGTCGTAATGTTTGCATCGTTTTACATTAGTCATTACATAAACTTTTATATATGAAAATGTGCGCAATTTCATGTACAATACAACAGAAAATAATTCATGGTTGTAGCTTTTATCACTTTTGAAATATTTTCACATAAATCACGATAACTGCCAAAATTTCAACCTTCGGTCAACTTTAACTCGACCGAAATGGTAAAAAAACGCAATTGTAAGCTAAAACTCTTACATTCTAGTAATATTCAATCGTTTACCTTCATTTTGCAATAAATTGGAAGTCTCTAGCACAATATTTCGATTTATGGTGAATTTTTGAAAAAACATTTTCCTTACATCTCTTGCTGTAACTCGGCCGAACATCTCAGAAATTCTTTCGTCTCGTTGTCATAATATTTGCACCGTTTTATATTAGTCATTACATAAAGTTTTATATATGAAAATGTGCGCAATTTCATGTACAATACAACAAAAATAACTCATGGTTGCAGCTTTTATCAGTTTTGAAATATTTTCATATAAATCACGATAAATAGAAAAAATTCGACTTTCGGTCAACTTTAACTCGACCGAAATGGTCGAAAACTGCAATTGTAAGCTAAAACACTTACATTCTAGTAATATTCAATCAATTAGCTTCATTTTTCAACAAACGGGAAGTCTCTAGCACAATATTTCGATTTATGGTGAATTTTAAAAAAAAAACATTTTTTACGTCTGAGCGTTACGAATTCATGCATCATTTTGTGATAATATTTTCTCTGTGTTGCTTTGATCGTTTTACAATTTGTTATATACCAAAATCATCGCAATTTAGTGTACAATACAACTAAAAAAAATTCACTCAATAGCTTTAACCGTTGTGCTTACAGCGCGATTTGTATACAATTATATAAGAATTTTTTTTTTTCGCAGTTATATATTCCAATATTTATATATGATAATGATCTTTTTTTCATTTCTGATGGTTGCATACTAAACTTCAGGCAATGACAAAAAAAAGGAGCTAAAAATGAACTCTTAATCTTAAAAACTAAGCGTGCTGTGATTTTTACAAAAAAAACTTTTTTTCCGCTTCGGCGCTAACTCACCAAACGCCGCCGGCATACGGGAGACGTTTTTGTAAATAGAGGCTCGGCGTTTAAGGGTTAAGTACCACTGTTGGTTTAAGCGTTTCCTCCATTTCAGGATCTTTTTAGCTTTTTTGAAGACTCAATTTTTAATTCCAAGATTTGTAGAATTTTCAGTTTTTATTAAAATTCCTCTCTTAACTATTCATTGGTTTTCAATTTCAAGATAATTTTTCATTCTTTGAAGTTAAGTAATAAAGTATGAAAGTTCAAAAATTGTTCTTCATTTTCAAGATAGTTCAGACTTTGAGCAGTTCTTTTAATTGTTGTTTTGGGTTTTTTAAAGCTTGCTTTTGGGATTTTCATTAAATATCAGACTTTGGCCTGAAGATTTCTTTCATTTCAGGATATTTTAGAAGATCGAGCTAATATCATGCCTTCCGCTTTATACATGGAGCCTCCAAGAGATCATGTTGATGACCCCAAGCCATCTTCGTTGTCTGTTTGGAAGCAGCTAGTGCTCCTGGTGTTTGGTGTCTGTGCCATATGTGGTGCAGTCTTTATAGGGGGTCTCTTTTACGTCAAGCATAAAGAACAGCAACGGAAGAGGTTCTATTAATTTTCCTAGAGGGTGTTAAAGATTATTGTAGATATTGTTTTTTCCACATGGAAAGAACATGGTTGGGTTTTATTTTGTCGTCATCACTTTATATTTTATATTAGACTAAATGAATAATTAAGCCTAGCCATTATAGTCAGTTATTTATGGAATAGTTAACGTTAAATTTATCTTATACCCTAAGAAAAAAAAATCTTATTTCACATGGAAATTAATAGAACATTTGTAATGTTAAGACATCGTCCATGCCACATGAAAGTTATTTTGTGGTATTTCTGTCAGATCTCATCAGTAGCCAGCAATTGGGGATAAAAATTGACAGTTACAAGAATACCATGTTTGTAGTCATTTTAAATTTTCTTTTGATAGCTTGCATATCAAGAGGTAAAATATTGAAGGAAGAGGTTATAACACTCAGGTTCTTAGTTCTCTTGATATACAAAGAGGCCATATTTATTGAGATTGAATTCATGAATTCGTGTATGGTATTACTTTCACTTGTCAGTGAATTTAAAGCACAACTTACATAACACAGTACATTTAATTTTATAATAGAGACTGTATCTGACTTCCGTCTTTTACACTGAAAATTTTTACCTGATGTATACCTGTATAATACTGTAGTAAGGAAGATTTAAAATAAAAACAGTTTACATCTTTTTGCAATTTCGTAGATACATCCATTTTGCTGTACAAATGGTTCATTGAAACATAATCCATTCATAAGTTATGGGCAGTCAGTTTTTTATATTTTCATTATTATCATCATAATCATCATTGTCATCTAGGGGAAATTTAGTTTACAGGAGCAAAAAGTACATTTTTTTCATATGTAATGTTAAGCTCACCAAAATTTGAGAAATACTCTGAATAAACCAGAATGTAAAAATTGTACTGTATTTAAAGTTACTGGAGGGTGGGAAGAGGGGTTAGAATATTGTAGTTTATAGAAAAAGCATTTCAATTATTTAATTTACTATGATATATAAATATGCAGACTGGTTGAAGCTCAACATTTGTGTAAAAGCCAAGAATCCTGTGAAAAGAGACTTCCGCAGTAGTATTGTCGTTACCATGTAGTGACATTACTCCCTGTTCATCTGAAGAGGTGTTTTAAAAGTTAATGCTGGCCTTTGCACTCTATGGTTTCAGTTAGAAGACCTCTTCATAAAATGTGTGAAATATCTAGATAAGTACTTCTGTATTGGGAGCTTTGTAAATGTGATCAGGTTTGAACACTACTATACAAAGATGCTAATTTACGCATGGGAGTTTTGCCTCATTAATGTACACTTGTGGAAGTTTTGCTTCTTTAGGATTTATGTTGGCTTTTGTGGACTGTTGTAATGTGCTTATGATCTGATTAGAAATTCTATTATTTGATAGTAAAGTGGCATAAAAATATTTGTATGGAAGGAATACACTTATCTATCCTTTGTCATTTTTATGACTAATGTTGAAGACTCAGTGTGTTGCTGCAGAGATGATGTGATACAAAGGAAAATGCCTTGGTCATGTAAAATTTATGCATACTATTTTGATAATCCACTTCTAGATTTTTTCTCACCAGCTTTACATTGAGGAATTACTATGTAGGGGCAGTCTTAAGTCGTCCCTTCAGACAAATGTGAAATGTATTGTAAATTGAAGGTGGTACCCGCTTGGATCTTGTGTGAAAATCAGAGGTAACAAGTTCCAGTCTGTTTATGATGGAGATAAACCATTTTGGGATAAAGAAGGGAAAAATGGAGCAAAGTACTTTATTTGAGAAACTGTCATAATGGCAAGGATCAATGTTTAAAGTATGGTTTTCTGGTGCTGGTGTGTTGGTGTTCATTTTTCCATTACTTTGTGATATTTTATGTCAAATTTGTTGTCCGCATCTAGTCCTGGAGTTTGTTTTGAAGTCCCTTCAGGAAAGAGGGCTTATTTGATTCTTCAGCATTCTTTTTACTGTTAGTATAACCTGTTTTGTCCAATTAAGTAAATAAGTAGTGTGTGTGCATAAGTGTTAAGAGTCTCCTTGATAGTTTTGAGGTAGAAAATTGTTAAAATTCCAACAAAAGTAGTATCTTGCACTATCTGTTTTGTCCATCCTCTTTTTAGGGGCAGAGGGTGGTGTTGCTGTACAAATTATTTTCCTATTACATAGCCTTTGTTTTTTAATGACGACCCCCCTGAATTGGTTTATCTCACAAAATTATGGTTTAATGAAGAAGCACAACACTATCTTGATAAGTGAAAACACTTATGGGCATTATATTTCTTCATTGTTTAACATGCGGTAATTTGTAGCCATCTTTTGCTCCTTGTTATACATGGACATTATATTGTTTTGAAGCTTGCATAGAAAGTTATTGGCCTTTTCAGCCTGTTTGTGTTGAATGGTATTCTGGCTACAGTGCCAGGCCAATATGGCTCAAATTTCATACCATTTATGTGCATATTATGAATGGTATCATGGTTGCCAAAATGGTGAAAGAATTGTTTACTTTCTGAATCATAGTGTTATATCATTTTCTTCCTAATTGAGAGCAAGAGAGGAAAGACTTTTCACTGTAGAGTAAATGCCGCAGAGAGAGAATGAAATCTGGGCATAACTCTTTAATATGTATCCCATTTTTTAATGACTTCACATCGTATTTCAGATTAGTTGTGTGAACATGTGCATCTTCAATTGCATGGTGATTTTAGCTCCCTCATCTTCAAATGAAAACTGATTGTAACTTTTGTTCAGTAATGCCACACCACTTACCTTTTCAGACATTATACAATACAGCGCACTTTTTAGGGTAAAGAAACACACCTCTGGTTGCAATGAATGTGTGAATCAATTTGAAGTCATCAGGCCAGTGTTCTCGACTAGGAGTCTTGTTCTATGCACAAGAATTCTCCCTGAACTTGGCACAGGAATATTCCAGTTATTCAGTTCATTAAGGAACCCTGTTGGTGAGTTGGTTAATCAGCTGTTTTTTCTTAGGGGTTTGTTGTTGGAATTCTGGGACTTTACTGTATTTGGGAATGTGAAACTCCTGAAATATTTTTGCAGCATAATGTTTTGAATTGGAAATTCACTCATTTGATGTAATCATATTTATCGTTATGCTTGAATGTTTTAGGATTTTTTTGTGTAAACTTTGAACAAGCTTTCTAATATATTTGATTTCTTATGTAGATTGAATTACTGAAAGGTATATCTTAATATTCTTGATGGTTTTTACCAATTTTGACATGAAGAATTATTCCTTTTACTAGTCTGTCATTTTAGTCCTATATTTTCTTTGGTCAAGATCAGCAGAGAAGAATTATTCTCTTCACTAGTCTATCATTTGAATACTATATCTTCTCTGGTCAAGATCAGCAGAGTCGTAAATATACTAGTCATATTTTCCATAAATATTCCCAATGGAATTACTGTAGATGTAATATGTAGTGGAGATGTCAGAAGAATATTTGATACTGTAGGTAAGAAGATAAAGGGAGCAAAATAAATGGTACAGTACATATATAATCTTAACCAACAAAAATGAGAATAAGTAACACTCATATAATTATGAATGCATGCAGACCAGGTTGTGAGTTCAGCCCTTCAAAGGCTCACCTTCCTCACCATGTACAGTCATATGTCTGTCAGGTTTTGACAGTGATAAAAGAAATAGGAATAACGTAGAAGTGAGGGCTACAATGATCTTTGATGTCTACCGAGGACACAAGTGTGGTTAATATTGACAGAGTTACTCTTCCATCAAAGTGCCTGTTTTTAATACCCCAGTGAATAGAAGGCTGGTAGCAGGGATGCAGAAACTTATAACTTAACTTCGACTCTGAAACATACCCTGAGTGAGCAACCTTACCGTCTCTGCATCCAGGTAGGTTTATATTGGCAGTATCCTGCTCATTAGTAATCATTTCCAGGTATATTGAAGAGGTCACATTATCACCTGTAATCTTTACTTACCCTCACATGCCACCGATTCCTCAGTTTATAAGTGACAGAGGCTTGAAATACAATTTGACAAGGTTTGTGAGAAACCTGAAGAACAAACTATCTGATCAGCAAAATCCATGATATCATCTTTTATAGTGATGTGAGCATATGAAAAGGAGTGTATTTCAGTTGCCATCCAAAAATTTTCTAGATTTAATTTTTTTTTTATTTAGCTGAATAACTGGACAGAAGATATACTTCCTCCTCTTTAGAGTTTAAAATCTCTTTTCACTGAAGTTTTACATTTGTTTGTCTTGACTTATGCTTACTACTTATTTTCATAAGTAGGACTGTTTACCAGTAACTTTAGGTAACTTTCTTTATCATACTTTCCACCGAGCTTTATCTTAACTGTGTTGTCCTTTGCTTTATTCAGTTACAGTACAGGTTTTTGCACTTTACCAGGTGTGAAATGTTATGTTTTTTGTTTTGCACATGGGATTATAATAATACTAAGACTGTTCATGTGCAACAACCAAATGGTTTCTCAATATACATTTTCCATGTTGGAAAGTATTTAAAAAGCCACAAAGTCATATTGGAAAAGTAGTCACTGTAAATGCCATTGGCATGGATGAAAATGAAACTCAATGCTCAAATTACTAAAGCTACTTGAATTGATGACACAACTTTCAGGGTAATGTTTAAATTAAGTGGTGTTTTATTCACACTTGTCCTTTGCATCCTTTAAAATTTTGGTTGATGGAGCCTTATTAATTGTGAAATTTTATTACTTTGTTTGGCTTTTAAGATGTTCTATTTTACAATTTTCCCTCCAGCATTGAAGGTTTATGTTTATTTGATAGATTTCTCAATAAACAGTATAGTATGAGCAGACAATGACAGAATTGCAAGACAAAGAAAAATATTTGTATTTTGTTTTGGGGGACATATTGGCATAGTATAGATTTCTTTAAATTTTTGACGTATTTTTGTTAGAACTTTCTCTGTGCCCCAGGACAAATTTACCCAAAATTTCAACTGCAAAGAAATGCAAATCTATAGTTCACAGTGAAAGTCACAGGTTATCTAACAAAGTCAGTCGTAAACTATTTTAAATAAGTAATTGCACAATTCAAATTTTCTCTTAAGCTTTCATACTCATAATTGTAAATGAGTCAGCCCTGAATTATAGCAGGTGCTTGGTCATGAGTTTCTTTTACAGCATTTGTATATAGTTACCAAATATTTCTAGTGTTTTTAGGTGTTTTTATTTCCAAAAGTAGAAGAGTAGCTCAAGATTATAATTTTGTAAAATTTAGCTGCTACTTTTCACTAGGATACAGTTGCCCAGAATTACTTGTGTTTTAAAGAATTGTATGGGATGCTACTTTTTCATTCATAACCAAAGTTCTTACTATTGCAGACGAATATTCTGTATGAAATTTATGTTTTTAAGTTGTCTTGTGACATGAACTTTGGATACTTTGTCTCAAACAATTGGAGCACCTTGGACGTATTTTCATAGTGCTCTCCTCATCAAATGTGAAAAGTCTTTCCTTAAACCAGTTTTGGTCACGCTTCATATTTCGCAGAGAGAGCAAAACATTCTCTTCCAGGAGCACTGCTTCATTATGAAGGGACAAGCTCTAGTAAGGGAATAGTTTTTACCAACAAAATAAATACTTCAAAGTATATGAGGAATGACTATATTTGGTAGTGCCATTGTAACATCCCTACCATCTATCCTACCCAAAATTTTGTGTTTGCTTGCTTTGCTTTAGATTCAGAATAGAGGACAGGCTGATTTTCTATATGTTGGTCCCATTCCTAGATTGAGTGCAAGTGATCATATCCATTTAGGCTAAATGTGCGGTAATGTATTCAGCATAAATTGTAATAAAGACAGTTTGCAAGTACATGAAGAAAATAGTAGTTTTGATCAACAGGGAAAGAACAGTATTGTTTTTAAAACTTTTTTCCATGTCTGTCCGTCCAAATTTGTAACCCTGTTTTCTTGAGGTATCAACTAAAATGTAGTTAAACATGAAAACACTAGTGCGGTACTGTATATTCAACAGAGGCACCTGTTGAATTTAGAATTCTTTGGTGTTAAAGTGCTCTTCTTTTTCAGTGAATAACTTTAAATGTAACCAATGAAATAGTAAAACTATTCTCTATTCTTTTCAAGAGATTAATTTTTCAATTCAAAAGAGGAACGTGGTTTGCTTTAAAGTATTGCAAGCACTCTTACAAGGCTTGTTTCATACTCAGGCAGCATACAGCCATTAAAATTTTGAAAATAATATCACAGTGAAGTGTTTTGAATTTTCATACAGAAAATTTATATAAATTGTAAGCTGCCTTTATGAGTGGTGATGTTGTGTATGTGTTTTGCTGTGTGTGAAATATGGGTTATGGTTCATTAAGTTTTATTGATAATTCTGTAACAGTGATCTGTTAGTCCAAAAAATTTTTTTTCCCTTTCTTCAGAGGCTACCCCACTGAGTGAAGATTAGCACTGTAGCAAGAATTAGGTAGTTGAATTTCCTTTGAAAGTGTATTATTTCCTTTTTTAACTTGTGTAACTTTTTTCTTCTCATGTGCTAGAAGAACTTTGGGATGATTGACGCAAGTGAAAAAAAATTTCTTATGTATGATTTGTAAAATAAATATAAAAAATGGAATTGAAACCATCTCAATCCCTCAGATGTCAACTTGGAGTTTTTGTGGAAAGAAACTTTCTAACAGCCTCACTTTGTAGTCCCTGTTGCAGGTTACTGCTTCTGGTGGACATGACACAGCACATCAATGCCTTAAATGTTCACTGCAGCACCCCTTTGTCTCCCATCTATGTTGCTTTCTGCCTATCACTTCACCCATTCCTTCTGGTCTCTTCCTATATGGTTTTCAAAATAATTTAACATTACCTTGCTCTCATATGGCTTGATGTAAGGGCTCATGTTGAAGCAAGAGATGAAAATCAGAGCAACATTAAGTTACAGAAGTTGGAGAGATCAAAGAGAACAGATGAAAAGTTACATGACATCAAGCACATTGAACAAGATCAGTGACCTTTGCAAAATGGTTACTTGCCTCTTATCCTATGACAAGGGTCACTAAGACATGGACCTCTATAAGTGTGCTTTAACCCTTAAGGGACGGGCTAAATATATATCCAAGCACACCCAGACCAGGCAGACTTTAAGGTTGGCCAATTTAAGAAAAAACACATCGGTGGAAACAGGAAGATATGCAAATGCACATGATGTAAAAAAAAAAATCTAAACATTTTTCCCTACCTTCCACGGGAGGTTGAAAGTGACTATTTACAACCCTGTGTGGGCTTCTTTTACAGTATACTCATAAAAATATGTTAATTTTACCAAGTTATGTATATTCTTCTAATAATTCATTTTTTGTAAAATCATAATTACAGTTCACACTATTATAACAGATAAGAACTCTGAGTATATTTGTTGTAAATATTTACGAGATTTACTGAGATGGGGAGATGCAGTAATTTTTTGTGAGGTATACATGTTTTTTCTAATATTTCTTTAAACTTTTCCTTGCAAAATTACAATCATAGCTGACATACTGTCATAAAAGATAAGAACTAAAACCAACAGCAGTCCTTGGGTATATTTATGAGCAAATAAATATAAAGATGTCCTGGAGCGGTAGAGTCCCATTAATGTACATTCCCCCCCCTCTGAAATCTCAAGGCATACTGATCATTATCTCTCCCGAGCTGAGCTACATAGTTGCCATAAGCCATTTATGGCCCATTGAAGTGCTATGAACATTTTCCCCACTAAATTCATCCAAACCAAATGCGCATAATAGTAATACTCATATGAGGATTCCCGTCCATCACCCAAAACCTGTTATACTCATATGAGAATTCCCATCCATTAAGGGTACAAGGTTTGTGTGGGACTCTAAGCAAAATGCGTAAAATTGACAGACCCCACTTTGTTGTGATAGAATAAAGTTAAACTGTTTTGGATAAGGGAATTTTGAATTATAATCCCATTACAAAGCAGCAGCACCACCACCAAAGATGGCAAAGTCAGCAGCTTAAACAAATTGCACTGTAAGTTTAACAGAAGATCATTAATAAAAAAACCAAGTACCAGGCAGTTCCCGGTTAACGATGATCCAGTTTTACGGCACTTGTCTAGCAACGAAAATCACTGAATTCCCCTTATAGGCGCCAATAATTGGGTATTGGCACCAATATATGCTTAACAGAGGCGCTGGTAACCAAAAATCCGGTAAGCCCCAAAAATCGCCGATTTTCCGTTAGCGGCAATTTTCAGTTATCATCACACCCTCAGAAAGGAACCCTGCCAATAACCGGGGACTGCCTGTACAGTAAAATAAAAAGCATTGGTGAAAAAATGTAATGATGAGAACAATGGAAAACGGACTAATTGCCAAGTATGGTGGATAGTTCAAAATATTGGTTTGTACTTTGTATGGAATCATTTCAGGGTAATTATTTGATTTGTTGCCTTAGTCACTTATGTAAAAAAAAAATGAATTCAACATCTCAGTTTATTCATAAAATGCATTACCATTCCATTACAAAAGTAAACTTGCAGGTCAATATTATTCGTCTTGCCTACTACACATGGATATTAAAATAGCATTCTGTGACAAAATCACTAACATCCTGTACACTACAATTATGACAAATTTCAACGCATGCCATCTACACACTGGTAAGCATAACTGCCCTCCTTTTTTTCATTAGTACAAATGCCACCACCTTTGAACTGATTCTGCTAAAGACAATAAGAATACTGGGTCCCCATTAGCAGCTTTTGGTCTTCCAAAACAATTTCTTTCAACTAGCCATGTGAAACAAGAATATTGTACCAAAATTTTGCATGAACCTTAATACATTAGAAGGCTAACTTCACTATGCTTCATTGTTTTATCAAAATAAGTGTGAGGAATATGGAACACCTCTCTTAAAAATAAAAGCTGAAAATAATTTGCAATTCAAGTACAAATGGTCCTCGAACACACTTTAAAGAAAAGGTATACAGAGCTATACTAAAATGGAATTTGATGCTTCTGGAAACAAAAAATGTCCACTGCATTTTGAACTTTTTTACAATATAGTGTAGTTACTTTTAATTTAAAGCTGAGCTGAGGGGAGACCTCACTGTATTCATAAAAATAATGGTGTCACAGAGACAGAAGGAAACTACCACTTAAATAATAAAAAAATAACCTCAGCTTTGCAGGTCCCCTGCAACTGATACATTTTGGAATTTTGCCAAGAATACTAGCTGGGGAAAAGACCTCGTTTAGCTAGAACTTGGGTACCTTTTATCACATCTTATAATCACAGCATAAAAAAGGCTGCTTTTGCCATTTTGATCAAATTAACCTTAGCATTAAAGACCATAAAGGAACTTGAATCCACTGAATAATATGCAACTAGTCCAAAAAATATTACTCTGTCATTATTACTATAAACATTTGATATAAGTCAAAACACTTGACTCTCATAGGGCTAACCATAGAACATCTTCGTATTCTAAGCGATGCTTCAAATTTACACAAATACAATATATATTCAAGTTTTCTTCACCTTCAAAGCATTTTATATTCTAAAATGGCTGAAGAAGTGAACAATCAATAAGGAAAAGTCCTGGCACCAACAATCCTGATGTTAATAACACTGGTAACTAAACAAAAAGTTCTGTAACAGGAAAACTTGTTTCAAGTTTTAGAAGCAAAATGTCATCAAACATATACAGGCTCATAAAGAAAACCTATACAACTTGGCTCATAAGCCAAGAAGTCCACAGCAGAATATTTTGGTACAACTAGCCCATTATGTGCTGAACTGGCAATGCATTTTTCATATTTTCTCTTCTGAAAGATTTACATCTGTGCCATAAGACTACAGAATTGAAAAAATTTCTGATCACAATGTGTGGTAAAACTAAGAAAATAATTATTATAGAATGAATTAAATTTACAGAAAAGAATCGTTTTTAAGATTAAATTTTGTGTTCACAGGAACATGTTATTTTGTGTTCCTTGAGTGCCTTGGAAGCAGCACTGAACATCCACATAGATGAATCCAACAAATCCACACATGCATATACATATGCATCTACAGTATATGCATTTCATATGCAGTAGCTCTGAATTTTTCATCCTAAGCACACATCCTTTTACTACTGGAACCATTATCTTTTAAATATTGAATGAAGCCACATTATGTAACTTGCACAGCGAATATGTTCATGTTAAAGAAGACACATTTTTGAGTCATGTGAATTGGAATTTAGCAATTTAAAGAAATGAAAGTGTATGGTGACACTACCAAGTTAATAAAACCAATAATGCTTCTCCTAAAAATTTCTTGAAGAAACATAACTTTGAATCAGGGTATGGTGAATGAAAAAAACAGACTTGAGTAATTTGTATGTTTCCTAACATGCAAACCTGAGGTCTTTACATAGAGGATTAATTTTCAGCGGCCATTAAACTTTGCAAGGAGGATATGGTAACAGTTACTGATGGTAGGGCCAGAAGCACCACCCACCAGGTCAGTATACATTCAGTTCTAGTAGTTTACCTTTTGGCCCAGTAAGAGAATGAGGGGTGGTAAGAGGTAGGCCCCTGATGTAAAGACCTCAGGTTTGTATGTTAGGAAAAATACAAATTACTTTAAAAATTTGTCATTTGTTCTACACGAATACAAACCCTCAGTCTTTACATATGGAAGACTTACTTTTGGAGGGAGGATTCCTAGTAAATCTCTGAACTGAAATGGTAGTTCGGCTCACCTAGGTACTCTCTTCCTGGTCAAGAAAGAGCAAAGGAAGGAGACCATACCTCTGATCTATTGAACAAGAGAGATTTTCAATCATCAGACTTCTGAGAATATCAAATTAAAGAAATGTAATATCCTTGATTCAAAAATGTTTGGATGAACTCCCAGGGTCGGAGACTATACAGTAAACCAGTGTCGGAGACTATAAAGCTAAGAGTAACCAACAGGTTTGCTCATAGTCAGTCCCTCTCTCCCCTTCCTAGAGGGAATGAAGGATTTGCATCTACTAGGACAAATAGAGCTAGATTCTACTGATACTCAAGTCATCTAGATCACCAGCATGCACGCCAGTCCAGCATGTGACGGTTCGTTCATTGTTCCTCTGTCCACTGGAAGAAGAAGGAAGACAGGAAAAAGGGAGGAGACCAGTCCCACACACCTCCTAGCAGCCGCACATCTTGGGCAAGGTGCAACCTGTCCCTCAAGAGCTGGGTGAACTACATGACTTGTTAAGCATCCACCATACGATCTAAGGAAAAGGAGTCAAAGGACCTATGGCCAACGTCCCAAGGTAAAAGGAAATTAACATGATCTGTACCATTACATTCCATCCTAATACTTGACCGACAGGTTCTTCCTGAATGCCATGGACAGACCGATGCCTCTGGTCCGAAACATACTGATGTCCACCAGAAAGTCACAGGGTACGCTCATCTGATCATCTCACTAGTCAGAGAAGTGACAATTTGGACACCGTTTCTCGACCAACTCAAAGGTAACGAATGAGTCGTTAGCATTGGGTTGAAAGTCTAGTCTTAACGGCGGCAACATAGACATCATACTGTCATTGGCACCACAGGACCATAGAAGTGGAATGATACATGTCACTGATCACTTTCAAAACGTAGAATGACAAAATGTGTAAGCTTCCAGATGTAAATGGGTACCAAAGATGTCTTACTTTTTTCAAAGGTGCGAGAAGATAGAACAGAGCAGCACCAATTTCAATAAGTCGAGAAAGGACTATGATCAAGCTTCTTCAGAGGTTGAACAAATCTGTAAGTGAAGGTGCCAAGATCAACTATCCTTATCTTCTGACTTCAGCAAATACATGATGTAATTAAGGGATTTTGACGAAGGAAAAATCTATTTCTGGAGAGGGACCGTGTCACCCGATGAAAAAGTCCATTCAGCACTTATTTCTAGGTAATTCCGTTGCTAGATACCAGAGAAGCTAAATGAAATGCTGGGTTACTACCCCCAGAGCGAGCTCCATCAGATGGAGTCGTGTATGGAAAAGGGTGAACTACAAAAACACGGAACCTTATCCTATAGAGATCCCAAGGTCAAAAGTCCCCAGGGAGGTGCCGTTACAAACCCATGTACCACCCGTGGACAGCACACAAAAACACCGCTAGCCGCATTCCATGAAAGCAGCACCCCACCAGAATGATGTTTACTATGGGAGGGACATGACACATGGTGGAGGTGGGTCATCGGGTGACACGGTCCCTCTCCAGAAATAGATTTTCCTTCAGTCAAAATCCCTTTTCTGGATCGGGTCCCGTGTCAGCCGATGAAAATTTAACAGAGAAATAAACATAATTCTTAAACTAAAAGATAAAAATTCTAAGGGAACAAAAGACCGAAGGTCAAAAAGAAACTTTTCAATCACTAGTAACAATAACAATAATGTACAAAAGAAACTGATGTTAGCTTAAAATTAACATGACAATTGTGAAAAAGTACATAAACAAAATAACTATACAATATTGAAAACCTTATAATTTAAATGTGTCATTTAGACAAATACATGGAAAACACAGCCAGGTGAGAAGTCACGGCAAGCCTGACTGAAATGACCGTGGGGATAACTGAGGCAGTGGAGGAGGAAATGACTAGGAATCAGAAGGGAACCAGAGGGAGGGACAACGTTCCCTGCGCGACTGCTGAAATTTAAGAGCTTCTAAGGATTTCAAATAGTGACGTTTGAAAACCAAGGGTGACTTCAACCGGTGTACCTGGTAAGATCCGTGAAATTCATGTAATGGAAGTAATTAATGGAGGTGGCCACAGCTCTGATATCATGAACTTTTGGGACTGAGTCAGGGTTAGCCTGCTTGATAAAGTAAAGGATCTGTTGTCTAATAGCAGACATAGAGAGATTACCCCTCCTTCCTGATAAAGAGAGGCCCAGAAGAGATGTGAGAGGACCTGTCTAAATAAGCCCTCAAAGTATGAACTGGACACAGGGACAGGTCTAGAGGCAGAGGAAGAATTTTCCAAGGCGACCACCTATGCTGCGGATCTTCATTTTTGGCCAGGAAGGTAGGGTGAGGAATCAGCAAAACCTCCCTGATGGAAGGAAGTCGACGTGGTTGGGTTCCTAGAGAGTGCAGACAGCTCCGAAATTCTAGCACCCGAAGCCAGGCTAACTAAAAACAACGTTTTCCTCAACAAGGAAAGGTAGGGACAGGATTGATTATCGATATCTGAGGCTAACTTCAACACGTCATTTAGAAACCAGGAAACCGTATGTGGACGGATTACTGGCCTTAGACGTGCACATGCTTTAGGGATGGAAGAAAAGTAAGGGTCTGTGAGGTCAATTTTGAAACCATACAAGAACACTTTTAATGAGCCGACTTGACTGTAGTAACAGTACTAGCGGCTAAACCCTTCTCAAACAGTGATCTAAAAAGGAGATTGCTAAATTAATGGTCATTACTGTAGCCTCAGATTCTCTTAAAAGAGTGCTAGTTTCTTAATTGCTGAGTCGTACTGGCGAAGAGTGGAGGCCATTATCTGATTCTAAGAACATGGTATTGACAGGATCAACGTTAGCATCCCTTTGAGCCGCAAACTTCATAAAGTCCACAAAGCCAGGGCATTTTGGATTTTTGAGGAAGCTGACACAGTCTGAGTTTGTACTACTTGTGTTAGTTTCGGACTGGGGATTCGGATGTGGCGAAGTTTCAGTTCTAGTAGAAGAGGAAACCAGCTGCTCTTTGGCCAGTAGGGAGCCACTAGAGCTACCTGACCCTTGAACGTCCTCAGTTTGTGGAGGACTTTCAACAACAAGTTCACTGGAGGGAACAGATAGATCACCTTCCACCTGTTCCAATCCAATGACATTGCGTCCGTGAAAAGAGCTTGAGGGTCCAGGTTGGGAGCTACGTAATGAGGGAGCTTGTTGTTGAGCTTGGTTGCAAACAAATCTACCTCCAGACCGGAACTAGTTGGCAGATCCAATTGAACGAACCCCTGTCTAGGGACCACTCCGACTCGAGGAGTTGTCCTGGAGAGAGAATCTGCTCTGACGTTCGGACCCCTGCAAGATGGGTGGCAGATAGGTGCCACTTGTTCTTGCAGGCCAAGGAGAAAAGTGCAATCATTACCTGGTTGATCCTGCTCGATTTTTTGAACCTCTCCTGTTTATGCAGTGGACTACCGTGGCGCTGTCCAGAACCAGCCTTATGTGAATCTTCTTGGGGGAAGAAGCTTCTTCAAGGTAAGGAAGACCCGCCATGGCCTCCAGAACATTTATATGGAACTGGCGGAACATGAGGACCAAGTCCCTGTACTTCTTGGTGTTGAGAATATCCTCCCCACCCGCTTAAGGAGGTGTCTGTGTGGATAACCAACGCCGGAGGAGGAAATTGAAGGGGACTGACTTGGACAGGCTCTTGACAGACGACCAGGGACGGAGTCGCTTCTTCAAGATGTGGGGGAATCAGAGACACCTTGTCCCTGAGACTGACATTTGCCCGACTCCGCCACACTCTGTTGATATCCTTCAGTTTCACTTTCAGCAACAGGTCTGTCACCGAAGCGAACTGAAGGGAGCCCAAGACTGTTCTTGGGTCCGCCGAGAGGCCCTTTTGGATTTGAGAAACTGTCTGGTTGCTCTGGCTATCTCCTTCCTCTTGGGAGGAGGAAGAGAGAGCTTGTGAGAATTCAGATCCACTGGATTCCCAGCCATTGAAAACAACTGCTGGGAACCAGGCGGGACTTCTCCCTGTTTACACGAAAGCCCAAGGATTCTAGAAAGTCGACCACCACGGATGTAACTCTCCGGCATTCCTCGGCTGGATGCCCAGATGATCCAGTCGTCGAGATCTGCGCCAGCGTAATCCCTTTGAGACCGAGTTGTTGTGCGACCGTGTCTGTCAACTTGTAAAAATCCTTGGGGCTATGTTGAGGCCGAAAGGCATCACCTTGAAGGAATATGCCTGCTTTCCGAGCCTGAACCCCAGAAAGGGGAGAACCTTCTACAACCGGGACGTGATAATAGGCGTCGGAAAGATCTAGAGGTGAATTGGGCTCCACGCGGGGCAGTAGGGTCGAACTTGGGAGACAGTAAGCATCCGAAACTTGTCGCAAATTCGAATGTAGGAATTCAGACGGGACAAGTCCAGAATTACTCTCCGTTTGTTGGAACCTTTCTTTGGAACACTGAAGAGCCTGCCTTGGAACTTCAGAGACCTCACTTTCCTTATAGCCTGTTTCTGTAGGAGATCCTCCACAAAGTCCTCGAGATCCTTGGTCGTAGCCTGATAAAACTTGACTTGCTTGGGATGTCTGGTTGGCCACTGCACTGAATGTTCTTCTGTCTGCTTGTGTACTTGCACTGCAATAGAGCAGATGAAAGGACACTAGGACCTTTTATTGATCATGGCACTACTGTGGTGTCGTTGCTATTACACTGAGGAGTGTCTGTCTAGGAACTTGAGACTCTTGAGTCTAAAAAGAGCTGTGTTTAAGTTTCAAGAAAGGAAGTGTAGGAGACTGCTGCTCTGGTCAATGTTCCGTACAATGATAAGTCTCTGGAGGTGGATAGTGTAACCATGGCACTACTTGGTGTCATTGCCATCAAAGGAGTGCCTATTTGGACACTGACACTCCTGAAACTGTCTTAAGATCCACATAATATTATCTCCTCAGGTTGTGGGTCAACTGGTAATTACAGCAGCAGCACCTACTGCTTACATCTCCCACTCCTCACAGGAGGAGGGTAACTACATCAAGTCAAAAGAAATGGAGCTCCTAGACACCACTTCTCGATTGAGTATGAACCAAACACAAGTTGTTGGAACTTAGTTTGGAGGCATTGTTGATCTCCCGACAAATCAGGCAAAACAACGGGAAGTTCCTCTTGTTGACTACGGAACTACCATGGTACCGTTCCTTAACAACACTACGGAATACCTATCCTGGAATCCTGAGGCTTGGAGATCTAAGAAGATCCAGTTTATTGAGGTGCAGATTAGGTCAGGCTAGGTTAGGTTTAGATTAGGCTAGGCTAGGTTGGGTTAAGTACCCAACCCAACCTAACCCAACCTAGACCCTTGAAGAATGGACAACTACCTTCTGGTTGATGCCATGAAACAAGAAGTCCCAGGGTACTGAAGTGCAGGATTAGTAAGGTTAAGCTAGAACTAGTTAGGCTAGACTAAGTACCCAACCAAACCTAACCCAACCTACAGTCTCCCCAAGTATACTTGGTCAAAGGAGGGTATCGGGAGGGTGAAAGAGCAATGCCAAATGTACTTTCCTCACTATACAAATAAGGCTACTGAAGACCCCCTTTCGATTCTTTAAAAGAAGGGCTTTATTTAAGAAACACATCTGATTATAGCTGAGGGCAGTTTTATGACAATAATATTGTTAGAAATAGAATATGAAAATATCAATTAAGACAATGTGACAATACTTTCCTCACGCGCTGCCATATCTGCATTTACCCTAAGGCGTTGGTGATGAAGAAACAATTACAGTTTTGGGTCAGTAGCCTTAGACCAAACCAATCCATTAAAGGCCCTCTAAGTCAACACAAGGAACAATGGATATCTCACCAAAATGAAGCACCAGCCCTCAAACAATTGAATAATAAATTAATGAGCCCTTTAATTCCTGAAGGTAGACCAATGTAACTTCAAATAATAAAATAATACAGCATAGCAAAACTATAGCATAAAATAGTGAACATTAATAAATACTACACTTGCATCTTAAAATAAAAATCTGCAAGGAAGAGAGAGAGAGATTACTTGTCAAATGACATTTGTGCAATCATTAAACATCGACAATACTACTGATTAAAAGAAGACAAATGAGCCTAATAATTTCTTAAAGTTATGTGAAAAAACACAGCAGTCCAAACTTATGAATTGACATTTAAAGGAGGGAGAGAGTTACCTGGTGATAGTTAATATTTAAATTTTATTTAATGTAAGCTCACATATCTTCATTTATGATGTTTCTAAAAGAAGATTTAGCACTAAACTCAGTTGTTTACAAGGAAAACAAAACCAGGAAATACCAAAGAGGATTATAACAGGTCAAGGTCTTAGGGAGGAAAAGGTGTCCACAATCCACGAGTAACTTAGAAACGGAGATATGTCATCACTGTAAAGCTACTGGGGGCACCCTTTTGACCAAGTACACTAGGGAAACTACAGCCCCTTGTAGAGCAGGAGATTACCTCCTGGTTGATGTCATTAGACAAGTAGCTCCAGAATACTGAAATGCAGGTCTGGTAGGTTAGACTAGAACTAGTTAGGCTAGGCAAAGTTGTTAAGTACCCAACTTAATCCGAACCCAACCTAACCTCTTGAAGTGTAGGTGAATGCCCTTCAGTTGCTTTGAGGCATGGAGTATCTCTGAAGGGGAAGTGTATGCAACACCCCAAGGGGATAGTTGTCATCTCACCATTAAGCTAATTCCTCTCACCTCTCCGAGAGAGGATGGCAAGGAATGGGTAGGCTAAGTTGGGTTAAGTACCCAACTTAATCCGAACCCAACCTAACCTCTTGAAGTGTAGGTGATTGCCCTTTGGTTGATGCTTTGAGGCATGGAGTATCTCAGGAGGAGAAGTGCGTACAACACCCCAAGGGGATAGTTTTCCTCTTACCATTAGGCTAATTTCTCTCATCTCTCTGAGAGAGGATGGGAAGGAATGGGGAGACCTTGTTGAAGACCATGACCCCCCTTTCCATCTTCAAGAATTAGTCTTCATCCTTGTGCTAAGAAGAGTATTGCAGAAGAGAACACTGAGGCTGCTGTACCGAAGAGTATGCCTGATCCGTAGATCCAAGGAGCTAGAAAATAATTTCGATCGCACAAGGAAAAAACCTTGCACAATCACAATTGATTGAATCATGCTTTGGAAGCATAGGTCAGTATGGTTCTACAGAACTTCAATGTAAGCGAAACCAACTGGCAGTCAAAAACGAACGGGAATCCAAAGACATCCGTGCCGACGAACTGTAACTACATTGGAACAATCATGAGTCAATGTTCGAATGTGAACGATGAAACAGAGATTTCTTCCTATCTGTAAAATGTCGAAGTTTCTGGCTGAACACAATAAAAAGACCATCAATTCCCACAATGATGGCCTTATGGGTCTGATAGAACAAATTCATTCGTTCAGTTGTAGGTGTTATGAAAAGGACGGATACTACGATGAAAACAACTGATGAAGGTCGTAACTTATATCAGAAACCCCTTGGAGAACGATCCATTCGTTCAAATTCACTGGCTGTTCATTAGGTGAAGTAGACATTTACTGAAAACGGAGGCCGACTGCTACCGATGAATAAGACTCCGTCAACTTATGTTATGAAGGACGTAAAAGTTGTTAGAACGATCCTGTTTGCTTGTATGTAGATGGTATGGTAACGTCCATTGGCCTTTACCAGATGATAAAGCTAAAACACAAAAGTGATCGAAAGGCATTGCACAGACGTGCTGTTGATGCACTTGCACATGGGTTGTCATCTTCCTAGAAGTACACAGCAGTTCTATCAAAGCTCTTCACTCCACAGAATTGAACAAGGTGGTGATAGGACGGGAATCGGTGCTTCAACATGGCATGACCGTAGGCCATCCTGCTCTCATCCCAAACCTTCACATTAGCGAGGTCAATGGTCTGATCCCGGACACGTCATCCTGAGACAACTTCCACACCTACCCACACAATGGTCATGCATTGATATGCAGCCATACATCCGTGCTGTCACATCTGCAGCCGTGCGAACTCGATTTCTCCTAGGAGAGCGAGAACATGAGAGATGCCGAGATGCTGAAGAGCGAGGCTACACGGCAGACTGGATTGAACTAACCGCGTGTACACATGTGTCTACAAGGGCACAGATGTGCGACAGGACACATTTTTGAGAGCTGGAACAACGATCAGAGGGCCTCCTGGGAGACCATGAACAGGAAGGAGTTCTGGAATGACGGAGACTAGGGTCACGGACGTGCAAGCGACAAGGCAACAATGGCCTTGGCTGGAAACACATCTGCGGCCATGCAGAATCTCCGTCTGTCAAACAGAGTGGGGCCCCTAAGGAAACGGCTAAACTTCCAAAGCCCTCCCTACATGAAATTCTAAACAGGAGCCTTATTATCCTTCCTTCAAACACGAACAGGGGGATCAGGGGAAGACGACACTCGTAGATTTTCTGAGAGCTGATCTCTATTTGGAGTGAAAAACTGATGGACAAGAAGTGGCTGGATGTGACACCCCCTCACCAGCAACACGGCTGCAAGCTGGAGCAGAAGAACCACAGCCGTGGTTGGGCAAAGACAGAGAAGAGGAGAAGGAAGAAGATGGAGGAGAAGACAGAGATGGAGACTTGCGACACTTGTTCCTCACAACACAGGTGAATTTCTCTCGAAACTGATGTCGACTCTGTCAACCACTGCTTCATGAGACCATCAGAAGACAGATCCTAAGTAAAAGTCACCACTGCAGTAAGGGGTCCAAAGCTCTGTGAGGGATACGCTGCCAACTGAAAAGGATAAGCATCACAAAAAGGCTCCCAAAGCACTGACAGTGATGCACTGCCGACAGATATGGACTCCGGAACCGTAGATCTACGAAGAGGTGAATGGGTTAGCTGCTGCAGCAGCTGACTCAAAACGCTGGTCAGGGTACACCAAAGGCTGATGCCATATCACTGGTACAGTCAAGGGGAGAGCAGCAGGGCTGGCAACTGTCAAAGTGGATGACACAAGAGAGGGAGAGGACAGGAGATGGGACAATAGGCCACTGTAGATTGGTGCTCCTGGAAGGCCTAGAGGAGCCCAGATGCCAGCTATCTTCTCAACCTCCGTACCAGAAACAAAACAAGATGGCGTTGCTTCCTCCCGCACTCAGGGGAGACGACAACCCCACACACCAAGGGAGTGGGGCAGCCAGAGATAAAATGTCCTGACCCTTCACTCGGAACTTCCAAGTCGAAGCTATGGAAGAATGAGAAGGGGTAAAATCTTCCAAGGAAGAAGCAACTGGAGGGAGATCAGGCATACTGTGAAAGGAACCAGAAGGAAACTGAGAAGCAGCCATTGAAGGAGGAGAAAACTCCTTCCAAGATGGTGCCTTCTTCCTCTTCTGATGCTTCCTCTTAGCAAAAATCCTCCACTGCTCAGGAGGCCAAGGACGATGTTCAAAGATGGGAAAGGACCGAGCCTTCGACTCACATCCCCCCAACAGAGACGGGGCAAGAAACAAGACAGGAACTGTAGACAGGAATTCCCACTGGTCCCGGAGAGCAAGTCGGGACCAAAAGCACTGTCAAAGATCTTGCAACATAACCTCCCAACCTCCATGTTGAGGGAGAGAGGGAAACTTGCTAGGTTTCAGCAAGCGGTATCTTCGTACAACTGAATATGAAACCCTCACCTGGAAACACGAAAACCCGTCTTGTCTCAATCTACTCAATTTACACAACATCTGTAAGACTAATACATTACAACATCCCAAGAAATTGTGAAGTTGAAAATAAAAAAACTTGTTTGTACATGAAAAGGCATTTCAGAACAAGGAGGAAAAGAACATCAAAGAGGGAAGTTCTTAAAACGAGGTCGAGAGATGTCTAAAAATAGAACAGATGGCATCGAGAGGTGGAAACTATCCCTCTAACTCTCCAAAGCTATGCAAATAAAGAAAACAGAATACACAAAGCAAACACCACGGAGATAGGTGCTGGGTTTGAGTAAATACGAAAAGTTAGTAAAATGATATATAAGGAGAAAACTCCAAAACTCATATGGGCTAAAATGATTCAATATGGCTATGTAACAAGAATAAGTGAATATATCATTTGTGAGACACAGAAAAACATGTTGAAATATTTCAATGTATCAATATATGCAAAGTACAAAAAAAAATATAAAAATATTTTATAAAAATAAATACATTCAAACACAGAAGGGACAGTCGAACGGCAGGACTGAGAAATAAATGCACGTCTATAACAGACTGGGGCCAAAAGTAAACTGCATAGAACCAAATGTATACTGACTTTGTGGGTGGTGCTTCGGCCCCTACCATTGGTAACTGCTACCATATCCTCCTTGCAAAAGTTTAACGGTCAGATTTCCAGCTTGCTGAAAGATAATCCCAAATGTAAAGACCAAGGGTTTGTATTCATGTAGGAAATATATTTTCATTTGTTTGCGTAAGTTTTTGGGGAATACGTACTGTACTGGTTTTGGCAAGACAATCCAAGTTAGTTGCTTGAATTGAAAATGCATTCTAAAACCACAGATATACAGTAATTATAAAGTGGTCAAGCCTTGGTCTGAGCAACAACCATAACCCATTCATCAGGACTGGTTCCCAAATCATCAGATATTAACCCAATCAAAAATTTTTGTGATACTATGACCAGAGAATGGGATTGGTAAATTTTCAGAGATTGAGAAAAACATAATTTCTCATGTACTTTATATCTAGTCAAGTTCAATGCATATGTGAAATGAAACATTTGTGAAAAGCTGGTCAAGCAGATTCTTAAGCGACTGAACAATGTAATCCATAACAGTGATGGTTATACATTTTCTTTATTACCACATATTTAATCATTGATATTGCTTAACAGCAGTTTACCAATTTTATTACTTTGTCCACACATTTATGGAGGGGTGTAAATTCTTAACGGGCTAACTGTACATCCTATAAAAACAAATACAAAGCATATACTGAACAGCATAAACAATTCCTATCCTTTTGCTATGGAACAGCTTCAGTTGTCAAAATTTTTCATATAGTATTTTGTCGTGCAGATTACTACCCTGATCCTCCTAAATACATCCATAAAAATGTAGAGGGCCAACATACTCAACTCCGTGAGAATTAAAATTATTGTTTTAGTATTCTTAAGTATTGTAATCCATATCAATCATATTGAGAATACTCTTTATATATCCTTAGGTACAAAAACTTCTATTACAATGATATGAAACAATACAAAACCACCCATCTACATTTTTCAGATACTACCCCCAATGAAAATTGATTTTCCACATTTTACCTAAAAATCCAATTCCAAAACACCTCGATAGTCACATTTAGATTTCTATGAGGGTAAACTGGCGTAAAAAATATACACATGTTGGAGGCTATGTGACCAATCCCAAGATAATTAACAAAATAAAAGTCCCTTACTCATCCTACCTAGAGGAAAGCTCCCTTTCAACCAGGCTTCGCAAAATTTTTAGACTCAGATATGCCACGCATCCATATTAACATTGTAACATCTCTCAAAAACATATAATGGTAATGCAAACATTATAAAAAATATTCTTATCAATGTGCTTGTCTGTCTGTGCACAGGGTTACATGATTTACTGATAAACAAAGCTGTAAGGTTCACAGCAAATTTAACCAATATGCACTGAGCATACAAAAATGGATGGACAACTTTTAGCTACTGTGAAAAAAATCTTGTCCATAGATATTTCACTTTTAAATAATCAACTACTGGTTCTTGTGTTCAACTTGAAAAGTGCTTAAGTTTCCCCTTAAACACACTATTCTCTTGTGTAATTACATGCTACTAACAGGTAAAGATTCCTCTTGTACCTAACCTATTTTTCAACAGTTTATATATCTTTTAAAAAACTAAGCATTATTTTAACCTTGTTCTACATGCATTATGACCTAAAACATGCAACCAGCTAATCTTAACATGGAAGCCAGAACTTAGTTATGATCATCCCACCAGTAAAGACAGTCACATACTATCACTATACAGTATTAAACAACTCTTGTAATACAAGAGTGACAATATTTTACAGGCATGTGGCTACACCAGTACCAGTCGTTCCAAGCAATAAATACAATTAATGTCCTACCACAAAACAAAACTTTGAGTTTTGTCACTTTAATACAAAAACCAATTACAGCATTCTATATTTACCACGGGTTTAAAATATAGAAACAAAATTATATCGCGATTTACGTAACATCAGTACCATTTTACAAAGGAGTATCTTTTACATCATGTGGACACAGGACCAACAAGTGAATGCATCTACAAGAGTGCATCTATGAAAGTAATGTAACTTGCTTACACTACTTGATGAGAAAACTACACAAGTCAACAGCAGACCCCAGTCAATAAATAAATAACAAAAATAAATGAATAAAAAAAAATACAATAAAAAGACAACCAGCACAATTCCATTTTCCTATTTCTCATCAAAGTCATACATATAAAGTATGACTTCTTCAATCTTTAGGTCATAAACTACTACCCAGCATATACAGATTAAAATTCTGGGGAAAAGGAAGGCGCTGTACCTACAAGATCATGTGAGGAAGAGAGAATAACTATTTCATAAAGATATATCACAGAGAACAGCTCTCTAATAACTAAATCATAGTAGGCCAGGAAATTACTACAATACATTTACAGTCAGTTTAGTTTTCAAAAGTCTGTAATAAGGAATAAGTAGTATAACAAGGCCACTTAATAATTTCTAGATTCTCATAAAGCTTACCTGGAGAGTTAGTTTTTGAATGAGGAGAAAACTGGAGCCATGTGGCAGAGGCTAAAGGAATGGATAAAAAGTAAAAAAAAAAAGTCAAATACAGTACAGTATGCAGTACTGTACCTCTGAAGGCACTATCTAAATGCTGTAATTAGTAAAAAGTAATTTGTATTAAAAGTTTTTTGCAGTGTTCCTTCCTTCCTCAGCTACACTGCTTTTGTCATCTTTCCCTCTGGAATTCCAACTTTTTATAGTTTCACCCTACTCCAGTTTTCACCTCCCACACAAGAACAAACTCTTCAGAAAGACACAGAGTCTAAAGATGTAACTTAAGTCTTATTGAATTACATTACAATTAGGAGCCAAACATTCACTGGCCTACAATCTAATTACTATTACAGCAAAAACGAGTGAGTGGATAACACAAATTTATCTACAATACTATGCTAATAAAATACTAAAAGGCCTAAAAATTAAATAACTATTCACAGATTTCTAAAAATCTGTATAGCCTCAGGTTATGTTACGATAGCTTTAAAATAAAAAAATTCATCACGGTATTTTTTTTCCAGATCACAAGTTCCTTTTAATTCCTTTTCCTTCTGAATATCAGGTTGTAAATGATAAAATCAGTCCTGGTAAACTCAATTTCCAAGATTCAAAGGAAAACTGGAAGTGGAATTTAGCAAAAGACAGACTACTGCAGATTAAATGATTACCCTACCACAAATTCCTCAGAACAATTTGGAGATACTTAACATCTTTTTTGCCTTACCTTACAATCTTAGAATACATTAATGAAGTGACCTGAAAATAAATCACTTGTTTAAATTAGGAGTCTGTACATGGTGAATCATAAAATATTCTTATGCAGATGTTCTACATTTCTTACCACCAGATGTTCAATTGTTCCTTTTTCATGAGAATCTGAATCAAGTCACCATCTCAACAAGAGCCATAATCCATAAGGTTTCCAAATTTATGATGAAAGTCCTCTTCTATAATATTGCACATGTCCTGGACTGAAATGAGAAACAAGACATAAAATTGCTTTCCAGGATCTGATCTGAGTAAAATAGTGGATTTTTAAAAAAATAGCCAGTTTTTCGGATGATTAACCAAATATATTATATTACAATGTGGTCAAAACAGGACACTAGTACAACCTTCATGATGAGAAATACTGTATGCAATAATTAAAGTTAAGAAAAAACTGTGAAAAGCTCCAATAGGGAAGCTATAAGAGATTTAGGCCAAAAGGACAACATTTCCTAGAACTCAAATTCAAATTTATTCAGCCAGTTCCTAAGGGGAAAAATATTGGACCAACATTCAACCCAAGTGACAAAAACTTATTAAATAGTGCAAAATCAGAAATAAACAAGCTGATAAAAAAATTGGTAGGAAGGTAGTATTGAGGTATGGGTTCAACGGAGCACCCAGCAGTAGCTCTGACAATTCTAGCAAGAAGCCATCCAAAATTGAAGATCTTTACTAAAAAGAGAGGACTTGAATCCCTGTCAGTAGCTGCACAGTCAGCATTTATATTTACCTTGAACTTGCTTTTAAGCACTGCAGACTAAATGAAAGGCAACCAAGAGCAGAAGCAATGTCTATACAATTGGAATCTGGTGATTACCCTCATCTTTGGAATGACATTCCCTAAAACCCAAAACTAAGAGAAGTTGTCGGCAACGAGAAAATTGTAAGAATGTGGGGTGATCAGTTTAGTACTATCCTGAATTGCATAAACAATCAAGACTCCCAAAGGGAAGTAGAGAACCCTGTTACTGATGACACTCAATTTCATTTCACCAACCATATTACACCACGTAACATCGGCAATGCCAGAAAGAACTTACCTAATAATAAATTGCCTGGCAATGGTGGTCTCCCTTCAGAAGCTTTCAAATTCTGTCACCTGATAATTTAAATTTTACTATAATTAATTCACACCACCCATGCATCTGATATCCAACCCCGTCTCCTACAATGCTCCTGATTGGCCATTGATCAGCCAGTCACGGGGCTGGAAACTCGTTAGTCTCTCCCAGCTGTCACCGAGTCAACATCTACACTGCAACCTCTCCTCATGAAATATGTCTTTCAAACTGGTGCAACGAAAACCGCTTTCTGAGTAACTGAACTGTTAAACTGGCTGTCTAAAAAACAAACTACCGACTGAGCTAGGTAGGAGGATGAGCCACCGGCTTTGGTTAGTAACAAAAGTTCTTCGGTAGAATAGCGATTAATCATGTTAGGTATTTCCCGCAGATCACTGGCCCGTGTACTGACTCACTTTGCTGTGTATATTTTGACATTTTATGCCTTTTGTTGCTACCTCGTGGTGAAGGCATGCTGCGTTATTCATGCAAATATATTATTACAGACTGTACGAGATGCGAAATTCTCTGGACTGTTTGCAGTGACACCATGCTGTGCTATGAGCAGTCGATCTGTGTGAACTGTGGAGATGTGCAGTTGAGTTTGTTGAATCGACACACGAGCCTGCTATACTGTTTATGTTCTATAACAATTCTAGCGTATTTTGGCTTAAGTAAGAACTCAATGTTGTGAAAATACTGTATAAAGTTTCTATTTTGATGATGACAATAGAATTGATCTTTGTAACAGAAGAATGCATGACGTGTTTGGTTCTATTATGAGTTTAATACAGGCACGTATGTTTACATGTGGTGTGTGCAGAGAAATAACACCAAATGTGTTTCTTTGTATTATTTGAAAATGATTTTATCGATTGCTGACCCACTGTTTGGTCTGTTTTCTCATTCTCCTTTTAGTGACGGAAATAATGACAGAGGTGATAACAACACTAATCTCGTTGAAGAAGGGTTTATATCTTTGCATATACCACTCATATTTTAACATGAGTCAGTTAGTGAAGCTCACAGGCACCCAGGTGAGCTTCGGCTTCTGTGCGTTCTTGTGATTTGTGGACGAGTTGTGTCTGTGAATGGCTGTTACTTACATTCCATTACGCTGTTTTCCTCGGCAAATATCATGATTTCGATGAAAGTCCCCAAAGGCTGCTGAATATAGGCTGGCCTATAAGTCTTTAACAAGAAACATTTTGGCGGGAATAAGGTAAGGTGTTCAAAGCTGCAGTAAGCTTTACCATGAAGACCGCTCGAATAACAGGGCTAGCTCTTTATGGTCGGCTTGTAATTACCGCTGCCGGGTTCGGGTGAGTGACTGTACGGCCTAACACAGGCTGCGTTTCACGGAACAACGCTACAGATGGCGGGACGGAGCCTGTAACCGCCTACGGCGCAGGCTGGTCTGTCGTATTAACACCTTGACGTGACTTCTTTAACGATGTTCAGGATGAGGAAGAACAGTTCAGAAATAAAGCTGACCGAATTAGTGAGCGAACGTGAGTCTGAGGTTAACCCTGGAGACCACCAAAGGGAGTATTGCTAAACTCTTGCTGCATTTGTCATCGTCTCTGATGATTGATGATAACATTAACTTTGCTATTGATGATGATGATATTCTGCTCTACAGCTACCAATTCCCGGTCTGATCAGGCGTCTCGGTTTATTTAAGTGGTTTATATCTGGGGGCAATATGTTTTATTTATTTCTCATATGCACTGGTCTCCTCCTTGCTCCCTTTCGTTTATTGGCACTGAGATTAAAGCACTTTACGGAGAAATGCTCATACTCCCCCTGCTCTTACGCAACTCTACGCCCCAAAAAATGATGGCCTCTGTTGCCATTTGCGTCTTACTCTTCTGGACTGGGCTATATGATTCTGCTGTCAAGAAGGCGTTGTGCCTGCTCTCTTTCTGCTCTATAAACTCTACTCTTTCCTCTCGACCTTTCTTCTGCTGTTGACGCGGCAGCTGATCTCTGCTGCTGCTCTGAGACTCTTTTACTGTTGCGGCTGCACGTCAATCTACTGATTCCCTTAACTCTTACGACAGTAAACTTTACGCCGTTTTATCGCGTATTTATGTCTCCCTATATGCTTATCTGAAGCAAAGTTTGTTGCGTGTGCCAACAGAGATGTCAGGCTATATAACGTGGTAGACCGGGTGAGATGAGAAGAAGGCAAGAGGAAAAGGTAGTAGGGCAACGAACTGTACTACAATCTAGTCACAACTACACGATCAAAACTATAATGTTCATCCAGAACGACACTGATAACACTGCCAGGCCAGCTGAACGATATTCATGTGTCATCACTAAAATAACACATCCTCGTCTGTTAAAACCGCTTATAACTGCTGGTATTGTTTACCTGCTCTAAACTGAAATGTGCGAACACGTCCCGGTACAGTATTGTTTTCCACTCAAAATGGAAGATTTCCTCTGCAATGGTGAACTGGCTGCTGCGTAATAACCATATATTGTCTGATGGACTTTAAACAGGTGCTGAAATAAGCCGTATCTTTTAAGAAATCCGGTGGCTGACTGTAGGATAATTAGCGTGTAATTATGCATTTAAAGTATGTGGCCTCATATTCTTTTCGCAGCTGTTTACTCGGGCCGTTAAATGGGTTATGAAAGGCATATGTTGACTGCAATGACATGACTTAAGTAAGTGGGATTAAAGCGAATATAAAATTTTTCCTGCAGCCTAACCGTAACTGCGAAATTGCAAAGACACGGCTTTGAGAAAAAATCGGTTACTGCAAACAGTGGCGTTGTCAGAGCAAATAGAATGTTCATTCGGCGTAGAAAAACAATATTTATTTATTCTGGACTTTAGTGACAAATACCTCATTTAATATAACTATACCTATATATATGTATATATATATATATATATACATACATACATACATACATACATACGTACACACACATCTATATATGTCCTACTGTATATATATTATGTATATTTACACAATATTATATATATATATATATATATATATATATATATATATATATATATATATATATACATATATGTAAACAAGGAGACTTTCGTCCCAGCTCCAAAACCGACAAACTGTTGGAAATAGGACGGCCCAGAAGAAGTTTTATATCTGAACTTTGTTCTGCTAATGTCTGAGATAACTAACGTTAATTATTAACATTCTAGTTTTCGATAAGTTCAGTAATGAATAGAAAAAGCACTTTCTGTGAACTGTCACACTGTTATGTGTGATATACTGAACGGTTTTATGGCAACGAAAACTTTCAGCTCTTGGCGTAACTGCGGCGCAACTCACCATCAATACATTTATGAATAATGCTGGTATTGCATGATTATGACAGAAGTCACTTTTACATAAACGACCAATTGCTGAGCTGTCTTTAACGTGTATGCCTACAAATATTGTAAAAGACTAAAAGAATCTGCATGTAATGTTAGTTCATGTCGGCAACTATTTTCTTCCGAAGCTGTTTGTTTATCTCGGCGTGAAGTGCTGTCAAAATTATCTTTTGCTATTCTTATCGTAGTATTCTTCTGCGTAACAAGAAACATGTGTGTTTGAACAAAGAGAGTCATACCCATTTGTGACCATGTTCCATGGCGAAGTCACGAGGATGAAAATGCGCAATTTACGCTTTCATTTTGTCGGCGCAAGTGGCTTGTTTCGTGGAAGACATTCTAGGTATTGCTCGTAGAACGAGGACTCGGGTGACAAGAAATCGAGAACGCATGTCTCAAGATCTACAATGATTTGTTTTAGGAGTTATGAAAAACATCGTTGCGAGGTAGACAATTCAACCAGCCTGTTGGGCGCTATGACTCGGTGATAAACAAATGAATGCGTCCCGAAAATATGGGTTTAAATGGCGTTTTTGAATACATCAAACCGTTAACGACAATGTGAGCTTGACGTAAGCTTAACGCTTGCGTAGGACAGGAACCTGAGGAAAATGCGAAGCTGTGATGAAGTGATAAAGATGATAGGCAGAAGAAGGCATAATATCAGGTAAGTAGTAAGGTAGAACGAACTGAGCTTTTTCAATATGTTAAAAGCAACTACGGCACGTAATTTATTTTTTCACGCATCGAGAATGGTAGACGTGATGCTGATGCTCATCTTCTTCCTTAACCATCCCCGTGCGAAAATGATTTTATTGACAAAAATAAACAGAAAATATAAATTAAATACAAAACTTGCTCTACCATAAATTTTTGTTCTGGGCTGTGTAACATGGAATATTATATCGTACTTATTGCCTTTACATAATTATAGCATGTCTGACAAATATTTGTCAAATATTGAACAAGCTTGCAATGCATAATCTCTTTTGTAACAAGTACTGGTACAAATATTTGTTACATTGATCCTATCAGTTGACGAAAGATATATTATTGATGTAATTCATTTATACCTGATAATTTTAATGTGAAAAACCCTTTTTCATCGTAATATTCAAATGATGCGAACTCTGAAAACAAGATTGTTTAAATATCGCGATTCAACTTATGAACCTTTCGATTAAAACTCGGCAACTAGCTGATTGATTGCTCAACGAATGAAGTTGGCTAACGGACGTCGACGCCAAGCTCTTAGTACTTATGGTAAGTGCGTATTCGAAGCGATCGGCTGCCACTTTTGTAACGACAACGAAACCTCCTCGAACCTCTGTTCCCAACGAGAAACGTATTGCTTTTCAACATGTTTTGTTGCGCAGAAGTAGCATTTGCTGTCATACGCTTTGTTTTTATTTGTTTTTGCCATTTTCTAACCGATAAGTCAGGGTGTGTGGTATTACAGCATTTCTTTGTGGTGTACTTTCCTGTGGAAATAAGTAATGACAGTCATCTTGGCTCACCATTTGAACGCTAATTCTGTTTTTTTATTGTGCTCGTCATGTGATTTAGTTCAACAGAGGTCCCATTCAATCTTTTAACCTGTTTGTTCTTTCTTTTGACGAGATTTAACAGTAGTGTAACAGTGGCCAACGGTAATGTAATGTGGCCAATGAGGTTAGTTTACGACACGCTATTAACTGCGGTGCCGTTCATTTCGTAAACTGGCCCTGCAATGAGCTTTCATTCAGGTAAGAGATCATCTATGCTGTGAAAATGCTGTGCATGTGAAAGAATGTCTTTGAGCAAGCTGATGAAAAATGAAAAGAAGTAAGTAATTTATATTACAATTAAGCCACTCATGAAAGGAGCTGGCAACCATGTTCCTAACTCGCGATGACTGTGTTATTTAAATCGTTTCAGCTACCTGCCACTTTTGTCCGGCTGCTATTCTTTGTGAGCGATGACATAAATACATTCTTTGTCTGTGCGGGTGAATACGCTGAGTGTGCAAGAAGATACGGAAAATCGTAAATATTCAACAACAGCGCAAACCATTGAAAAGTTTAAATGAAGGCAGTATCACTGAAAGCGAAGGCCCTCTTCTACTAAAATGAATGGATCTGCAACGACGAATGAAAAATGTCTGATTCGATTTCAGGAGAACTGGCGGCTGGTCCTGTCTTATGCAGTTTATTTGAAGGTTGACTGACTTCGTGAAATGGACGCCACGCATTCTCGCTCGAGCTTTCTGCGGTGGTTCGTCTTCGAACGCGACCGTCTGAGGAACCGGCCTGTTTATACTCTTGTCTTTAATAAAAATTTATTAGAAAGACTGAAACGCTGTCGTCAGCTTCGTTTTTCATCTTAATGAATATGCATGCGCGAAATGGTCTACAGGCTGCTCACGAGACTGCGGCGAGGCGGTATCTGGGCAGAGATGAAATATGAAAACTCCGTGTACTGACATTTGTCAGGAGACGAGACTACTGCGGATGCGGCTTTCTTTGTAATGAAGCCTACGGCAGTGGTCTTTTTGTGATGGCGCCTAACTGTCTGATACCGTGGCACTTGCACACCATCCCCGCCATATCGCGTGATTAACTTTTGTTTAATGGGGTATTTTCCATACTACATATATATATACAGCAACATATATATATATGTATGTATATATATATATATATATATGTATATATATATATATATTATATATATGTGTGTGACAATGTATGGCTGTGCTTTCATGATAATGTGAACATGTGGAAATATACTACACAATAATAATATATGAAAGACATTCTGCAAACAAATGACACTGAATGATCTAGCCAAGCTTCATGACTGTCTTACTGCTTTTAGACACGGCTCTGTGAATGCGGCACTGGACCCCTGAACCACTGACAGTCTTGAAAAGTAGCACCACGCAAGAACTCATGAATATGAAGAAGAAATTCTGAAATGAGCAGAAAATCATTTTCCAGTAAAGGTGATGGCTGCGACTAGAGCATTAAAATCTCCTAGGCGTCACAAACTATGGGAACAATCTGTTTTGCGACGTGGAATTATACGAGCATGTGAAGTGGTATTCCAGACACGGCTGCAGCACTCCCGAATGGTAGAGGTTTGGACTGCAAAGTAGCTACGCGATGATGGCGAATGAACTCTTCCTTTGCGGTATAATTATAAGATTTCTCACGCAGCTGCTGAATGTGACGGGTCGACCGCTGCGGATTCTTCGATCGGGAAATAAGCAAGCCTAAGCTGTTTAGGAATGATGTGACAACATGGATTAAGGTGTTCGGCTGATTTTATTACGTGACTCCTTTGTGAAGCGGGTATTTGAGTAAAACGGAAATTTGCTCTATGGTGCCTCCATTTTTAGGAGTAACAGAAGTATATAATCGTACAACATGTCACGTTATTTATGTTAATTTGTTTAATAAATGTGAAAGTGAAAAATAGAAGTGTATGAGGCTTGCAGTATGTCTGCTGATGTCTGAAACAGTGAAATCTGTGAGGTACAGCAGTGTATCCCAGTGGAATTCTCTGCATTTGCAGACCAGAAGTCTCTCTGCAATAGACAAGATGTGCTCAGTGAACAAGTAACCTGTACGAACTGTGTCCACTTGTGACCTCAGAATTATTCGGTATCAAAAAGTACTCATGAGCAAAATGCGCTGTGAAATTTGCTCTGTGAGCTCTGCACAACAAACATGCACTAACATGCAAAATGTCTCAAACAGATTAACACTAATACGCTCATATCTGGAAATTTTCCGCTGGATTGCATTCCGCAACGTCAGTTTCCATCTGTTATGTTGAGGTGATATTTCATAAAATGTGTTTGTCTTACCTAACAATGTTAAAACTTTTCCATTCGGGCAACTGAAATTGGCTGGCGAAGAAATTGGCGGATATCGGGTGTGAACGCACTGGTGCGTGGCTAATTGGATCGGTGATACTGGAAGTCATTTATATCTCCGACAAAAATTGCAACTAAATAAAATGAACTGGCAAGATGGTGAATCCCGTCTGAAAGTCATTGCCGCATTTTCTGTCAGTAGGCTCATTGGCGAGTTTTCTCCCGGCAGTCTTGAGGATAACGATTCCATCCAGAAGCCACGTGTTTCCATTCTACATAGTAAGTATTACCTGGAAAGTGACTTAAATCAACCCTTATTTCCAGACTGTGTTCGTTTACGTCAGTGACTATTAATGCCTTCTACGAACAAATGTAGTCGCAAGTGGCTGACGATAATGATGAACCCTTAACGTATCAGTAAATGAAAGGAATTTGTTTTCCTTTCATGTTTAACTTTGCAACTGAAAAGATCTTTGGCGTCGGCTTCAACTCAATCTTGCACACGTCTAACTGCATCGAAGATGTGGAACTGCTCTGCTGGTGATAAATAATTTATTTTTGTCGAACGCTAAGCTGGATGTAGGCTTCGGTAGAAAGGACACAACGCCGCCGCAACCTTTAGCTCGCTGGTTGGAAAGACGAGGTTCGCCGAGTGAAGCACCTGAAGTAGTGCGAGAAGTCGCTGATCAGCTCCTGAACGGAACGAAGACGCGGCGTGCCGAGCCGTAAGCCGAGCTGATGCGACTGCCAACCGACGCCAGTCGTCAAAACACCAACCGTTCTTGTCTGCAACAACCAATTAATCAAGTGAAAATTGAGATATGAACAAATTTATCTTGCCAAATTTATTTATTGTTTTACAACCTGTGAAGTTTTGACGGTATCTATGCTAATGAAGCTATAAACTAACTCCGACTTTTATCATTTTTAGTTAAGCTCACATTTTTAAGATTGCAACTATTAACAGGTAGTACAGTGTAATGTTTGACAGAATCTGCTGTGATCTTGAGCACAACTAATATTGAAGTTCTCTTTGCGTAATTCGTTTCATCTGACCATTGAAAAATCTATTTTCCTATTTTAACGAAAGATATTTTCGCTGTGCGTACTAAGCTAACTTTCATGTTATTGCTACTGGTGGGTAAAATATCTTTTGTGCTGTGATCGCCAATTACTGAAATGTTCAATCCCAAACAGAAATCACTAAAACTGTTGCTTTGCGGGGGCTGAAGTGCGTGTTTGGCGTCGATTTATAGATGTAATGCTGAGCTGAACGCATTTACGAACGGCGTGACCAAACTGGCAAATTTGCTGCAGTGTGGCCGAAGGTCTTTGCAACTTAAATTCGGCTTGACGCTTGGTTGTTGTAATTGCGTTCAGTTGCATTCGGCGACGATCTGAGATTTAAGGCGGAGTGAATGTCGTCATGTAGGTATTCTGCAGAAGTCTGAATCGGTGTGTTGAGCAACACACTGGGCAGGTCTGGTTGATGCGCTGTTATAACACATTCTACTTCAGTCTGGAATTTGCAGTCTTGACTAGTAATTGTGCTGTTGCAGACATTTTTGCTACTCACAGTTTATCATGATGTCACCTATTCATCTGAAGTTCATTATACAACATTCTGAAAGAAAGTTCACACTTATGTATATATATATATATGTATATATATATATATATATATATATATATATATATATATATATATATATATATATATATATATATGCATGTATCTTACACCCACATATATATATATATATATATATATATATATATGTATATGTATATATATATATATATATATATATATTATATATATAATTATGCCATGCAGCACTCCCTTATCATCTCGCATTTATACTTGTATTTCAATATCTCATCCCGGCCATCTGTTTGTTGGCACATGTTGTGCTCACTGCATAAACATTCTGTGTTTCATCACAGAACTGCCACCTCTTCCTCTGCCTTTAACCCCAGCCCCGCTCAATCTATTTTGCCTCTTAGCTATACTCTATCTACCTTAATATTTTCTTTAGTTATGTCTGAGCACATTTTCTATTCTTTTGGTCAACTAGCTAACGGTAGGCACCAGCCGCTCTTCACTGCTACATATGCCATTTTCTCTTTTCCGCATGGTATGAACAGGCTCAAGTAACCAGAAAAGCAGGCTGAAAGAGTGAGCAATGATCGAGGAAAGGTAGGGCGAAGGTATAGTAATGTTGATCTGCAAAACAGTACAGATAAGTTAATGAGTTAACATGGGTCTAGAACAAATGGGCGAATGAAGATGTCTGTCTAAAAGTGAATGATCGATCGGGCGTGTTGTTTCGTTCGGAAGAAGCAAGTACTGAAAATGTGGAGTTCAATTCTGTTTAATAGTCGTGAAGCAGTGAAAGACACCAAACTAAAGAAATACAATGATAGATATATGATACGGCATGATGTCTTAACTGAAGACAACTAACGAGAGTTGCGAATTATAGTCGGCGATGGAAAGAAAATATTATAGAAAACGAAACTAATAAGGCTGGTGACGTAAAAGAAAATGAATATATTAGAGGACTAACTAACTCTTCCCACACTGCTTGTTATTATTAAATTTTTAAAATGGAAATAATGTCAAGGCATGATCTTCTAGATGACTCTGAAAGGCCCTTTTTTTGGATTTTTGTAACACAATCATTCACTTTGTGAAATTGGCAAAAGAAACTCGTTTTCGCTGTTGAAAATGTTTATTATATCATATGAAAAATGTAAGCGACACAAGGGGCTCTTCTATAACTGCAATATAAACTGAATAAGCTATAAATTACCATGCTATCAGTTCTTCTCTTCAGTACTATAAACAAATATACTATCGTAAAATGTCTTGTCACGCTTTGCAAAAACTTACTAGTCTTGAGAACTACTAATCATTTCTTGTTCTTTTTCTTCTTCTTTTTATTTCTTGTGAAAAGAAACGTACATTTGAAGAGGAAAATTTAAATTATGCTTGGTCAAGGACCTTCGAAGGAAGAAGATGCTACGTGAATAAACAAAAGGAGAAGTATACAGATAAATAATATTCAACAAAATAAACACAGAAAAGATATAACAAATAAGGGAAATCTTTAGTCCCATGATGACGCTTGCATCAAGTACGCAGGTGCCGTATGAATCTATCGGCGCTCGACCTCCCTAATCGACACTTCTCTCATATGTATTTTAACTATATTATTTTAATCATTATCTAATCAGCAGCCTTAACTAGTTAATTTTGTGCCTCAAGATATGCTGCAGTATGTTCTTCCATGGTTTGAGTTCATTTAGAGAGAGAGAGGAAGAGAAGAGAGAGAAGAGAAAGAAGAAAGAAAGAAGAAGAAGAAAGAAGAAGAAGAAGAAAACCGCACACACTCATAAACTCGAATTAACATGGAATTCTTCAATGGTTCCAACTCTTCGTATAACATATATTATCTCTTATCACGCATTGCAGAAAATAACTTAGGTGATTCTCTGGTAGAACGGTTCACTCTAAACATCGGCAGCGGGCGCCACTTGCTTTTGAATTAACGTGGTATCACTCTATGGGTAATTATGGACATCACTTCTGCTAAAATACTGGGACGGAATAATGGCGTAAAGATGGGACCCTACAGTTGAGCAACCGATTCCTACCTTCAGTTTGTCAGTATAGCACGACTGAGGGCAGGAGGATCTGCTGTTAACGAGGTAAATGAAACCAGCAGAATGTGCAGACTTGGCTTTGGCACATGAGAAAGCCAACTGAAGGATCATCATGACTGCTGTTTACATCACGGTTTTGATGACAGGAAAAGAATTCAGTGGTGTCAAAGTATTGAGCTGTGTGACAGAGATTTGTGTCTGGCGCCACATAGTCCCATTGCTCCCCATGATTCCGTCTGTTACAGGGAGAGAGTTGAAGAATTATCTCAAGGACTCCCTCATTCTTCATATATACACGATTCGATGCGCACGATGTCTTGCACGCTCTTCAGTAACTCTGCAATCAAAGCCCTTTCAGTACTTCTTTCATGCGACCTACCTATCCTTTCTCGGTGTTTCTCTGCTCCAGCACCATAAAACCTCTGATTTTACACTCTTTTCCACCAACCTATCGTCCTCTATTTTTGTCATGATGGAACCATGCAAAACACTCTGATCATCCTTTCACCGACATTAAGTTTTTTACTACTTCTATGTGTCCTCGCACTTCTCGCGCTTTGAGTCCTTCTTGCATCATAGATACTATGTGTACAGTTCATTACAGAAGCTTCAGTATTTTTTTCACTCATTCAAATTCAACATCCACACAAACCTTACTTTGATACTGGAAGTTGGCTCAGCAATCCCTTTCCTACAATTGCAGCTTGGCCTATGGACAATTCATGTCCTTTAATGTTTGCGCATCCCACTTCGTTCTTGCTCACCAGTTCTGTCACCTCTCCTCTCATCCTACCATATCCATAGCGTTTATTCCCAAATCAATGCAAATTGATCGCTTTTATTCTTCACCATTCCTTTTGACCATTCATTGCTCCAAGTTTTTTGGTTACTGTTACCCTCAGCACCAACATCTTGCTCATATTGCAGCTTCCACTAACTACAAACACTTTCAACTCTCATAGTTTCTGCAGTTTCTCTTAACTTTCTCAATCACCACTTTAACACCACTGCAATCATCAGCCATTTCCAGACCCATTTACTACTCATTTTCTGTTCTCACAACTTGGCGTCTACATCTATTTATTTCTCTGACTTACTGCATGAAGATGTTGATCAGCCATGGCAACATAACTGCCCTTCTCTCAAGCTAACTTTGGGCCGACCAGTCACTTTTATCCAGCCTGTATTCTAGCACACACTTCACTTCCATCCTGAGACATTTAATAATTTTCAATAACATCTGTTTCTGTACGCCCATGCTCAATATCTCATCGCCTCTCTGTGGACTATGTCATAAACATTTTCACGGTCACATCTGCTCTCCACCTATAATGTTTCTCTTTCTTCTCGAAACTTTTCATAACTATTTTATAACAAACCGCGATCCTACACCCTGAAATCTCAATCGAAATCTACCATACACACCTTTCCTGGTTTGCAAGTAACATCTTGTCGTTAATTCCAGGAGTGCATCTATCGTTTAACTTATAATTAACAGAATATTGCTGTTCTCAACTATTCGCACGTCTACATTCCCTCATCAAACACACTAAAACTGCAAAAGAAGACGAGCCAACTCATATCATCTGGAGCCTGGAGACCTCTGCTAGTAATAGAAAACGATACTATTGAAAGTTGAATTTACACACACATATATATAGACACAGTATATATATACACAACACTACTCTCATATGTATATATATATATATATATATATATATATATATATATATATATATAAATATATATATATATATATATATATATGTATATATATATATATATATATATATATATATATACAATATATATATAAATATAATGCACACACATATAGCTTCATATACTATATACATATATGTATATACATATTGAATGTAAAATTTTATATGTGCATATGTTGCACACACACACTAATATATATATATACACTGCACATATATATATATGTATATGTATATATATATATATATATATATATATATATGTATGTGTATATATATATATATATATATATATATATATATATATATATATATATATATATATATATGTATATATATATATATAGCAAAGAGAGAGAAGAAGAAGAAGAAAACAGTATGATTTCATTAAAACACAAGTGACACGAAAAGATTAAATTTGAATAAATGTCTACTGCATGCTTAATGAATAGTTATTTAAAGAGAGAGGAGAACTGCAGTTTAACGAAGACAGCCTCGCTAAGATTTAATCATAACAGAGCGAATACAACGAGTCTGACTACTCGAAACTCTTTGTTTATAAAGCTGACAGTGACTTGGGTGGCAAACGCTGAACTAAATGAACTATCTGAAGTTTAGCGCAATTCCGGGGGTCTCCCGGAAATATGAGATCATCAGAAGTAGTTATTTTTGAAATTATCCATTAACCTTCCAGCATCCACAGTAAAAGAAAAAACCTTGTTCTCAGAATTTAATGAAAGTCTTTCTAGAAGCCCTTCAGTATCTTCCCGAACAATCCCGGACGCGCGACACTCACGAGATGATGGATGTGCTTACCGACATGGTGAGCCCAAATGAGGACGAAGATGCAGTTTCTCTTCAGGGCTAACAAGCGTTACTGTTTGGGGACTTCAATTCCACTTCGAAACGAAAGATCGAAAGACAAGTGGATCAATCAGGAAGAATTAATACGCATATTTCAGGTAAATATTGACATTAAACTATTTGTGATAATCGTCTATGTCCAGAGCGTGATAATCATGAATCTTTTTAATGGTAATTCTTGCTGTATCGGGGAAAGAAGAATAGAATACTGATTCACTCTTTATTGTCTGAGCAAGCTGGCTAGCCGTATAAATTGTTGTTGCCCTTTCCTCTGCCATTCTCTTTAAATGAAACGCAAATCTTCGAACTGAAAATATTTCAAACCAGCAAGTCGAACACGAAAAAGCTGACCCATATCATTTAACTGAGCTTCGGAAGAATGATTAGTGTCTGAAATCTTTGTACGACGGCGATATTGTGCGTCTGGTGCAAAACGGCTTGTCATTTTTGTATATGCTGAATAATGGGCCTTATACTATGCTTGTTTACGAACGTAACACGATGCGTGCAAATTAGTAAGAACAGAGAGGCCTTAATCCAAATGCGCCCGACTAGCTGCATTAAGAATGAGCTTCGACAAGAAAATTTCTCATTGAGGTATCGCTTATTGCTGTCTATTGGCACAAAACTATTGAAGCTGAGTAACAAATTTCATGGACTCTTCATTCTTCAGACAGAGCGATTAAATTTAAATAAACTCAACCTGCTATCGGCACCTCTGTCTGATTCTTTAAATGTCATTATAAAACTTATTCGTAATCTTCTACATAATTTATAACTAATGTGAATATTGTCAGTTGAGCCTCTTCCGGGAGATTCACAGACTTGTAATAAATCTCAAAGAAGTCATCTGGCACGACTGTCCTATGCTCACACCATTAAGCCCTGAAAATAATGTGAACTTTGACTTATGACGCTGACAATTTTAAAATGTTTGATAATTTACCTTAATGAAAGTAATTAACACATTCTGAAAGCCAAACGCTCCCTTTTATTTATTGAAAGTGTACCGAGTTTTATGGAGAGCTATGTAGTCAAGGTACCAAGATTTATTTTATTCAGTATTTTTGACCAGATAGAAACGTTATGCATTTATTCGCTGCTATAAAAATAATTAAAATGACTACATCTTTTATGATTATGATAATCTCAGTAAAATTCGGGAGTAGAGCGAATATGAAACATTATGAATAATGGTAATAATTGCAGTAGAGACGGCGATAATTGGAAACTTGCTTGTTGATAATGAATAAATTTGAGAAAGAAATTCAGATAGTGCGATTATAGAAGTCGGTCTGTTTAATATTCATTTCACAAGAATCGGAGAATTTTTACACGCTAATGAACGCCTCGAGTCTTGTCGGTTAACATGAATTTCGGAAAATTGGTTACTGCTTGCCTTATTAGTAACTGGCTTATGTGAATGAGACGAAGTAAATGGTTGGAGAAGTAATAAATTTACTCATATCAATGTGTGATGAACCATCTGTTGATAATGGTCGGTGTGCAACAGTTGCTTTGTACCTGTCATGACAAGAGAAGATACGCAAATGAACCAGCTATATCACGCAGCGACAGCAACTTTGAATACTTAGCAACTGGTTTTAATCGTAGTCTCAAATATTCAACTGGTCATATAACGGACAATTATTCACGAAACATAATGAGGCTTATATAAGGATCTGCGAAATCGACAAGGAACTGTCTTTCTTATCATAAATACGTAAAGTTTATCTTTATTTTTTCATCGTATTTTAAACTGAAGAATAGAATGTGAAAAAACAAACAAATTACATTAAATATTAAAGAAGAGAAATCCAAAATCATCTTTAGCTATTTATTATCATGCTAACTTTCATTCAAGAATAAACACCTTTCAGAAAATAAAGGCGAAAATATAACTTCCATTTAGTGTGCTAAACATTCCATTATCATAGTTTCTGCTTCAAAAAGAAAGATATCAAAATAGTGAAGAAGGAAAAATAACAAAAGACAGAACACAGCTGCTCCCTAAAGCTATCTTCTTCCATATACACTCATTCAATCTGAGTAAGCTTAAAACTTGCAGCCATTCTGACAGAGAAGTGACTCTTTTCTTCTGACCAGACTAGTGTGGCTTGTGTATATTGTTGTGAACTCAAATGTGAAACAGTGCACTCATGTTGTGAACTTGGTGGCAAAAGACAGTGCGCCAGCAGACTTTGTCGACCAGAAACAGTGGCTATAATATTGTGAACATGTTGTGAACTATTGACAATTACTGTATAATGTTGTTGACTTGAAGTAAAGCTGAGGCAGCCATATATTGTGAACTTTAATTGAAAACAATTCGAACGCACATTTACTTTCAGAAAATAGTAGTCGTGACACAAGGCATGTACTGTCTTCCCTCATTTTCGCCAGTTACTGTTCTCCCAAACCTGACAATCAGGAATGATTTGGAACTGTTTAGTGATGCGAACTTGATGAACAACTATTTCGCTGACATATCATCATTGAATTTCTTCTTCTTGCTGGGCCCAGGTCATGAAATTTAGTCGACGACCAACACGTTGGTCTGTTCCTTTCACTCTTCTTCACGAGACATTTGGTGTCAAATAGTTTTTCACTCGGGACGCTGAGGCATCAAAAGTTGACCTGAAACAAACGAAACACAAAAATATATTACTCATTATTTAATAAACTATTCATGTTAAATTATTTACAATTATATTTGTTAGTGTAAAAATGACTGTACGTGTCACTATAACTGCATTTGTTTCAGTTTCCCAGCTCTCCAGATGATTGGAAGGAAATATCAAAGGATTTTGAACTCGATAATTCACACACTGCATGACGCCATGGATGGCAAACGCTGTTGACATAATTTACTAGAAATTCTGGCTCTTATTTTTCAACTACAGTGAGCATGATATGTTGTTATCGGATACCACAGATTTCTCTGGTGAACTCGGAACAACGACTTGCGTGCGGCGACACTCCGAAAATGCTCGTTTTTTAAATTAGTGGAGAAAAGTTACATTCCCCGGATTCAAGAAATATTTTATGTTGCTGGCATTGTTCCCGCGACAACTGAATTTTGAAGCCGACATTAGTGAAATCTTGATTCTGCAAGAGGTGTCAACTTGTCGTTATCCCCGCGCCAGGCTATATAGTGGCTGTCTTTAACATTCTTTCTGGGCTCGCATTTTCTGCACTTGTGCGTCTAGAACACACAATATTGAAATTTGTGATAACAGCAATGTCTTCATGGCCACGATGGATAAACAGCCTACGTATGCCCCTGCCAGGTATTTGTGTCCTTCTGAAGATGAGAAATCTTTGTCTAGCAGCTGCGATATGCAGACTAATATGAACCCTCTGCAATCACTTTAATCAGGAGAAAAGGACTTAACAAAAATACCAAAAGTGAAGAACATTTTATAGATTCATGGACTGAAGAAAGTGGCACTTGCTTAATAATCACATATTAAGGAACAAGCGGTGATGTGTTGCGGTATAAATAGGAAAAACATTACAAACTAAATATTTGAATAAATATTGTCAAAAGAATAGTTCTTTTTCTTTGCATCATTGTCATCTTCGGAGAGAATTTGAGACCGTTGATCTAGCATTATGTGGTCGTTTATGAAATCAAAAAGATTGAAGTACAAAAGGGAAGGTTTGTACACATTATCTGTTGAGGCGCCAGATTTCATTGAGGAGTCAATTTTCTTCTTCTCCTTTCTAACATTGGACCTCAAATTGTTAATTTTCTTTTTAACAACATTAACATTAGCATCAGGATCTATTTCCTTTAATTTCATCACTAATTTCCTGTATGCAGCATCTTTTTTGTCTCTATCATGATAGTCAGAACTTTTTATTTTCCACAAGCATGGTTCACTTTTATATATTTCAATAAATTCACCAAGAACTGTTAATTCCTTGACATATTTCAACATTCAACTATAGTGTCCGTCTGAAAAAGCGCTAATGAAAATTAAAGATCTCAACTGTAAAATAAAACAAAATTACAAGGCTATTAACTAAATAATTTTAACCTTCCACATCAAGGTTGTCTAAACTGAGACCTGTTGCAGTACACCGGATGAAACCGCCATACACTCATCAGGTTTACTCGCCTGTCCGGTGGACCGAATGGAATTTTCATTCGGTGTCAGGTCGCCCACAGGTCGCCTGACAGGCCAGTTTTTCCCAGCACACACTATCAGTTATACCTGTCCGGCGTGACTGTTCAGGCGTACCTGTCAGGTGTACCGGATAGTGTATGGCCAGCGCCAGGCGTTTACTCCGTGCTCGAGCTTTTTTAGTCATTGCAATGTGCCTCCGGTCACGTTTGACGAATTGATACCTGGCTTTTGCTTGACAGGTAAAGCGACAGCATTAAATTGTTCTATTACTTCCTTCGTTAAATAGCCATGAATCTCCTTTGGTATTATGTCTTTTAAAACTGCATGAAACTAAACGACAAAGAAATGGATATTGAAGATATCGACCGTATTCAAGACCGCTGATAGCGAATTTTGCACTTAAGGCAAATGGGACGAACAATTTGCCAATGGGACTTCACCAACTATTCTTACGTTAAGTGTCTTTCAGTTCCGCTTTTTGGCCAACTCGCACACGCAAGTACTTCTATTCAGAGCTATGCCCTATTCAGAAGCGATTAAAGAAAGCAATGAACAGACATTTCCTTTCTTTTTTCGCCTCACCTTTTTGACGACTGTATTCATTACCGGTGTGAAACATTATGGTAGATTTGTCTGATATGATTTATAATTGCAAATATTCGTGCGTTTTCAAAGCCAAGGCTCATAAGTCTTCAGTAACAAACAGGTTTCGCCAATCCCTGATTACGCCCCATTTCGACAGTTAAATTTCTCTAGAAAACTGATCAAGATGTTATTAACATTATATTGTATGTTGAGAAAGAGACACGCTTATAATTAACTTACTTGAACCAGGTTTATGGTCTTATCACGTCCGTAACATTTTGCAAGGGGTGTTTCGCCGTGGGTGAGGGGGTTAGTGCGTGGAATCGAATCACACCAACGGAGGAAAGAGTTTCTTCATTTATGCCTCTTCGGGAATGAAGGCTTGTAGCGAGGTGATGTATCGTTAATATATATATATATATATATATATATATATTATATATATATATATATATATATATATATATATATATATATATATATATATATATATATATACTCTCTTTCTCTCTCATATATATTGTTACGTGGGTATATTGGCTGATCAGTTATTGTTTCATTTGGCCTGCATGCCAAATACACGTAACCTGTCACCAAACCACAAGTTAACTAAAGACAGACGTTAATTAATCAAGGTCATGATTAAGGGTAATTAACTTGTAACAAGAATATTCAAAGAATAAAGGCTTTATGATAGCGTCACCAACTGCGCGCAAAAATCTCTACTTGTTAAGATGAGTATTAAATACAAGGCATAACCAGTTTCCCCAAAACCAATGGCGCTAGGCATAGCGAATACCAGAGTATTAGAAATGACGCACTAAATCCCCGAGACTTACTGGGATAATTATTCAGCGCTAAACAATATAATAATTTGGCAATCTAGACTTCGTAATAGCATATCCACCAAGTGGTAACGGAGGATGAAACAAAGGAAGCGGAAATACGGAAAAGTTACCAAGTCAATCAGCCGAAGCAGACAGAATGGGACTTGCAGCCAGGCGTCAGCGTGTTTAGCGCATCTGGCGGTTTCGGAGTCTTGATACTAGCAGTCTTCCAATTCACTAATAAATGGGCGTAGGAGCAAAAGTGGTGTAAAGGGACCAAGGACACCGTTCGACCTTGCGCTACACGGCGTGCTCTCTCGTTCGTGGCCTGTCTCTCTCTGACCTGCATTCGCGTTCCGCAGGTGAGGCTGCGGCTTTACGACGCGCCCCAGGCACTCCGACCTTGACAAAGGTCGCAGTCATTAGGGTAAAGGGAAAGACAACAAGGCCACCATTACTAGAAGATTATTGGTGAAAACCTACGAGTTTAGGTCCCTAATGCAAGGCATATTTTGTTTTTGAACTTCTGGCTATTCCTGCTATGAGGACGCCGTCTGTCTCTGTGTGAAGTCGTTATTTGGGTGCTGGCCTGCGGGACAGAGATGTTCTCTGTCGAGATCAATCTGACTAATGTTCCTACACATAAATACATCAGAGGACGAATATGGCTCTCTACTCTCTAATATATATATATATATAAAATATACATATATATATATATATATATCTATATATATATATATATATATATATATATATATATATATATATATATATATAGAGAGAGAGAGAGAGAGAGGAGAGAGAGAGAGAGAGATTGACCATATTTAAATTGTTAAAATACCCTCAAAAAATTCTCTGACAATTATTTATATATATATATATATATATATAATATATATATATACTCTACTAATATATATATATATACTAGAGAGAGAGAGAGAGAGAGTGATTGTTTGAATGACGTTTTAGAAAATTAATCAGGTCTACTCTCCCGTTCTCTCTCCCTATTGCCTATTAACGATTCACCGGATCTTTAGTGCAGTTAATGACACATAATGCTCACGGACTATCTCAGTTCTGTATTGTTGAGATATTCTTTGAGATTAATTATCAAAATGCATTCATACCTTGAGAAGGAGTGCAAGGTTCACTGAACGCGGTTTCCACGAGAAATAATAGAAGGCGAATCCATTGAAGATGAATGACTAAACTCGATGCATGCTTTCTAGACTGGAGATTAAAGTATATCTAACATGAGCATTTTCACAATAAGGACACCGAACAGGCTACTGCAGCTGAAGTTCCCAGTCCTCGACGACTGTCATGGAATGAACTTAGTTTAGGAGAACAAAGCTTTTCTAACCAGTTGAAGAACGGAGTTGCATAGACGCCCATTGTTGGATTATGTTATGGATGTTGTGCACGAAATCAGTTGTAGTAGAGCCTTAACAAAAGGTTGGGAGAGGGGAAGGGGGAGGGGAGGGGAGGGGAGGCAGGGAGCAATCACCCTCAGGTGTGAGGGTGAAGGGTTGCACGTTTTCCTGGTGCATAATGGTTGTTGATTAATATTTTCTAATTCAACATTACTCAAGTTTGTCAGCAGTTTGCAGAAACCAATACTATGCATACTCGTATCCTGTTTTATTCTTTGTCACATGCAGCCCATTGCTAATCTTTGGCCCAAGTGATGTGATTTGTTGGCAGTAACTCTGAGACAAGACAAACAGAAATAACGAGGTCATTCTTTGGCTTCATATAGATAAAGGAAGAGGATGGTACCATACGAGAAGTAATAAAAGGGCCAATGGTGTTTTATTGGACCAATGCCATGATGATAGGGTTGTGATGTCTCGGCATCTGTCACGCGCGTCAACAAGAATTCTTAACAGAAGTCGAAAATGTTTATAATAGTCTGAACCAGGCACGTCTTTATGCTGAAAGTCAGGAGGCTACGGTTATTGCCCTTTTGGTATAAATGAAGCGATTTATCACTTCTGCTCATTCAAAAACTCATTGTGATGACCTGCAGCAGCAGCTCAAGATTTCTGCCAAGCCTGAATCAGAAACACGGTCGGGTGCAAGAGAAGAGACATTAATAATCGAGCGTGAAAAGAAGTGGACGAAACGCTTGGACTGTTAGGGCAAATGATTGAGAATGGCAGTATGACTGAAACAAAAAGTGATGCTCATAATATTTTGCAGCTATTGCTTGCATTTGATATTCTTGCACTTTGACGTATTTGGAAAAAAATCTCTTATCATCTATAAACAAAATACAGAAATGTCTTCGCGATCAAAATTAATTTTTAGAGGGTAGTGGCTGAAAGAAAAATGAACAGATAAAGTATCTCAAGCTTGTTGTTTGATTTCAACTAGATATGGAAAATATTTTTTGCTGAGGATTTCGAGAGACAGAAAATTATGAGAAAATGTTCTGATCTAAAAAACTCTATCCTGGCGATACCGGGGACCAAAATGGTATAGAAATTCGACTATAATGCTTGATTTGTAAAAGACACAGTGCTACCATACTTCACCAAATATACAGCAGTTTTGCATTTCTAAACACACCAAATGGGACGTATACATAATAGAGTTCGAATTTATAGTCGCGCCACCATAAACATTATAACATTACTTTCCATTAGGTCTCAGTATGGCGGTAATCATTGTTTCGTTACTGCCACGAAGTGTGTAACTATCAAAAGTACTTTTTACTTGCCTCCGTCTGGACAGTGACACCCTCAGTTTATTAATGCATTTATGTTACGCGAATAAATAAATGACTAAGCTGCGAATAAGCAGGTCTGCTGTAGAAGTAGTTCGACTTTGTTTATGCATACCAGTGGTATAGTATGATTTGTTTGACATTTACTTCTTCCTTTTATTTTCCCTCACCTTCTCTCTGCTCCATTTAAAATTTTAGTACTTATGTAAAGATAGACGGGAAAATCTGAAGCCGACTTGAATACCAGTAAGGGCACCATACTAATTTTCACCTAATTAGGGGTCGCTGAGCAGATGCCCTGAATATTTTCATTTGAAGTATGCGTTTCAGGAAGACCCATCAGAGAGACTGTTATTCTAAATAAATAGTTTTCATTATTAAATGCAGATTCTTATGTGTAAAATGGTTTGCTTAATATTATGGAGTATCCAGCATAGGTGTACGCAAATAAAAAGATGCGATACAAAAAGTGTTGATGAGAATTTGCAGTAGAATTAGGGGTGTACGGACCTGGTTCAGTAAGACACGAGATGCTTGTGCGTGTGTGTGTGTGTGATCTCTGTTGGTGAAACTTTGGCGTGGTGTTATACATCATGGAATATGAAGCTTTGAACGTCTGAGATTATTCGCTATTTTTTTGTTACTTGTCTTTTTTTGTCAGTAAACTGAGTCGACAGACACTGCGGAAATTTTCCATAATGCACCACAGTTTGCCGTCGTTTGGAATGTGGTTATTATAGATGACAGATTAAAGACAATAGCAGAGCGATTAACTTTTATGATATTCTTCGAAATTACAGGCTATAAAATCGAAGTCACTGGACAAGACTGCAATATCTTTCCACTCGATGTGAAAGGATCTAGAATTCTGTTCTTAAAGTTATGAATCTGACCTTATTCGATGACTGGTTACCTCTTGTCAGTCGGTGTAAATAAGGGATTTTTCTTTTACATAAAATGGACAAGGATGAGATAAATATACTTTATTCCTTTCTTTAGGGTGGCTCATATCCGCTTAGAATTCACATACCTGATACATCTTCATTTCAAATGTAGTTTTTCGTTATGTGGAATGTGACCTGAACAATAGATCAGGTGACGTAGTTGTCAAACATACAGAGCATATCATATTCATATCAAATACTCAGACTCTTTGAGATGGTTCATGCTATTCAAAATAACAAAACATGCACCCTCTACCACTATCTGTAATTTCTCTCTGGGAACTGAATCTAGAGGCAAGTTTCCAACTCATGGCTAAGTAGTGAGGTGTTGGAATTCCAGATAATCACTGTTTCTTTTTGAAATTAAAATGTTTAAAAAACATTTTAACTCTAAGGTGTCAATGAGCAGAAGAAGAAAATAGTCCTTTCTTTCGGTCCTCTACGAGCGGATCGGGGTCACGTTGGTTAAAATTCATATATTACGGAAAATAGTAAATGAACATTTAAATGAAAGTTTTCTTTGTGCAGTTCTAATACACAATTAAACCTGATTTACATGGTACATTAAGATGTGGCTTGAAACTAGTAATGTTTTAAAATCAGTACGTGATATGCAATAGAAGATTGCTGTCATACATACCACAACCATAAAAATCATTTCACCCTTAGAGCTGCCGTGATTCCAGAAATTTAAACTTACAGGAACTTATCCTTCGAGACTCAAGAAATTCGGTGGCTAACGAAAGGCAGATGCTGTCACGCTGAGAGGGTCCTGAGGAGAGAAATCAGTTGGGTTTGTTACAATGGCCAGGTGTTGAATAGACACCTGACTCTTGAGGGCATCATGAGTGCCTTCTCTGGACTGGAGTCTCCTTGGAGGCTTTAAATGTAACTCGTTCTTGCGTGATCTGCATCGCAAGTACTGTCTACACAAAGCACCAAATAGACAGACTCTTTTGAAGGAGCTTGTGAAGGTGTTTTAGTTTTCTGTAAAAGATTATTATTGTGACGGCTTTGTCTGTTCGTCCGCACTTTTTCTGTCCGCACCTATTTCTTTCCTCCCTCAGACCTTAAAAACTACTGAGGCTAGAGGGCCTCAAATTGGTATGTTGATCATCCATCCTCCAGTCATCAAACATACCAAATTGCAGCCCTCTAGCCTCAGTGGTTTTATTATTAAGGTTAAAGTTAGCCATAATCGTGCTTCTGGCAGCGCTATAGGTACCAACAACACAGACCACCACCGGGCCGTGGCTGAGTTTCATGGGCATGGTTGAAAGTTTCATACAGCATTATACGCTGTACAGAAAAATCGATTGCGCCGAAGAAACTTCGACACATTTTTTACTTGCTTAATATATTAACTATTTAGCTTGTTTCGGAAAGTGTATGGTGTGGAAGTTTGAAAATGAGTACGGCAAGTAAACAAATGTTGTTCATTCAAACCTGCTACCTACGAGCCGGGCTCCTAATAGTGATAATATTCGTATGAAACCAGCAGCGTAGCTGGCATTCCATCAGGGTTGGGGGGCCTGGTGGGGCCAAGATATTTTTTTGAGGTGCCAAAGAAAATTACACAAAACCCAATGTGCAGATTCTGTATTATTAAAATATGCTATTCTCGAATGTATATATCCATGTAAAGGAAGGAAAACAATAAATATACCTTAGTTTAACAGACCACTGAGCTGATTAACAGCTCTCCTAGGGCTGGCCCAAAGGATTAGATTATCCCTTGTAAGTCCAATTCTAGGGTTTTATGGGAAATTTCAAAAACCCTCTTTAGTATGTGATAGTATATCAAAATACAAGATCAAATCATTCTTGTGCATTTTTGAAATCTTGCAAAACTTGGCAAATAATTGCATTCAATGAAGCATCCCGGCACGGATGCCTCGGTCGAGTCCGGCGGACGCGCTCATCCCAGCGGGACACTTTCGGACCATAACGGTAAACTTTTTCCAATAATACCACTCTTATATACTCACCTTACCAATTTCCATGATGAATTTATTGTGTTTGACATTAATATGACTTGCTACTGTGTTTATTATGAATTTTTTTCTGTTTTTTTCCTCTCTATTGATGTATAAAAGATACCCTGGGATAGTTGAATACTTTATTTACAAAATAAAAAAAAATATACAAGTAATACTGGTAGAAAATGTGTTAGTAATTATAATTTACAGCTTAGACTTACATAGGTTAGCATAAAAAAAGACAATAACAAACTTACAAGACTTCCACAACATACAAACTTACAAAAAATATACAATATTTACAAAGTTATGCCTTGTGGAAGAGTGCAAACAGTTCCTTGCATCAGTCAGACACAGTGCCACTTTACAGTCCTCACACACCCACCGGGACCTGTGGATGGGCTCCTGCAGGAACAAAACTTACAGGTCTGCCTAGCCTTGACATACAAAGGCATATGCAGTTTAGTGGCATCCTGATCGTTCTGCAACGTGCAGAGTCACAACAGGCGCTGGCCCTTCTTTGTGAAGGGACATCTCGCTGAGTAAGGGAAACCCTGGTGACTCTGGTGGGGTTGACCTTTGTAAGCCCTCAGTGCCAAGGCGATGGAGAGGCGAAGTCCTTGAGGGGGCATAGGGCTTGGACTGTAATGCCAAACAGTCCTCTTGTACAGAAGCCAGGCATTACATATTATGAGGTCCACAATGTATGCAAAGAGCCTCATATAGTACCTCTGCTTTGAAGGGGGTCTTGTAGAGGTGGGTCAGCATGTCACTTTTGTCGATGCCACCCATTCGGCTGTTGTACTTGGTGATGATATTTGGACAGGGTACACCAACCTTCTTCTTCTCCTCCCCTGTTATACCGTTGAATGTCAGCAACAGGCTCCACACCAACATCAGTAGACAGCACAGTCACAATGTTGTTGTCCTTCCACCTAGGCACAAGGATCCCTTCAGAAGAGACGAAATCAAGTGTGCCCCTGGCTACTGTCTTCTTAGACATATCCTTCACAGTCATCAGAGGTGGGAAGCCAACCCTATTTTCTCTTGCAGTGCCCACATACTGACACACTGATACTGGGACCTCAGGTACTCAGCCAAGGATAAACTTGTGAAGTAATTGTTGGCATACACTGCAGTGGTCTTGGGGGTTCTTGAGGGTCTTCACCAAGGCGACAACAAACTTGGAAGTGACTGGCATCTTCTCCTCCTCTTTCAGACAGTGTGGTGTGGTGACTTGAAAATGTGGACTCTCCTGGTACATGAGGATGTCATGTACAAATCCATCCACACTGGACCTGCAGAAGAGTTTGTAGCCCCACTTGTCTGGCTTCTTGGCTACATACTGGCGAAGGTTACCAGCTGTGGTCCCCTTGTATGCAACCATGACCTCGTCAATAGACTGTACAGGAGTTTCAGCAACCTTCAGGAACTCCCTGGTGACCTTGCTGAAAGATTGCACGAACCTTCAGGAACCTGTCCTTGACCCTGCTGCCAAGTCGTTGTCGCTGAAGTGGAGGTTAGACCGGATTGCCTTGGAAGCGGTTCCTGGACATGCAGTCAGCAATCTGTGGAACCCTAGTGTGGACAGCCCAGTAGTCAACTATACTGGGCAATGGAACGAGCCCCATGAAAATGATGGCACCCATGAACACCTTGAGTTCAGCCTCCGTGATGTTGAAGTTCCCCAACATCCTTCTGCCTGGAATACAGGTTTGTTTGATATACAATGTGTTCCACCAGTTCATTTGTGAAGAACTGGAGGAAGTACTCCATTGGTGCCTCAAATAACAAGGGCGTTCATGAACATAATCAGGCAGGGGCTGGTTACTGATGTCCTCTTTCTTCCACTGATGAGGCCGAGCTTTCTTTTGTTCCTGCTAGGGCGGATGGTACATCAGCAGCACTATCTACCACATCTGGCATAGGTGTGGCACTGCAACAGGGACAGGACGGCCACCTGAAATAAGAAAAGAGTCACATTAGTAATACAGACAATAAATCATGATTGTGTTGTGTGTGTGGACAATGAGTGTGTTATTGTGTGTGTATGTGTGTGCGTGTGTGTATGTGTGTGTGTGCATGTGTGTGTGCATGTGTGTGTGTATGTGTGTGTAGGCACTGTGTATAGTGAATAGAATGATATGTAATCCATCAACAATGAAAAGTTTCAAAAACACATGAAGTTATGTGTATCTGTATGAGTGTGTGCATGTGTATGAGTGTGTTGGTCTATGTATAATAACTAGAATGATATGTATAATAAATAGAATATGTAATCCATCAACAATGATATGTAAAACATCAACAATGAAAGTTATGTAAAATCTGTATGAAGTTATGCATCTGTATGAGTGTGTGCATGTGTATGTAGTGTGTTGGCACTGTGTAAAATGTGTGCAAAAATAAAGTGTGTTGGCACTGTGTAAAATAAATAGAATGATATGTATAAATGATATGTAATCCATCAACAATGAAAAAATACATGATGTTGTTATGATACTAACCTCGTGAAGTAGTAGGCTGAAGAAATTCCGCAGCCAGCTCGTCCTCATCAGGTTGGTATGTTGGGTCCTCACAGTCACTGTCTACCTCCACATCAACATCACTATCTTCGGCATCTTCTGGGGCTATCCATGCCGTCGCGACTTCCTCCCTGTGTTCCAAGGCAGCATTCCTTCGCCCATAAAACATATCACTCCTAATCTGCAAAAAGTAAAAGCAATTAGCTTCTGAAAAAATTTTTTGAGGCGTCCATTTTTGAAAAATTTTTTTTACCATTAAAGTCGGATTTATAAACCAACGCCATACTTTTACCGTTACAATTTTACCAGTATGATTTCATTGTCTTGATATATACTTATTACTGACTATGATTTCAAATACTAAATATTATCACATCACCTTGAAAACACTTCAGCATGAAGACACATCATTCAACAACAACCTGATGAAAAAACTGTGTACTTACCATGATTACAACGGGTGTGGGGATCCTTCGAACAATTTTAGCGTGACTGCACCCTATCACGTCATTCAAGAGACTGGTGGCGATTCAAAGCACACACGCCCACCCCCCATGGACAGTGCTGTCTTCTGATTGGTTGATTTGAAGAGTTGGGAGGTGTGACAATAAGGTACCAGATAGTCAATTTCATACATGCATAAGCTTGTTGGCCACGAGTTCCCAAAAGTAGCCAATTGGTCTGTAAGGGTTATTTTACGGCTAAGAACCAACTGTTACCTAGCAACGGGACCTACGGCTTATTGTGGATTTCTATCACCAGAAATAAATTCTAATCTTCATTGGTCGGTCGCAGAATCGAACGCTGGGCCAACAGCGTATAGCCGAGAGCCTCTACCTACCCTCCAATGAAGAACTAGAATTGATCAAGAAGAAGCAGGCCTGGATCTTAACGATAAGTGCAGAAAATGCGCTGACTGGCTAGAGCAGTGAACAGTAGATTACAGCTGGCAAGATTTATATCAGGCAGTGCAGTATGAGCTTTATAATGCATCACACTCCAACGAATGAACTCTCAAAGAAAAGTGAGAACTGTCACTCGTGGATATGAATGCCATATTTCGTCATATTTCTTTCAACTTTGTAAGACAAAGCTTATCGTGTTCTTCAGTCGCTTAGTTATAAGCATATCCTTTTATATTCCACTGAAAATCATTTAAACAGTTATCCATTATTAATTATAAGCATTAAGTAAGGAATATATGAAGGATGTAATATGTACGGAAGGCCAAAGAGAAACTGCAAAACAATGGGGTGCAGTTTATTAGGCTTTGCGCTGCAAATATGGTCGCTGGAGGTGCTCTCATACAACAAAAGGAGCCCCAGAAGTACACTTGGACATCTCTAGATGGCAGCCATAGAAGCCAAATAGAGCATATATCTATCAAAAGAAAAGAAAACCAGATGGCGGTGATCACTAACTTGCCATTGCTTACACTAAAGCTGAAATCAAGAGCTCAAAACATAAAAAGTGACGGAGTATCTAGATTTTATACAGTGAAACATTTTAGCAATGAACACCGATTGGCTTTGCTACTGAATGTGTGGGAGCATGAACAGTCTGCCAAAAGAGCTGGTTTAACATCAAGAATATGTCAGTCTGTAGAAAAGGAAAGAAGTACCGAGATAGGAGGCAGAAGTACGGTGATCTTGTGTAACAGATGAGAATAGTGATACAGTAAAGAATGGAAAAAAGTACATGTAGATAAATTTCAATGAGGAAATGGAGACTGCAAGATCAAGAAGAAAAAGAGACTATTTGGACAGACTGACGATGTTGCCAAAGCTGTGCATTCAGGAAATAGCTATGGTGTTAGGGTAGCCCACAGAATTACTAATGAAATATCCATGGGTGAAAACACAGACAAAACCGCCAAAAGAAGGTACTGGTCAGTATTAAGATAAAAGAAGAAACACAACGCGGGTGGGACGTTTTCGTGAGGTGGTGTGCCCGCAACTGCATAATACTATATTTGTGGAGTGAGTTTAGGAACCAGGAACCAGGAGGTCATGAATAAAAGATATGAGGAGGAGAATTAGATTATTCCTCCAGAACAATAATTCCAGTTTGCAAGAGGAATCATAATAAAACAACTTGAAGATGGAAAACACTAGGTTATAATGGAGTCAATGCATAGAGGATTTTAAGTCATACTTCATAAATGATGTACATTGTTTTGGAGAATATGGAATGAGGAAATAGTCTGATGATTTGGAAAAGGAAGTCATTGCTAAGGTAAAGATGGCCAGACTGAATACGGTAATTAAAGATGCACTGCGCTTACTTCAGCTATAATTAAAATATGCAGTATGCATAATTTAAATAGGCTGTGGTAAGAAATTGACAAAAAGACCTAGAGAGGGCCAAACTGGTTTTAGAAAAGGTTGGACTTGCACAGATCAGATATTTGTGCTGAGACCTACTATGAGACTGTGTATTGAATTTAAAAATCCCCATCTGATGGCTTTTTGTTGATTATGAGAAGGCATTTGACAGTGTTCATAGACCTGCAATATGAATATATATATATATATATAGTATATATATATATATATATATATATATATATATATATTATTATATATTGCTATATATATTATTACAAATATCCTGGGGATACTTACTTGACTCTGGGCAACAAGGATAATGCAGGGGAGTTCCTTTATTTATTACACATCTGACTCAATATTAGGACAATTGTAGACAAAGCAAGGGAAATCTATGGCTTAGGCCTTCATGTGAGAGAAAATTACGTAAACTCAAGGGTTCTCTTTAACTAATTATATTTACATAACAAACACAGATCAGAAGAATGACGAATTACTGGCAGGTAATAACAAGGGCCTGCTAAAATGATGAATCCTACACAGAATAAATATTCTACGCTGATGATATCTTCGTAACAGGAAACATCGCAGTGGAAAGGGGAACTGCACATGGATCGGCCGAGAGATTCCACAGTCGAGGCCTTTCTGTAAATATATGCAAGACGGTTACTTGCAATAATGATAAGACACACAAGGGAAACTGAGGAATGCGCAGATGGTGCCAGATAATTCAGTTCAGTACTAATGCATAATTACGTTAACACTGAATGTAACGCCACCACAGAGCCGTCAGCAGAGTCTCCCAGTGAACATGTCATTCGCTAAGTCTCCGGCTGAGCAAGTTTTCTATGGTGACTTCCCAGTTTCCGCCATACAATTAGTCACGCCTAACGTGCCAGGTCACGCAATTTGTCAGTTAAACTATATGTATTTGATCACTTATTATCAATTGTGTATCTTGTATTTCTTTATTCGCAGGCATCAAGATTATATCCACATTGGAATTCTGTCTGTCTTTATATTGTAAACTGTACTTGCTCGCTGTATATTATTGTTAATTATTATTGACTTCAGGTCACACACACAATCTCATTGTCTTCGCGGCTCGACACCAGTCTGCCGCTATATAAACTGCCTGGATCTGTAATAAAGTAGTAGTCACTTTTAGCTGCTCATTGCTTTTGCACCTCTTACAGTGGTGACCCCCCGGAGTAGTCCTGTAACCATTAGCAGACCCATACGGCGACTCAGTCTTGGCTCCAGGAACTTACTCATGCTCTTAGCGGACTAAATACGACGCTGTAATCAGCGTTTGGGCGTGCTGACTCTCGTCGACAAAAATCACCAGCGTCATTAACGGATGCACACGGCACGCGTCCGAAAGTGCGTTTGGACGCAAGTACTCCACCCAGTAAGAGGGGCAAAGAGCGAGCATGGACACGGACATCCCCTCCTCGCCCAATTGACCGCGAACCCATGGACTCGGAGGCCTACCTTCCTCCCATCTCACCAGCGCGCTTCTCCCCTGTGCCGAGGCTCTCACGCTCCCTTCACACCCATGCCGCGCCTGAACAATCCCTGGCCCGGCAGCACAGTCACAGGCCGCCCTGTCCAGCAAGTTGCGCCGTTCACCCAGAACCCAACAACGTGGCTGTACAGAGTCGAGGAGCCGCCAGGCAGCGGACCTAACCAACGAAATACTGCAGGCCGACACAGTGCGCCTTAACGGGGAGGTATATAGAAAAGTTCATCTCGCGGGTGTCGGTGCACACCCCCCTCACATACCGCGCGTGAAGAAGGCCCTCCTCAAGATGTGCTCCTACCGATCGCCGAGGGGGCGCCACGCCATCGACCTCGCCGTCAACCCGCTGCATGATCTCAATGTGGTAGATGCATGGAGCATCTACCACATTAAACGGCAACAAAAACAGCAAGAAATAAACTGTTGCAGGAGATCTACCTTCGCCAGCTCCTCCCAGAGGTCCGCACCCAGATTCCTCACCTCTACACCATGCCCCTCGATGTCCTCATCCAAACGGGGCGTAGCACAACAATTCCGTGAAGGCTACGCAGCGACTAACAGCGCCCACACTATTGGTCAGTCCGTCCAGCAGGGGAAGAAGACGAGCAGTGTGTCAACGCTGCCGCCAGGAGGCGACCACCACCCTACAACAAATGGGTTCCCGGCCTGTGCCACTACCAAAACGGTTTGGCAAAGACGCCTGGAACTCCTGCCACCTCTCTTGCCCGTTCTCAAAAACGGTGTGGCGGCGCCAACAGACAGACCCGCCATGGCAACCGAAAAACCCAGGGGCCCAAAAATCAGGGCTTCTACGTCCGCGACACTGTCTCTGGCAGGATGATGCTGGTCGACGAGGGGCCTTTTAGATCGATCTTCCAGCATCCAAGGAGGACCGCAAGCAGGAACCAGATCCGACCGCCTCCTGACGGCCGCCAATGGATCCCCATCCTCTCCTACGGCACCAGGCCCTGTCGCATCTCCATCCTTGGCGAATTATTCCTGGGACTTCGTCGTCAGCGGACGATCGACCCCACTCCTGCGTGCTGACTTCCTCGCACACTTCGGGCTGGCAGTCGACGCCAGGCGTCGCCCGACACCGACCACTGCCGTCCTCCACGTTAACAACAGGACCGAGGCACCCACCATCTGCTCCAGTCACCCCCACCAGTATGCACAGCTGCTAACGAAGTTTCCTGAAGTATTCAAGCCTGTGCTCTGCCAAGTTCCCGGGCCCCAGCCAAACCTGAGTCTACCATCACCTAACGACTAAGGGCCCCCACATGCAGTTCGGAGGCTTCCCCCACGGCGCCTTCAGGGAGGCAAAAACGCATTCGAGAGATGGAGCGAATGGGAATCTGCAAAAAGGCCTCCAGTCCGTGGACCTCCCCCTCCATGGTGCAGAAACTGACCGGCTCCTGGAGACCACTGCAGCGACTACAGGCATCTCAACATCGCAACAGAGCCCCACCACTACCCTTGCCAACATGCAGGACCTCACGGCCTAACTTTCACTTGAACCAAGATATTCACTAAATTAGACCTTCTAAAATCATATTTTCAGGTACCTGTCGCACCAGAGGATATACCAAAGATGCCATCATCACACCATTCGACGTCACGTGTTCGCCTTCTCACCTTCGAATTGAGGAACGCCGGGGAGACCTTCCAGCGCTCATGGACAGCATCCTCAGGGACCTGAAGTTCTGCTCGTCTGCTTTCGTTGATGACATCCTCATATTTTCCAAGGCTCACAGAACACCAAAAACACATCCGAGAAGTCCTGCCCAGCACCTCAGAGAACGGCCTGCCGAAAAGCGATTCGACAGTGCACTTCGGCGTCCAGAAAGCTGACTTCTGGGCCACGAGATATCCCGCAGGCGTCCGCCTGCATCACATCCAAGGTCGCAGCCGTCACCAGGTTCCCACCCCCACCTCCGCAAGGCGTCGCCCAGGAGTTCCTCGGGATGGGTGAATTTCTGAAGCAGGCCGGTTCATCCCGGGATGTTGCACACCACGGCCCTGACGGAAGTGCTCAAAGGCCAACCGGTCCCTGTCGGGGGACCCAGCCAGCAGCGGGCCTTCTCCTGACAAGGCCGCTCGCCCTGAAAGGCAACCATGGCACACCACGACAGAGCCCCACCCAGCTGACAACGGACGCCAGCAACGTTGCCTGTGGTGCTGTCCTGAGCAGGTCATCAACGGCCCCAGCCCATCGCCTTCTTCAGCAAAGTTCAACCCGCAGAGACCCGCTGCACCAGCCGACAGGGAACTCTGCTTGCGATGTACCGCAGTCGGCACTTCAAGTTCTTCCTGGAAGAGACACCCTTCACAATCTTCACGGACCACCAGCCATTGGTTCAGCCTTCACCCAAGCAGGGGGACGATGGTCTTCGAGGTAGCAACACCTCTCAGCCATCGCGAGATTCACCTGCTCCGTCAGGTACCTCCCCGCAAGAAAAATCCTGCAGCATTCGCCACTCGAGAATCGAGCTGAACGCAGGTGCAGCTCGGGGTAAACTACGAAGACCTCGCCAAGGAACATGCCGCAGATCCAGAAAACCCCAGCCTACCACACCGCTGTCACGTCCCTTAAGTAGAGGGACGTGCCTCACCCCCGGGCCCCAAGCCTCCTCTGCGACATCAGTACTGGTCAGCCCCCCTTGGTCGCAGCCTCCCCAGCCAGGTGTTGACATCATTCACGACCTCTCCCATCCCTCCGGCAGAACAATAGCCAAGCTGCTGTCAAAGAAGTTCGTCTGGCATGGGAGTGCAGAAAGATGCCACGTCCTGGGCAAAAACAGTGCCTGCAGTGCCAAAACCAGCAAGGTGGGATGTCACACACATCGAATAGGCGAGTTCCACTTGGCCCAGAGGCGTTTCGCCACATACATATTGACGCCGTCGGCCTCCCCATCAGGCGGGTCCAGATATCTCCTGACAGTGGTAGATCGGGTCTACATGGTGGCCCGAAGCCACACCAATGCAAGAAGCCACTGCCAGCGCGTGTGCCAATGCCCTGCTTTCCAATTGGGTCAGCCTGGCGTCCCGGTTTACATCACAAATCGAATATAGTCCGCCCTGGCTCAGCCTGCTGGGGACCACGATCACACCACCACGACGCCTAACCCGGTGGCCAACGGCCTGGTCGAAGGTTCCACAGGTCCCTGAAGGCGTCCCTCATGGCCCACTGCAATCCGAGAACTGGAAATATCAGCCTGAGGGTCCTCCACGCTTAAGAACTGCCCCTCAGAGCCGACGGCACCTTCTGCAGCTGAAAAGACCTCACGGCGAGTCCCCCGTAGGTCCCGGCGAACTTCCGTGACAGAAGATCGCCACAATCCGTCACTGCAGAGGCTCCGTGATGTCGCCGCAAGTTAAGCCCCTGCAAGAGCATGTACACCAACAGATCGACCACTTTCACACCGCCAGGGCTACCATCCACCACCCACGTCTTCATCGGGGATGACGCCCGTCCGCCCGCCACTGACCAGGCCCTACAGGGGCCCCTTCCGCATGCTGGAGCGGAACAACAAGGCGTTCCTGCTAGCACTTCCGGGAGGAACGAAGGGTTTCAATAGACCTGTTAAAGCCCGCCTCCTGGAGGAGGACACAGACGTCACTGCAGCGCACCCCCCTGCCCGGCCGCCCTTCGCCACAGCCAGGCCCATAAGCAGCGGCTCTTGGACTGTCCCAGGAAAAGTCTGCCCGCATCTGCAGCCACATCCGCATGCACAGGTGCTCCCCCATTGTCCTCACGCAGCCATGGCACCTTCAACGCCCCAGCAGATATGCGAACTGATCAGGCGATGCGTCTTGGTGGGAAGTATTTATAATGTCACCTACAGAGCGCACGTCAGCAGAGTCTCCAACGAAGCGTGTCATTCGCTGAGATCTCCGCTGAGCAAGTTTTCTATGTTGACTTCCACTCTTCGTCATACAATTAGTCACGCCTAACGTGCCAGGTCACGCATTTTTAATCATTTTAAACTATATATGTATTTGATCACCTGTCCCAATTGTGTATTTTGTATTTCTTTATTCGCAGGCATCAAGATTATATCCACATTGAATTCTGTCTGTCTTTATATTGTAAACTGTACTTGCTCGCTGTATATTATTGTTAATTATTATTGACCTCAGGTCACACAAATCTCATTGTCTTTATCAGGCCTTACGCCAGTCAAAAAACCTTAAACCGCTTGAATCTGTAATAAAGTAGTAGTCACTTTTTACCTGCTCGTTTCTTTTGCACCTCTTACATGAATGCTCCAGCACAAATTACAATGGAAAAATAAAAGAAACATTAGATGATGAAATAACAGGAATCGTGGAACTAAAAGGACCTTACTCTGGCACATTACCTCAGTCAAGGTGATGATGTTAAAGTTCACCTAGGGCGCTGTCGATGGAGGAGGGAATTATAATGCCACCATAATCAAATATACTGGCTGGTTTGAGTTCTGGGGTCAAAACACGTTCAGGAGAATGTTAGTAGGATAGCAAAGTCGGACATCTGTCCTCGGGCCATGTTCTGAGCACTCTCTCTCATTTCTGTTGCAGTGCCTATTTATAACCTTTGGGGATTACCCTGGGCATCTCTCCCAGGTGGCACAAAGGTCAGTCTTTGCTACGTTTTTCTGTAATGCTGACATGGCGGCCAAAACACATGGAAGGTTCAGAGAGGGGGCAACTTTCTTTTGGCTCCTCCTTGCCTTAAAGGTACAGCAGCTGGAATTAGGCCTAAAAGCAGTCACTTTGAACAGAGAGAGAGATTACTAGGGGCTTAACTCATTTTGGGGAATGAAAGAGTTTATGAAGGGAGAGTTGAAACTTCAGTTCTAGTAATTCTAATTTCAATTGACATTAATTTTTATTTCTTTCTCCGTTACCTTGCAAATGTAAAAACGGTGAGGTTACAAGAAAAGTTATTTTTTGTCATTTCTAATATGTATTTTCAAATATATATATATGTATATATATATATATATATATATATATATATATATATATATATATATATATATATATATTCGTATATATATATATATTATCATACAGTATATAAATATATATATATATATATATATATATATATTAAATATATTATATGATATATATATATATATATATATATATATATATATATATATATATATTATATATATATATATATATATATATATATATATATATATATATATATATATATATATATATACAATATATATATATATATATATATATATATATATATATATATATATATATATATATAGTTATGATTTTAAACCTGGTTTGTTCTGCTAGATCAATGGGGTATACTATATACAACTTACCTTAATTACCACAAAGATCTGGACTCTGGCCTTGAGGTCAGCAAAAATTATAAACAACAAAATTTGGCTGAAGCCTATCAAGAGGGGAGTGATTAGGTAAACTCTGGAGTTTAACTTAATGGATTGTATTTATAAAAGAAGAATGGTAGCATAATTCTGGTTTTAAGATAAAGAGCAAACAACTGGGAATTTGCTTAGGAAACACAATGTTTTGGATGCAGCAAAACTTAATTGAAAACAAGTTAGTGGGGACTACTGTACACAAGCTGATACACAGATCCACAGCTGACTAACTCTAATCTGTAATCGATACACTTATGATTTCTCAACAGAAACTAGCATTGTAATGAAGGAATCGTAACCTTGCATAGTAGATGCCTGGACTAAACTCGATTCCAATGACTCGAATATCATATGATTACATAACACTATAAATCGCTGCTTTTGCAAATTAAACAGCACAAAATATAAAGCAATACAGGTCTCATTGTAGGCACATACTCATGAATGAGAAGACAAATAGGGAAACGGACTGGGACATAAAACCCTTTAAATCCTGGGCACTTTACCTTGAGTTAGAGCTCAAGTTCTCTTCTTATAGGGGCCCCAGCGAGAGGGAGGGGGTGTGAATAATTCCACATTAAAAGTTACTTTGGTTACTGCCAGCCAGGTGTTAGAAATTAGGCAGTTTAATGGAGCAAGGGACAGCATCCATGCTATATGGCAGTGCCTGAGCAATTATTAAGACTGAACGTCTTCTCCAAAGACCCTTTATAACTTTTGGGAATTACATTTTCTTCCTCCCAGGTGGCGTTGGAATCATTCTGCCGACATGGCAATGCGGGTCCGCATGGCCGAGTTCCAAGATGGCAGAGTTCACCTTTTTCATTTCGCCAGCTGACCTGCCTTCTGACGATGATTAGCTCTGATCAGGTCCGCACTTGGAATTTAAGGAATTTCTGCAGTCCCACAAACAAAAGAAGATTACAGTGGTTTCCCAAGGCAGTTGTGAGAGGGGTTTATAGGCAAACTCTGTTTACAGCGAATCATACTAAAATAAAATGAATTAATTGCTTAGTCCTTATTTCATTTGACTTATTAACTGGAAGATGGCGTATGAGATATACCCTTGACTATTTATATATATATATATATATATATACAGTCCCTGGTTTACTGACAGTTCCAGCTACTGACGTTCCGAGGTTACGACGCCAAATATATTCATCAGAAATTATTTCCGCCATTATACGCATGTCTCCGGTTACGACGCTGGTCGTCGCCCATCCGACGGGAAGAAATATGGCCCCAAAACGGCAGAATAATCATAATTTGAAGGGTTTTTTATGTAAAACTCCAATAATAATGCAGTTTACATCGTTTTCAATGCACCCAGAGCATTAAAAGTAAGGTTTTCTTATGATTTTGACGATTTTCGACGATTTTCCGGCTTACGACGATTTTCGGTTACGACAAGAGCAAGAACGGAACTCCTGGCGTAAAACTGGGACCGCTAATATATATATATATATATATATATATATATATATATATATATATATATATATATATATATAATGTGTGTGTGTGGTGTGTGTGTGTATACACATACACACACATTTCTTTGTGAGTTGCTGTTTGGAAGCTTTCTCCACCTGGTCTTGGTCATAAAATTGTCCTCTGGACAATTGTTTGTCTCTCAGATCTTCTTTAAAACATCCATCCACCTTCTCTTCAGTCTTCCTCTCGCTCTCCCTCCCGGCACCTCCATCTGCATCACTCTCCTCCCTACATGTCTCATCCCTTCTCATCACATGCCCATACCACTGCAGTCCTGGGCCTTCTTTGATAGTTCTACGACTTTATAGTCCCCTTTTTCCTTCATTCTTTATCCTGTCCATTTTTGTGACTCCACACATCGTCTAAACATTTTCATCTCTACTGCATTCAATTTCTTCTCTTGTGCTCTCTTTATTGGCCATGCTTCAGCTCCATATATCAATGCGGGTCTCACTATCGTCTTATACACTCTTCCTTTAACCTTTATGTCGATTCTGTGGTCACACAAGACACCTGACGTCTTTCTCCATTGTGTCCATCCAGCATGCACTCTGTTTGTTATTTCTACTTCAAATTTCCAACAACAGCTACAGTTGAACCAAGATACCTAAACTTTTCTACTCTGTTTAACCTTGTCCCTTCCATACTAATCTTGGAGTCTTGATCTCCATTGAACCTTAAGTATTCAGTCTTCTTGTAGCTGATCTTTAATCCTCCGTACCTTCCTCCATTGCTCTAACTTTGACTCTGCTACCCCTCTCGGTGCTGCATATCCCGATATATATATATATATATATATATATATATATATATATATATATATATATATATATATATATATATATATATATATATATATATATATATATATATAATATATATATATATATATACATATATATAATATATATATATATATATATATGTATATATATATATATATATATATATTGTCACACAAGTATACATACATTCATACATATATACAAGTATACATGTGTATGAATACACACATGGCTGAGCTTGAGCACCTAACCTCTTATCACATGATGGACGATTTCTATTCGGGTTAAGCAGAAAAAGATATCTTAAACCAAATTCTTGGGAGACTTACACAGCTGAGTAAAGCAATGGGGCGTTTTAGACCAAAATTGGCTGGTTGACAGCTCTGTCAACTCCACTCATCTTACTGTTCCCATTCTCTTCTCAGATTGGGCTGAAAAGAAGGTTATTGGTGACACAAGTTAATGACTATGGGTTAAGTATATATGATAAATATACAGGACAATCACTCACTAGTCAACCTATCACACGATAATATAAGAGGTTCTTTTCCTTAGCGAGTTACTAGACACCTGTGTCAATATGGAAGCAAGCTCTTACCCTCTCTCTCTGTAGTATATATATATATATATATATATATATATATATATATATATATATATATATATATATATATATATATATATATAATATATATATACTGTAAAGATGTCAGACGTCTCTTCATTTTTGCAGCAGTCACGCAG
>NC_089782.1:15015621-15123121 GCF_040412425.1 Macrobrachium rosenbergii
AAATGTTGCACAGCTCTACATTACCCAGTCAAGTTTAACAATATGCAAAGAAATGGCAGGTGAATCTTCTTAACTGAAAAATATTTAATACATCTCAAGAAATAAAAACCAAAGTAATACTGTACTGTACCACCACTTACCTGTTGCAACAACGGTGTGGTAGTAGCCGCAAGCAATGCTAACTACTGGTTCTTTCAAAACAAGCAGTTTTGGTGACAACTGCCTTATGACATCTAATCCCAGCTGACCTTCACTATTGCCACCCCAAATATAAACATCACCATCCTCTGAAAGAACAATCATGTGCTGAGAGTAAGGAAAAAGCATAGCAACCAGAAGTAACATTTTTATCGTCAATTTTATGAGATATTACTTCCCTTACAGTGGCGAGTTGTGTCAAGTACCATGAATAGGCTAGTAACTTTTGAATGTTAAGCATAGTAGGTGACAAGAGGTTTGTGCATTGCTTTGACACAATCAAATATGCCTTGAAAGACACATCAGACAAGTTGTAGGGCACATTGTTTATCAATACAAAATTTCTGACATGGCCTCAATCACTTTTCTAGAACATAGGGTTAAATGGCATTCTTCAGCAGAATTTTCTCTCTCACATTTATGGTATTCATAAAACATTCAGTATTCTTATCTACTGCTGAAATACATAGTCATGAACACTCCCTACTTAATTTTCACTAAATCTTTTCTCACTTCTTTTAATTGGAAGTAATTCCCCATGTCAAATTCTAACGTATTTTCACATACTATACTGTAATCCATATCTATATACAGTAACTACTCAATACTCATGAAATAAAGATTTCTATGCATATAAAATTGCCCAAAAAATGAACAAGGAGAAAGTCACTTCATATCAATCAACATTCCACCATGAATAAGGAAAACATTGTCACCACACAGCTGCAAATATGGCAATGAAGATTGAGCTCTTATCATTACATAACTGATTAGCATTTCCAGACCAAAGGCTGGAATGTCATCACATTCTGGGTAATAATCCACTGGGTAGAGAAGAGCAGCATATATACTGTACATTCCGAATGGCCTCTAAAATTGTAAAATTCCATAGATAAACCTTATTTTCACCAATTTTACAGAACGATATATTTCAACAGATGTCACACAATAAACACTTAACAGCACATTATAATACAAGATAAAAGACAAAAATCATACCCAAGAAAAACAAACAAATGCCCAAGTTAACACTAGTTATCAGGGAAAACTGGACATACTCCTGAAGCTGATATTTCCAGGATATACAAAATGATGAAACAAAATATTTTAGAGAACAAATATATAGCAGAATGTCTGCTATCAAAGGTACCGAAGCAAGCCTATTAAGTAAATATTATATATTTTTCGGGGTCAATAACCTATATCTGACGCCAGTTTCAACAACCATAATCAATCAATTATATACTTTTATGCAACTGCATATTTTGAGTAATGCATTCAAGTGCAAGGGATGGATAAATCACACATGGAACATTAGGAAATCATTCTCTTTACTGAAGGAACAAGTTAGGGTTGACAGACATTACAAGAGTTAAAAAAAAACTCAAAAAAACTAAAATCTTTCCTTTATTCTGTACTAAGATTCAGTTACTCTTGTTTTTATAGGAATTACAATGTTCTACCAATACTTTCCAAAGAGGAATACTGAAGAATACAGTATCTAAAAATTTATTAGTGTATCAATCATCCCCAGAATATGAAAAATTCTTAGCTTTTTATTTTTCATAAGTACTGTATTGGGAATTCTGCCATACAAAACCAGCCACATTTCATATATAATTAAATCGATCTAATTCTACAAAAGAACTGAAGTCTTGTTTGCATATATGCTTCTAACAGTTATTCAGTAAAGGTCAGAAGTACTGCAAATTGTTAAAGATATTTTGCATTTTTCATAGTACACAAACCCGAAGTCTTTTATATGGAATACCTTCAACTAATGCTGGTACGGTCACTGAAGCTAGGTAATAATTACAAAAATGTATGTAACTAACAGCTAAGTGTGGGGATAGGAGACCCAACAACTCACTCAGTAAACAACTTCACTTTTTCCTTCAGAAAAGGACAAATACGGGGTTGGTCAGAGGTGGGGTTATAATAAAAAAAACCTTCAGGCTTGTGTAGCTTTGAAAAAAGCAAATTATCCTATAAACTTGCAATTGGTTCCTACAAGAATACAAATTTTCATCTTTTACCGAGAGGCTAACTCCTTAGGCAGGAGGGGGAATTCTCCCTAGATCATGACATGTTGATCTCCCACCCAGTAAATCCAGCTTTCTGGTCTTGCATGTGAGCAGAAGGACCATATTCTGGCATAATTATGTAATGTTGAGGATGACATAGTCCTATATGGCTTGTTAGTAACCTTACTCTACAAAAACAGAACTTGGTTTCCTGTGTTAGATAGAGAGACTAGCTCAGATGGTAGCATAAGCTTGAGGAATTCCCATAGTGCATACTCTACCACTCCCCATTTTGTTAAATGAGAGACTGAGGGAGTCACATCTGGTGACTAACAAAAAGCCCAGAGATTAAAAGCTTAGTTGTGTAACTAACCTGCATCTGGGTGGAAAAAGATAGAAAACATGAAAGAATACCGGTCATATTTCTGTCATCTGACCTTTCACCACAGTAACCCTTAGACAAGATGATCTTCTGTCCTAGTGGAGTTTGTGCAGTTACACATGTTGAACAGCCACTGCAGGTCATAAGAAAAACGTATCCAAGGACTTGTCGGCTATGTCCCTCAGGTAGAAAGAGGTAAAGGTGATTTGATAATGCCTAATACTGTACCTGCATTCAGCACCTGTAACATGGAGAGATTTCTCCTGAAAGCTAGGTATACAGCAATGACCCTAACTTGGTGAGCCCTCATCCTGGGTATAAAGAAATTTCCCTTACCAGACATCTTGTATCTCACTTGATGACCTCCCAAAGCCAGAATGAAACAGCATTCTTTGATACTTGTGCTTGCTGGTAACAATGAACAGCTGTTGATAATGAGACATATCAAATCCTGTGCAGGCACTTACCATAGAACACCACTAGACACAGCAGAACCTCATCTTGATTATCATCTACAAAGTCTCAAAGGGATGGGATAGAGAAAGACTCGTATATCTCATTAGGAACTGAGTTTTCATCACAAAATCAGGAATGAACACACTAAGTAGGAGAGACTGCAATTCATCTAGTCTCTTTGCTAATGCTAAGGCTAGCAAAACAGCAATTTTGAGTATAGTATCTCTGTCTGTAGCCTCCTTCAAGGGCATGTAAGGAACCTAAGTACAACTATGGAGTGAGATACATCCCAGTCCAGAGGCCTGAGTTCATAAGCAAGTAAGACTGTTCAAAATTACTCAGGAACAAGAATAACCCTACTGAGGAAAAGAAGTCCAAGCCCTTATCCACAAAAACAGACAGGCTTATCTTGATAAAGCTAAACACCTAACATAGACCTCTGCTGGTACATCTTGTAAGAACCCCTGGAAGAAAAACCTCTCTCTTGCAGATGCTGGACAGTCTCCAGCTGCAAGGTAACAGAGACGCCACCTCCACAAACTGAAGGTACCTCAGCAGGTGTGGGTACCAAAGCAATGTGGGCCATACAGGTAGTTCTCTTGACACCTTGACAAGAGGGCTCAGCAGATAAGATACACTCAGACTGTGGCCAACTAGGGGACATCATAGTTATTCTGAGACCTGGAGTGACTAGCACTCAGCTGATCATTCAAAGGATCAGGGAGAACAGCAGAATAGCATAAACACTGAGGTTGCCCCAAAGGTGTTGGGTTTCTTCTAACAAGGCCCAGGGGTCAAACACTGGTGAGCAAAACACCAGGAGTTTCCTGTTTGCTACATTGCAAACAGGTTTATCAACAGGATTCCTCAGACCTCAAAGAGCTTCTCTACAACTGAGTTCTAACACCCCAGAATACATCTGGCCAACAAGTAGACCATGTGGCAGACCACCCATTCATGCCCCTGCCTTGCCAACCTGCAGAGGTGAGAGGGAGACCACCCCCCCTTACTTAATAACATTTAATTGAAGCAATGCTGTTGCTAATCAACATGACCAGGTGCTCTATCAACTGATCCTGTAATGTTTGCAATGTCAGAAGTGCTGTGCCCATATAGAGAACACTGAGTCATCCTGAGTCCACACAAACAAAATAAACAGGCTGGTCAGTGTGGTCCCCATCCATCCATTGATGTACCTGAGAACAGAAGCATTTCTGGTGGGGAGTTCTGCAGAACCAACAAGGAGGTCCCTTTTGTTTACCTGCCTAGTGAGAGCCACCCTCATGGCATCAACCATGGGCTGGGTTAGGTTAGTTTGGGTACTTAACCCAACCTAGCCTAGCCTAAACTAAACCTAGCCTAACCTGACCTAATCTGCACCTCAATAACCTGAATCTTCTTAGCTCTCCAAGCCTCAGGATCTGAGGATAGGCGTTCTGTGGTGCTGTTACGGAACGGTACTACTGTAGTTCCTTAGTCAACAAGAGGCGGGTGGGCTTCTGTCCTATCATCTCCTCTATTGACGGTGCGGGTGGACGGGTTTGCAGTAGCACATTCAGCGCAGCAGTCAACCAGACACATTCCAGGGAAGATGGATGTATGACAGACAAGTTCGGTCACTAGAGTCAATGTTAGCAACAATTGGTCTTGACACCTCGACATTTTGACAAGTTGTTTGATCTGGGAAGACGGTCGGGTTAGTCCCTCAATCTTGACACATTAAAGCTACTATTGTTCTGCTGTCTTTACAGAACATGGGCATAACAGCTATTGACCATGTACCACGTTGAAAACATTATTTCTTGTCCGGTCAACGAAGTTTAGCAATAACTGGGTCTGGTCAGTACTTGGATAGGTGACCTCCTGGGAACACCGGATGTTGTTAACATCTAGGAGACATCTTTTGCATCTATGGTTAGAAACTTTGGGGGCTAATCAGTACTTGGATAAGTGACCTCCTAGGAACTCCAGATGCTGTTGGCATCTAGAAGACGTCTTTCACATCCATGATTCAAGTCTTGGGCTTACGACTTCCCGTCATTCTGCCTGATTTGTTGGGTGACCAAAGTGTGTGAGCATTCCATTTCTAAGGACCCTAAAGGCTACCAAGTACCCTTAGGCCTTTTGCATTAACACTTAGGATTCCACCTCCAAACTAAGTGCTGACAACTTGTTTTTGGTTCCAGCTCAGCCAAGAAGTGGTGTCTAGGAGCTCCATTTCTTTTGACTTTACGTATGTATGATCAAAAAGACGTACTCCACAGCTGACATTGTGGACAATGTGTTCCGGGTGAGATTTCATAAGGTCAGGGGCATTCGTCTGCCCCTAGCATTCAAGAGAAACCTGTTGAACAGGTACTAAGGACAAGAATGCAGTCACAACAGACCACATTTGTCTCCTTTTTACCTTCGGGACGTTGCCCATAGATCCTTGGACTCTTTCCTTGGGTTCTGTGGTGGCTGCTCAACAGTTATGTAGATCATCCAGCTTTTGAGGACAGGTAACATCTCACCTAAAGTGTATGGCTGCAAATGAGGGGGGTGTTTGTGGGACTGGCGTCCTACCTTCTCTTTTATACCCTTCTAAGGGACGGTTAGCAAACTGTCACATGCTGGACGGGCATGCATGCAGGTGTTCTAGATGACTGAGTATCCTGTCTATAATCTAGCCCTTTTTGGATTAATAGATACAACTCCTACCCTCCCTATACCAAAGGGAGAGAGGGACTGACAAAGAACAGACCCGTTGGTTATCTTGAGCTTTATTGTCTCCAAAAATACGGGTTCATCCAAGCCTATTTTGAAGGCCCAGAAGTCTGGCAGTTGAACATCACACATGTTCAACAGATCAGAGGCTTGAGCCTCCTTCCTTTAATCTTACACGACCAGGAAAGAAGCCTCAGGTGAGGCAAACTACCAGTCAGTTCAGAGATTTTCTCAGAATCCTCCCACCAAGGGGTAAATCTCCCCTATGTAAAGCCCGAATTCTGTATACAGGCAGTCCCCAGTTATCGGCAGGGGTTCCGTTCGGAGGGTGTAATGATAACTGAAAATCGCCGCTAACCAAAAATCAGCGATTTTCGGTGCTTTTTCGGCAATTTTCGGGCTTATTGGTGCCAAAGAGCATCAATTTTCAGTTATCAACAAGTCTGTTGGGTATGTATCGGCGCCGATAAGTGGAAATTGACCATTTTCGGCACCGAAAATTGCCAATTTTCGTTGCTACACAAGCCCCGTAAAACCAGATCGCCGTTAACTGAGCCCACTGTTAACTGGGGATTGCCTGTATATGTAGGAAGAAATGACAAATTTTTAAAGTAATTTGTATTTTTCCTAACATACAAACCTGAGGTCTTTACACAAATGGCCCACCTCTAGCCACCCTTCATTCTGCTTCCTGGTCCAAAGGGTAAAATGAACGCACACCAACTGGACTGAGGGGATTCCTCCCCTTCTATCAGTAGCCAACCACCAATTTCCACCTTGTTTTAAGTTAACGGCCTGCTCCAGCTTGCGCTGAAAGTAAAGCCCCTATGTTAGGAAAAATACAAATTACTTTAAAAATTTGTCATTTTTGCTTTAAGCATAAATTATGCAAATTTAGGTGGATACACTCGTATGGCACAATTTATCCATGGACAACAGTGACAGAAGAATTTGCCAGGACCAAGCTGGTTGTGCCTACTGAGACAGGGACTGCAGTGATACCTCCCCGAATCTCTTGATGCAAGTGTTCACAGGATGACTCTCACTGCTATCATATCAATCAACATCCCTAGGTATTTTGCCCGGCACTTTGTTGGAAGACTGGACTTTGCCCAGTTGATCATCATCCCCAGATCGCAACAAAAGAACAGCCAGTTCCTGAACAAATGGGCCTAAACCAATACCAGTGTGAACATGAATATAATATATCTGGAAATATGCATCCTTCAGATCTATCAAAAGCATAAAGTTGCCCTCTCTAATAGAAGCCAACATGGAATGTGGGGTTTCCATTATGAACGAAGTTTGTCAGACAAACTAATACAGGAGACAGATCAATGATTCTGGAGAGTAAGAAGGAAATAGTTTAACTCTATGAGGAAAGGAGAGAGCGTCAATCCTTGCAAAAAAGTTTGAAGCCATCCCAAAGGACACAAACTACCCATGGCTCTGGCCCCTGTTGTTGCCAGATTACTCATTGGGGTGAAATTCTGCCCTCTTGCAGCAGTTGAAAGAGGTCTGCCAACTTCAGCATCCTCCTACTCTCTACCCCTTATCTCCCTTCCAGGCCAAAACCTGGCTGAAAGACTGAAAAGGCTGGAAAGCCTCCTGACCCCTTTCCCAAGGATGAAGAATCCTAGGAACTTGACTGACCTTCCAAAGTTTGAGCTTTCCAAAAGCTTGATGCCAATGGCATATCAGCCCCCAAAGGCTTGTGGATCCTCAATTATAACCTTGAAGGAAACTGCATCGTGGATAATGGAGTCCTAAGCATCAGCTTTCCATTTCTCCACCACTGCTTCAACCTTATCCTTTAGGAAGAATAAAGAGGAATCCAGAACCAATCTGTTTCTAGGCACAAGCTCACTCTCAATCAGAACCAGCACAAGCTCACTCTGTCATAAACTATCTTAAAAAGAGGCCATGAACAACTCCACTCCTTTTCAAGACCATGTTAGCCCACAGGTTTGCAAGACTGATGGAGGAGAAAAGTCACTGTCCTTCCTCTTAACACCAATAAACTTTGGAAATTTGCCTTCTCCTCCTCCTCCTCCTAAGGGACCTGAAAAAGGCAAAATCCACAACTGTGCTGAGCCACAAGTTTGACTACAATATAGCCTGGAAAAGACAGCGACCTACCCAAAGGCTCCTGCTTCATGGGAGAAGAAAGAGACCCCCTCTGTACAAAAGCATTCCAAACCAAGGTTGCTCATCAGTTCATTAGTCCAAAACTGACAGGTCCACCTGCAGGAGGACAGGTCTTGGCCTCCTCTGAGATGTAGTATTTCTGCTACCATATTAGAGGCTGAGGAAGAAGCCTGGTAGAGCAACTGGAGGATAGAAATTCTCTAATCCAGAAATCAGTGGCTCTACCCTCCCCAGAACATCCCGCACATGTGCAGATTAGGACAATCAAAATTTTGGTGCAGATTCCAGGGTGAACTCCAAGGAGTAGACTATTCATATACCAGAGACCACTACACTCGCAAATAAGCTTGACCTAGCAAAAATTCCTTTCTAACTTGGTCTGCATGGGTACTATGGGCAAAAGACATCAGGTCTGGCAAAATCCAGCAAAGGGAGACATAGTAGCCCTCAATCTTGCCTGTACTTAGAGGATTGTGACAAGTATCAAGATTGAGTTTCATAAACCAAGTCAAATTTTGAAAGCACTAATGGTGATCATCCTCACTGTCCTAGCGCCCTAAAATGAAAGCCTTACCACTCAAGCTGGCCCAGCTACCAGGTTAAGGTAAGCAGGAGCTCACACTGGCTTTACTGTGCAGAAACACCAAGTGGCACCTTTAGTCCTGGGAAATATGAACTCTTTCCAAAATTCCTCCAATAAGACATGAACAGGAGAAGAGACAAGGTTGTGCTCGTCTCCTGAGAAGGATATGCAGGTGACCATGAGTTAATGAGGTTGCATGCTGGGGACTGAGCATGAGCAGACCAATGCAATGGAGATCAGTCACAAGCAAACTTGTGCACTGATCCAAAAGCACTGGCAATGTTTGCCTACTCCAGGGAATAGGTACTGGGACTGCCCACCACTACCTACAAGTATCTTTATGCAATCCATTATTATTAGAATGACCTCAAATTACAATTCAAGATCTTACAAAACTAAATAAAAATATGTTGTGAAAAATAATTTTAAATTACTAATGACAATGAATGTGAATGCCTAACTACATTCTGTCTTTTACACTGTATAGAGAGATTTCCTGAGATTCTAAACATACTGTACAGTACCTACAAATTCTTTTAATACAAACAACTTACTCTCAAGGGTAAAAGTTACAAGGCTGACATTTACAAAATTCTGTGACTGCAGCAAATCATTACTGTTTGGTACTTCTTCATCAAGTCAGTCATAAATATTTTAGAGAAAGAAAGATGAAAAAAAATAGAAGCAGTTGCACTTGACAGTGTCTACTTTGGCAAATCTGTCACTGGGGCAGCCTTAGCTGTAGGCAATGGCTACAAGACAAATTAAAAAGATAGGTTCTCCTGAAAAACGACTGATGACTATCATCACTGGATGCTAGAAAATGTAATTTTCAAATGGTCTCTCCTTAAGTGAGCAGGAAGGTACTGCTTACAAAAAAAAAAAAAAAGATCAGCAAGTTAGTAAAATAAATAAGTAAATAATGAATATTCAGTACAGTACTGTACATTACTCCAGGGAATCACTAGCTCAAATCATCTCACCTTTCACAGCAAAAATGTCTCTCCAACACAACACTTTAATATAGAAAACCAACTTGTACAATAAATAAAATTGCAATATAATGAGCAAAAGGGCAAAGAATAGCAACAGCAGTGACGGGAGGATGGCATGTTAGGGCTCAATGGAAAAAGGAAGTTGAGAACTTATGAATAATAAAGGTAATATTGGCAAACAATTCATCCAATCCCTCCCTCCAACATTCCAGTTCTCCCCTCGAACCCTTCTGAAGTCACCAGACATCAGTTCAGATAATCAATCATTTTACTGGTTTTATCAATTCCCTTTCTGTGTACCTACCTAACATTAATATGCCTAACAATCATGTGCTTAACACTTCACTAAAGCTAATTAACTTTCCCAAAAGTACTCTCCACACTTCTAACTGCCAAGTCTTATTTATTATTTCATTCCTCTCTCTCTCTCTCTCTCTCTCTCTCTCTCTCTCTCTCTCTCTCTCTCTCTCTCTCACAAAAGTTGTTTGTTGTATTTACTATTTTAACATGTGACAGTGAAATAATGTAAGCACTGCATAAAGCAAAAGCAGTAAAAAAAAAAAAAGCACACTACAAGAAATACAACTGGGAAGCAAAAATCTTACATATGGCAATGATCCAATGTGCACTTCTTTTAAAGCAAAAAAACTCTGGAAGATCCTCAAGGAAAGACAAAAGGACTAAGCATCTACTTTTCTCTTACTATCAGAACTTTGAAGTAAATCAAAGTAAAGTAACCTAATAACTGCTAGAATATACAAAATGAAAGCTGTAAACAAACAGACCATTCTGCCTGAACATCTTGCTTATCAAGACAGCTTCCCATATTAGCTGAGCTTGATTTGGGCAGCAATAACTACCTTATATAGAATGCCTAACACTTCAAAACAATCTTTGATACAGTACAAACAAGTGTTGAATACAGCACATACCTCATGATAAAATATAATTTCTTCATCCTCTAACATGAAACAGCAACAAATATCCCCTGGAGAATCGGTGAGTAACATAAAGACTAAGCATGTCAATGTCAATGTCCGTTCACTGCCTCTCACGCTAAGATACTAAAGTCAGTGGAATGTAGTTTAACAGGTGAGCAGCTCTCAATACCCAGAGTCCAACAACCACCCACCTCCCTCCACTGGCTCCCCTACAACCCTGTGTCCCCACATCTCTCATATGAATCCTACAGGAAAGGAGGAAGGGCCACCTCTCATCATGCAACATTACGTCAATACCACCCTCTGTACACAACAAGGAAAATCAATAGCTGAATTGGATATTGGAGCAATAAAAGATAATACAAACACACGCCACAGCTGCTGACAGTATTGATAAACCTCCCAAGTGCTCAAATCTGAGAGAATAAAGCTTGACTGCCACTGCAGTATTGAGTGAAGCACACACAAGGCATTAACTCAAAGTACAAAGAGATGAGAGAATTATTACATAAAAATAGTTATATGTACACTAGATCATAATATGAAGTAATCAAATGAATGGTAGTGAAAAATACATCCACACTGAAAGACCAAACTAATAAGGCCCATAAAAATCCATACCTGAAAGTACAATTCTGAAATAATAACTTTAATATAGTTGACCCCAAAAAATCCATATTGGAGCTTTGAATTCTTACATAAAAATATTTAATATCACTGGTGCCACAAAATTTTTGCAGAGCACAATTTTTGTATGAAAAAATGTCTGTAAAATAATCCTCAAACAAATTGATACCTGACCTTACTATTCTTTCATGAACAAATTTTACACCACTGGTCATTTGAAAATCAATAACCAACACTGCAATTCTGGCTTCAAAAATTTGAATAGTTGGTCCCACAATGATCAATAATCAATACTGTACTTAACCTGCAATTTATGCCTGAATAATGTGTACAGCTAACTTTACAATTCTTGCAAAATCAACTTTCATACAACTTATCCCACATGCATGAACAACTTTTATACAAACTGTAAAGCAAAACTTAACAACTGATCTTCTAATCCTTGCATGAACAAACTTTATACAGTTGTGCTGAATCCTGCAACAAACATCTAACATACAAAAAACTCTTAAATGACCAACTTTTACACAGTTGTTCTTGCAACAATCAATACCTAACCTTCAAATCTGTCCATGAACAACTTTTCCACCGCTGGTCTTGCAACAATCAATACCTAACCTTCAAATTCTTTCGTGAACAACATCTACTCAACATCCACGCAGTTGGCACTGTAATAATCAATCCTAACCTTGAAATTCTTCCATGAACAAAATAGATTTGGTTGGTCCCACAACAACCAGTACTGTATCTGATTTAAAAATTCTTGTATGAGCAACTTTTATCTGGCAGGTTCACAAAATCAGTACCTAGCCTTGTACATATTTCTCCACCAGCCCCACAAAAGTTTATAATGATAATAAATGCATAATTTTTGAGGGGAAATACAGTACAGAACTGTATTTACTACTCATACTAAATTTATTACTTATTTAAAAAGGACAACGAAAACCTAAAACATTCCTCAGTTCAACTATAGACATCCAACAAGAAAAATGCATGGATATAAGTGTCACTGTCACATTCCGCTACCCTGAAATTAAAGTATTCTGTCAGGCATCCCAAGAATCCAGAGAAAATATTCACTCACTACTGCAACACTACAGTTCCTGGTATGATATTACAGTGCAATAAGAATTCTGAATTTATTCTTCCAACATTCTTATTTCTTCTTAGAATATGGCACATGACGTGTGCCAATACCAATGTTCTCTATTAATCACCTGAATGAGCAAATTAGAGTAAAATGAAGTATGTTTTCTGATTTCGATATGACTAATTTATGATGACTGCACACCAATTAATCAATGTGCCAACAAATAATAGTACTACTGTAATTCATGCACAGTTATAATCATTTGTTTAAAATGCATTATTAACTATAAACCAGTAAAACCAATTAACAAATACTAATACAATTTAAAATAATAAACTATAACTATAACTATAACCATAATAAATGTATGGTAGTCTTGAGACATCAAGAAAGGCAAAATTCTGATTTAAATCTGATACAGGACTCTAAGATGCATGTTATTAATGTACAGTAGTTATTCCAGATGAAATGACCTTCATATTTTGTAAAAATTCAATAATAAATTTTATACTTGTATACAGATAAACAATTTCCTTCTCATACAATAAATGTGTCACTCCTGTAATTGTCATAAAGTTATATCATTTCCACCCAAATATTTATTCTGCCTAAGAAACGAGGCAGCACTGAAGCATTTATTATTCACCTCAAGAATTTCCTTAAGTATTGATTCCCTACATCGAACTGAATGCCTTGCTGCTGATTAACATTCCCTACACAACATGTTCCTCAAGCTCAATCACTACCCTTCTGAAAAACACTGCTGACAAGATAAACACTGCCAGAGGAAATTAATATGAATCTAGGTACTATGGTTTTTAGTTTCACACACAAATAATTATGTACATAAAATTGCAGAAGAAAAATTTATCAACTTGTACACATAAATGATCAAGACAAAAAACAACTTACTACATAAACACAAAAAATAATGAGAGGAAATTATACCAGGCAAAATCATATCTAAATAAGAAAACTGACAACATTCTGCTAATCCTAAAAAAAGAGTAACAGGTTGAAAAAAGTCATCATTACTTCCTTTCTATTCTTATTGCATTCACTCCCAAAGCCAGGATAATGACCCTTGACACGAGACTGGCTGGCAGACATGAAAAACAGGAAGGAGAGAGAGAGTAATAAGGGGAACCTCTGCTCCTCCTGGTAGCACCCCCTATAATTACAGGGAGGAATTGAGTCTGAAAATCAATAGCCCACTAGCACTCCACTCACACTCACCCTTCCAATTCTCCCCTGGGCTACCTGTTAACAATATCAGTTCCCAACTTCTATGCTATTCACACCACTTCATTAAAAAATGCTTCCACGAAAAGCTTTAAGTTTTCTGACTTATATCTCAACACTTGCCTATCATGATACATTTCTAAGGATATATTTTTGTTTGCTGATTCATTTTTAGTGGTTTATCTTTGTCAAATGTATTAAACTGTTCTCTCTTCTTTGTTCTAAATTATTCTTTGTTCTCTCACAGTCTTCATTCATGTAAGGGCATTATAATGAATGGAATGTTGCTCAGCAAGTTACAGTAATGTTCTTAATAGCTTGCTTTCTGTGAGGTATACATAATAAAAATACTGTAGCAATGAAATCTATTAAATCAAATATATTTTATGTTATAATAGAAATGCTTCTAAATTCACACAGTATACAAATAAGAAATTGCAAATTATAAAAATAAAAAAGACAAAATTTTAAACATGCAGCTCTTTCACAGACAGAAACCTAGACAAACTTTTCTCAGACAAATGTCAATAGTAAGTACGGGTATTCCCCTTGCACTCCCCCTAACATGACCCCCTAACCACTCCCGCAAACTCCCCCAATTGCCCTCACATTCCTTCCCCGTAAAAGACACTTAAAAGGCAGATTCCAATTTCTGCTAAACATGCGACATTCCTTGGGCTTTAATTGCAATCTGGCCAAACCAACACTATAACAAAATTATCCCAACATGCAAGCACCCCACACCTACTGGGTCCCTCCTCACAGGCCCTTATGGAGTACAACTTAAAGTTTTCCTTGTGTGACAAACTGAAGATTGTACTAAAGGTTCTTTGCAGTGTCCTTACAGACCCTTCTCAATTTTACTTTTTATCAGCTCACTTCTGGTCTCTTTTCATTTAGCTGTCTAACTTCTTTAACTTTACTTTGATCCATTTTAATTTCTCACTTGAGAACAAATCCTTCAGGCAAGCCCTAAGCATCTATCACTAACTCAGTGGTCTTGGTAAACTACTTTATAATAATCCATTCTCAACTTCTATACAAAATTCTCAAGTACTGTACCTGTCAATATTGTACTATGGACATCAATATCTATGAATTTAAAGGCAACTGACATTTAAATTAACCAATTGACCCATAACTCCTAAAAAGAGACTGCTATAATCTTAAGCCAACTGTTAAGCAACATAGAGAGATCCATGGCTTCAAGCTGAAACTGATGCTCATCTTAATCCTATGAATAAAAATTTACACTAATCGCATAATATGAAGCACCATTAAAATTTGAAAATTATCGACCTTGGTTTGATGACCAAAACTCACTTTCCCTTCCTCAATTTTTAAACCTGCTAAATATTGCTGCAAGTTAACAACCTTCATCTATGGGTTCTTATCTCAGGAAAGTAAAGAAAAAGGAAGCAAGAAGCTTATTTCATGTAAGATGGACGAGTCTAAGAACATGGGAAAATGCTAGCATGAAGAAAATTCCAAAGCTTGGTGGTAGAAGGAAAGAAATAGTGTACAAACCCAGCCAACTCAAGGATTCTTTATCACACAAATATACGAAGTGGTGACCTACGAAGTGTAACACAGCTGTCTAAGAGTAGGATGTATTCTCCCCTCCTTGAAGGAACAATAGCTGCAACAGTACCCACAAAAGAGGCAGTGAGGGCACCTTACCACAGAGAGGAAGAATATGCAATTTGTATCCACATGTTTTCTGTGTTTTTCACCCATAAGTAACAGCAGGCTAATGAACTCCACATTCAGACCTGCAGTTATGCAGCCCAAAGCTATGTTGTGCTATCAACCAATGTTACAAGGCAGTTAAATAAAAAAGTTAGATGGAGTTTATCAGAAAAAATAAAGCTATAAACAAGGAATGGGCAAACACAGCTTTATAACAGTGTAAAATGCACTACAGTAAAAGCTAGAGGAACACCTAAAGAGTCTTAGGTATTCAGCAAAAGATGACTAAACATCAGTAAAATAAGTAAGGTTTTCACTGAATCTTTTTAGTGAATATCATAGTGGTGATCTGAAAAACTCTCAGACTCAAGGTGTTTGAGACAGGAATCATACAATGTCCAGTCACTGTTATAATGACATTCATAGCAGTGTAGTGATGGTTTGAAGGATAACAGCAATCACTATCAACAGACAAGACAAATACACAGCTATTATGGGAAAGAGGCATAAGGGAGTGCATAGGATTAGCAGGAAGCACTGGAAAAGTGGAAAAACTAAGAGGAAAAATTAACCAGGAAATGATAGCTTTAGAGCAGAGCAATGTCTTTTCTCTCTGAGAACATGTTATAGATCTATCAGGAACTTTATACTTTTTAGTAGGAAACAAACTCAGGGTGATGTTTTAATATTAATAACCCCTTCAGTTAAGTAGAGATAGTATTAGCAACCTAAAAGAGGCATGGGTAATAAAAATTTCTAACAATTAATATATGCTTCAAAAACCTATTATGCCATCATAAATAGGTGTTGAAAGCTAACGGTTTCAAGTACATATCTGGAAACGATGCCACTGTAGCAAATGAGAAATAATTGTACATCAACCTAAAACTTTCAAAATGTATCTGATGGTATTGGATGGGGGAATAAGTGGAAGAAAATTGCAGGTAAATGTCACGGATATGAGAGAATAGTCAGAATAACCCTGATTGGAAGAAACTTTTGTTATACTAGTGGTAAGCTTGTATGTCAAAACAAGATTAAAAGTACAGGCCACATAGACACGGTTCATTTACAGTTTTCAAATGCGGTTTTAGCTAGAGAGAGAGAGAGAGAGAGAGAGAGAGAGAGAGAGAGAGGAGAGAGAGAGAGAGAGAGAGAGAGAGAGAGAGAGAGAGAGAACAAAGAAACAAGAGTATATGTGGGAACATTTTTGAAATTGCAAATAAACATCTCAACTCATCATAATTACCTTAGCAACTGGAATAGTCACAGGGTTTCTGAATGAAGTCAAAATCCCCTCAGCAGAAAGTAAGACTAACATCACAAAGGCTTTTGCATCACATCTTGTCAAATTACAACAGTTATCACAATTTTCCTCCACTTATAATCCCATACAGTACTATCTATTGCATTTTGAAAGTCTGAAACTGACTGATGCATGATCATCTCTTATTTACTACTAGGGGACTGTTGCAGGAAAGATAACATAAAATGTACAAGTGATGTTGGGGCTTGAAGAACTGTTCTCAAAAATTAAATCTAAGATAGTTTAAGTATAATTATTTCTCCTCCACCAGGATCAGTTCTGGAAGATTGGTGATATCCCACCACATTCTTTCTCACTTTACACATACAGTAGTTTGAAGAAGCTTGTAATTGAAATTCACACAAGGAGGTAGTAGAAATACAATGAAAAGTAGATATGATCAAGTATGAATTTTGAACTACAGTACATGTTATCAAACTTAAGGAGCTAAGCCAACACACTTGGTGTCATTGTTAATGCACGTATGTGAGTACACAATCCACTTTGATGCAGTGGCAAGCAGATGTTACTATCATCACAAATGTTTTTACTTCAACTCATCCCTTTGAAAGGTTAGTGTGATATGAGTTTGTCCCCTCTTATCTGTCCTGTGTTCTTTTTGCCTAGACTCCCATGATTTCCAGGGCTTTCCTACAGGTCTTTGTCCTGCTAAACTATATCTACTATCTACTGTTTTTCCAACCACCTTGTCCTCACCTTCACTCATCACATGTTCAAACCATCTCAGTCTTTTATCCAGTTCCAACATGATCCTCCCACTGTACTACAGCCCTTGATTTAACATTTTGTGATCACACCTTTTCTAAATTGTCAGTGCACATGCTTCTACTATATCAAGTAGTACAGGCCTTATACTGTATACTTATTTTAAATCTTTGCTCTCTCTACTAATGATAAATTTTTATTGAAAGGCTATTTTTATTTACCAGTAGTCTAGCTATCTCTCCATTTCATTCTTACTGCATCTACCCTCTTTCTTCATGATCTCTCAACTTATTCTTTGCAGTCAGTCCAATGCTTTACTAATTCTACGATCTGCCCATCTACCACAACACGGTTCTCAACACCCTTCTCATTTTCATTTACTCTTGTAATGCATTTTGGGCACTGAAAAATTCCTGCTCCATGTATGTTTTGTAATCCTGAGCATCTCCTGTCACAACATCTATCACATTCAGTACATAGAACAACAACAGCAACTAGGTTGCAACAATCCTGGTTGTACTGTTTCCTTTGCTTCCTTTTCAATTGCACCAGGAGCCTTGTTTTCCTCACATTGCTCTTATGCTGTCAATAAGTTACCTAAATTAAGCAGCTCCCACAGACCCCTTTCCTGCACTCCTTGTAGGTTCTACCATTAATATGATAAACAAAATGCTAATTTGTTCATCTTAATGTAAACCCATGGAAGAATAAGAATAAAGGTTAGAAAAGTTACAGCTGTGATTTTGTGTCATAAGACCTATCCAAGTAAAGAACTAAGAAAAGAGAAGAAGAGCAGAAGAGGTAAAAGTTTTTACAATAAAAACACAATTATCCCTTTAATGCCGACTGGACGTATTTTACGTCGACAAAAGTTGTCTGTCAGGTGCTGAGTGGATGTAAAATACATTGACAACAAAAAGTTTTTTTAAATATTCGCGGAAAAATACTTATAGGCCTCGTTTGCGAAAAATTTTAAATCACGCGCCTTGAGGGATGATGGGAGTTCACGGATTATACTGTTGTTTTGTTTACAAGCGTGACCCAGCTGCGCATGCGCGAATTTCTTTCTTCTCCCAAAAGAAAGCAACAGCTAACTCTGCTGAAAATCTCAGAAATTCTTTAGTCACTTTGTCGTAATTTTTGCACCATTTTCTATTAGCCGTTACATAAAGTTTTGTATATGAAAATGTGCACAATTTCATGTAAAATACAACAAAAAATAACTCATGGTTGTAGCTTTTATCAATTTTGACATATTTTCATATAAATTACGATAAGTGCCAAAATTTCAACCTTCGCTCAAATTTGACTTGACCGAAATGGTCGAAAAATGCAGTTGTAAGCTAAAACCCTTACATTCTAGTAATATTCAATCATTTATCTTCATTTTGCAACAAACGAGAAGTCTCTAGCATAATATTTCGATTTATGGTGAATTTTAAAAAAAAAACTTTTTCCTTACATCCATGCTAACTCTGCTGAAAATCTCAGAAATTCTTTAGTCACTTTGTCGTAATTTTTGAACCGTTTTCTATTTGCCGTTATATAAAGTTTTATATATGAAAATGTGTGCAATTTCATGTAGAATACAACAAAAACTAACTCATGGTTGTAGCTTTTATCAGTTTTGAAATATTTTCATATAAATCACGGTAAGTGGCAAAATTTCAACCTTTGGTCAACTTTGACTTGACTGAAATGGTCGAAAAATGCAACTGAAAGCTAAAACTCTTACATTCTAGTAATATTCAATCATGTACCTTCATTTTGCAACAAACGAGAAGTCTCTAGCACAATATTTCGATTTATGGTGAATTTTTGAAAAAAAACTTTTTCCTTAACTCCACGCGCACTAACTCTGCTGAAAATCTCATAATTTCTTTAAGTCACTTTGTTGTAATTTTTGCACCATTTTATATTAGCCATCACATAACGTTTTATACATGAAAATGTGTGCAATTTCATGTAGAATACAAAAAAAATAACTCATGGTTGTAGCTTTTATCAGTTTTGAAATATTTTCATATAAATCACAATAAATATAAAAAATTCTACCTTTGGTCAACTTTAACTCGACCGAAATGGTTGAAAACTGCAATTGTAAGCTACAACTCTTACATTCTAGTAATAGTCAATCATTTACCTTCATTTTGCAAATGAACGGAAGTCTCTAGCACAATATTTCGATTTATGGTGAATTTTGAAAAAAAAAATTTTTTATGTCTGCATGTTACAAATTCATGCATCACTTTGTGATAATATTTTCTCTGTGTTGCTTTCATCGTTTTACAATTTGTTATATACCAAAATCATCGCAATTTAGTGTACAATACAACGGAAAAAAAATAACTCATTAGCTTTAACCGTTTTGCTCACAGCGCGATTTGTATATAATTATATATGAAATTTTTTTTTGCGCCATCATATATTCCAATATTTATATATGATATTTTTTTTCATTTCTGATGGTTGCATATTAAACCTCAGGCAATGAGAAAAAAAGGAGCCAAAAATGAACTCTTAATCTTAAAAAAGGATTTTGACAAAGGAAAAATCTATTTCTGGGGAGGGGCCCGTGTCACCCGGTGAAATAATCCATTCAGCACTTATTTCTAGGTAATTCTGTTGCTAGATACCAGAGAAAAGCTAAATGTAAAGCTGGGGTTACTATCCCCAGAGCGAGCTCCAAGAAATGGAGTCGTATATGTTAAAGGGTGAGAGCGTCACAATCACAGGACCCTGCCCTATAAAGATTCCCAATGTCAAAAGTCCCAACGAGAGTGGTGCCGATACAAGCCCGTGCACCACTCGCGGACTGTACACAAGGCAACACTAATCGCATTCCATGTTAGCACGCACCCCACTAGAATGATGTTTACCATGGGAGGGAGAGAATGAAAAACAGTGGAGGGTCACTGGGTAACACGGGCCCCTCCCAGAAATAGATTTTTCCTTTGTCAAAATCCTTTTCTGGATCGGGGTCCCGTGTCAGCCGGTGAAATAATAACAGAGAAATAAATATCATTCTTATGCTATTAAAGACTTTAAATAGAGATGTTGAAAACTAGGGGGGAATTCCACCCTGAACATTAGAAAGAGAATTCCACCCTAAACATTAGTAAGGTCCTCTAAATTCATGTAATGAAAATAATGTAAGTGGCCACCGGCTAAGATCATGAGCTTTAGAATTGAATCTGAACAGGCTTGTATTAAGAAAATACTTTCTGCCTAATAGCAGACACAATGAGCATGCTGTGATTTTTTAAAAAAACTTTCTTTCCTCTTCGGCGCTAACTCTCAAACTCTGCCGGCATACGGCAGACACTTTTGTGAATAGAGGCTCTGTGTTTAAGGGTTAATAATTAACCTAATTCTGTACGAGAATATACCCACATCACACCAAATCAAGAGAGATGAATGAAGACATTCCACTGTGCAGGTGCCACTTGAATCCAGTGTGCTGTGAACTGACTACCCAACTTCCATCTGAAGAGTGAAAGGAAGGGAAGAGGGCACTAGAAATTATGATTAATGGTTTGAAAAGAAAAATGTTTTATTGTAAAAACTTTATTACAAATCCATGAATCATAAATGTCCTGAATTACAATTAAGGAGGAAGATGAGCTCTTCAAGAGAAAGGCAGGCGTAGCAGCAGAAAATTCAATCCTTTTAGGCTGGGACTGGAAATCAACCTTGAAACTGTGGGTGTTCTGTAAGTAGTGGAACTGTAATGAAAGAAAAAGCACAGGAAGCATAAAGACTGAAATTTCAGGAAACCATGCCTCTTTTGTGCCAAGTACGAAGGAAAGGTCATGAAGCAAGTGAGTATGAATGACCCATGTCCCTCCCAACATACAAGTGAAATACATGGCCTTTCACAACAGTAAGTCACACCAAATAAACATAAAAGAATTTATGAGAAACATCATGGCAGAGATCTACAAATTATACTTATAAGCCCGGGAGGAGGAAAGGGCTTGTTCAAAATGAGCTTTGATCATGAGCAGCAAAAGGTTTGTTTCTGAAAAGTCCACGTAAGTCTGTAAAATGAATTTCAGCAGCCAATAAGAAATAGAATTTCCAGAAACAGGGCAATTCTGACAACTTATGTTCAAGAACAAGATGAGAAGGAGAAGCTCAAAAGGGTTCCATTTTGTGGAGATATGACTTGAGGGCTCTCACAAGACACAGAAGAAAGTCTTAGGGGGAAGATAAATGCATAAGGACTGCAAAGGAATTGGAGAGTGAGCCGACTTTGCTGGAAGGCTGAGTCTTGGATGTGAACTTCAAAATCAACACACATAAAGATGTAGCAACTCTGGGTGACTGTGTAACCAGTGAAAGTGGGGCTGTTTCAGAAAAAACCTCTAAGCAGGAAGAGATCAGGGATAATCCATGATGAACTCCAGAGGGTCAAGGAAGCATCTCCACTGTAACTAAAGCAGAGCGATGGGTGTCTTCTAGGAGTTCATCAACATCCGAAACTTCACTAGGACCTATCTCTGCAATCTGAATGGCAGTCAAGTGTAGTCATCAAGCCCATCCCATGGCTGAGTATAGGGTCTATTGCCCAAGCTGCTGGGTCCAGCTGCAGAGAATAGCAGGGTGGTTCTCTGACATTCTACAATGTGGGAAATAGATCTAGCCAGGGGTACCCTACACCTTTCACAAAGCCATGTGAAGGGACCACTCTGACAGAGGAATCCAATGGGCCCAGCTGCAGTGTCTCTTCAACTCCCTCCTTGAAGAAACCAACTCGAACCAGTTGTCCAAGACAAAGCCACAGGACCAGAGAATGGACCACCACTAGACCAAAAGCAAAGGGCCTGGAACTTGAGCACTTCACTCCATCAAAGAAAACTAAGATACTTCCTGGAGAGCTAGTGAGTTAGAACATGGAAATACATTTACCCATGTCTATCCAAGCTAGAAAGTCCCCTCTATGGACAGCTTTCCAGGCAAATTCCATTCCTCTCCATGCAAATGTGAGTCAAAGAAACTCACTGAGCAGGCAGAGACCTGTAATCAACTTCCACTTTGTCAGAGATATTTGGGCAAAGGAGAGCCAAGTGTAGAATTTTGGTAACTTCAAAGAATCCTCTCAATGTTGCCCTTCTATATGGAGGACACTCAGCCATCATAAACCAGCCTCTTCACCAGTCTGGAGTGGTAAGAGTCAAAAGCGACCAAACAAGACAGGGTGTGCATGTGTGCTGTCAAGGAACAGTAGGCAGTAACCATAGCAGGGAGACTCCAGCACCCAAGGCTCCATGCTGATGGACTTTCAGCCCCCAAAACTTATGCAGATAGGCCCAAACAAGGAGAGGGTATCTCAAAGAGGATGACAGGGCTTCATCTATGCTGGGTTTCTCTAACTGAGGATTTGGATATGGGCTTGCCTAGCTGCCTTAGGAATAAAAGTGCAATTTGGGACTATGGGGTGAAGAAGTAGAGCAATGCTGTGTGATGAAAATGGACAAGACCTTTGAGGGATATAAGACAACTGTCAATGACATAGTGGGGCAGTTCAAGGCAACTTGGGTTGGGAAGCAAAACAGGCAGATGAGGAAGATAGGTCTGATGCACCTAAGTTGATGATCATGGCTGTGTAGGCAGTGGAGGTAATCTTATCTCTTAACTTCTGGACTAGGTCTTCTAGGAGAGATCAGGAACAATGGGATCAAAGAATCACAGAGAGCAAGGATCTGCCATAGAAGGCCTCAAAGGTCCTGAGAGGTCGCATTTCTTTTCCTCATCATAATATTCACTAACAAGCAGTACATATAGCAAATATTCAGCAATGATGCACGCCCTAAGGAGAGACATGTCAATGTGCCTTAGATGCATCCAAGGCAGAAAGTGAATAATCAAGTTTGACTCTATAACATTTTCTGTGTTTCTGATCAGAAGGGCAATGACGCCTGGGGCTCATGAGTTATGTGACCTCTGCTAGACCCGTGAGACACAATGCAAAGAAAAATATCTTTATAGATGAAACTGAGAGACTTGGCCAGCAGAAGCTTGAAGATCTTGAAACCCAAAATGGGCAGTCCCCGGTTTACGACAGGTCCGGCTTATGACGTTCCGAGGTTACGAAGCTTTTCAAATATATTCATCAGAAATTATTTCCCGGATTACGACGCATGTTCCGGGGTTACGATGTGTCATACGCCGATCCAACAGAAGAAATATGGCTCCAAAATGGTAGAATAATAAAAATTTGGAGTTTTTTTTATGAAAAACTCAATAAAAATGCAGTTTACATTTTTTCAATACACCCAAAGCATTAAAACTAAGGTTTTCTTAGGATTTTTGACGATTTTCAACGATTTTTCGGTTTACAACGATTTTCGGTTTACAACGTGGCGTAAAAACAGAACCCCTGTCGTAAACCGGGGACTGCCTGTACAGTACTAGTCTCATTACAGAGATCAGCTACTGAAGTTTTGTGCAAAGATCCAGCTGGTCGGTCATTGTCAAAGTTGCCACCAGAATACTTTAAGACCTCCCATAATGGGAGTGAAATTACAGATAGCTCATAAATCCTGTGCAATTTCCTCACCTCAGTTGTCTATCTGCATTATATTGCCTCAAATGGAGTCAAACCTCACTTTTGTGGTAGGTTGTTGAGGAACTGGGTAGTTGAGAAACAGAAGTAAATCCAGAGAGGTTAGAGTTAGAGAAAGTAGTTGGATTGTATTCATAGTCAGTGTCAGGATTCACAGAGGGGCAAGTCGGAGACTTGTAAAAAGCCACAAGAGTCACGGGAAGAGGTAGCAGATGAAGAGATAATCAGACAATTAAAAAACACATGGTCATGAGCAGCAAGAAGCAAACTGATGAAAGCACATTAAGTGCTCAACGGATGATGATAGGATGTTGAGGTGTGAATGGAATTGGAAGAACAAACAGTTACAGATGTAAGCAGGAAGGAATAGTCAAGTACACAGTAGAAGCCAAGTACATGGGACAGGTGAAGTGTATGGAAATGCTCAAGTGCATGGGGTCACTTGCATGCAAGGTAATGTAACAGGACTGTGGTAAAGCTGGGACAATGAAGTAAGCCAGAACAGGGCAGTAATCAAAATAAAGAAGGTATGCAAATGAAAGGAAGTCAAAAAGAACAGAGCGTAGGAGGCAAAATGCAAGGCAGTGATCAACTCTTTCATGGAGGAATTTACTGTAGCAAGAAACTGGCTTTAGACCAGAGAAGAAACCTTCATCTTGAGCTTAGCCAGGAAATAATCATCATCTGTAAAAATCAAATCCACTGACAACCAAGGCACTACAGGAGCTGCAGGAGCAAAAGCTGAAACTGCAAGTGTGGCATACAAGATAAGCAGGTCTCTCCCAAAGGTGATACGGAAAACATCAGATAGCAACATCTGCGGGGGGGGGAGAAAATTCCTCAGGTGAACAAACCATGGGAGTCAAGACTAGAATGGAATGGAATGGAATATAAAATTTAGGCCAAAGGTCAAGCACTGGGACCTGTGAGGTCATTCAGCACTGAAAGGAAAATTGAAAGTAAAGAGGGTTTTAAAGATGCAACAGGAGGAAAACCTTACAGTTGCACTATGAAACAATTGTTAAGGGAGGGTGGAAAATAAGTTGGTAGAAAGAGAATATGAAAGGAGGTATAGTAAAAGGAATATATGGGGTAGCAACTTGGGGCCACAGGGACTCTGCAAAGAACTTAGGTAATGCCTACAGTGCACAGTGTGAGGTGTACTGATGGCACTATCCCCCTACAGGGGTCAAGAAAGGAGAAGACCTAAGTCTCTCATATTGGCCACGCTTGACATTAGAGGGATGCATGGCAGAGGAAGATGCTTCATCTGAAGACAACCACAGTTTTATAGCTGTGGTCATGAGGCAATGGGAAGAAGCCATGTCCAATGACTTGCCTACATTAAAAGCCAAAGTATGATATATGTAAGCACGCCATCGGAAGTATTCATACTACTAATGCAAAGACCAGTCCTTAAGCAGTGTTCTTCAAATCAGAACACTGCTGGCCCCTACATGAAAGACACTACAAATGGAGGTCCTTATTCAATGACAACAAACAAGTGCTTCAGGACTTAACCTTCTTACCTCCACACATACCCTGTGGCTTAATTAATACATCAAATTCAAAACACACTTTATTAAAATTGAACTATTTAACACAAGTCCATAAAAAATATAGCAAGTAACTACACCTGTGAAAGAAAGGAGAACATAACTTCAGCCAGACTGTGGTAAAAGAAACAGCAAACACAATTACTGTACTGGGTAATCATATTGCCTAATAAGGGTTAGGAAAGGGTAAAACAGAAAGATTATGTTACCCCAACCATTACACTTGGCAAAGAGAACCCCAGCAAAAAATTACATGATGAAAAGAATTTCTGGAACCTGAAAATGACAGAATTTTATAGATAATCAATGACACTTACTGCATGGCACTGAAAATGGGAGGTGGAAATACTCACCACAACTTGCAATGGCATGTTGGTTGCCAGTCTCCTGTAGAGACCACATCCCTGCCACTTCCAAGTCTCCTAAGATTACTCCCCAACCCAGATCCGATGTGTCGGAGAACAATGTTAGGTTTGGGTTCGGTTGAAGTAGAGATTTTCCTACAAGAAATCCCCCTTCTTCGAGCCACCACTGAAGATCTTTTATTTCCAGTGTGATGGGGGAAGATGAATGAGTCCGGAAGAGTCTTCCTACTCCAATTGGCCTTTAGGAAGAATTATAAAAGTCTAGCATGTAGTCTCCCTAATGGCACAAACATCTTGATGGAAGAGAGAGTTCCTAAAAGGCTCTTCCAATCGTTGGCAGAGCAGGACTGGAGATCTAGAAAGTGACGGATTTTCTGGATGCACGACTGTATTAAAGCCCGAAAACTCCAAGAGTCTATCTTCATCCCTAAATAGACTAATGACTGAGTAGAAACTAACTGGGACTTCTCTTGGTTAATTAGAATGCCCAAATCCTGGGCTACCTGAAGAGTTTTCAGAAGGTCCTCCGTATTTTTCTTTTTGGATGACAACTGCAGGAGCCAGTCGTCCAGGTAAAGGCATACCATAACACCCATTAGGTGGAGCCATTGCATTAGTGGGGCAAGGACTCAGGTGAAGACTTGAGAGGCTGTGGACAACCCGAAGCACAGAGCCCACAATTGGAAGACCTTGTCCTGGAACACAAACTTTGGATATTTCCTGGAATCCCGGTATATTGGGATACGAAAGTAAGCATCCTTCATGTCTATAGATACCATCCAATCTCCTTGACAAATTGCAGCGAGAACTGAGTGGCTTGTCTACATTTTGAACTTCGTTGTTTGGACAAAGAAGTTCAGAGTGCTTACGTCCAAGACAGGTCTCCAGCCTCCTGATGACTTGGGAACTACAAATAAACAGTAGTAAAACCCCTCCGAGGATAAGTCTTCCACCACTTCTATCACTCTTTTCTTGAGAAGAGCTGAAACCTCCTTGGAGAGGGCCAAAAACCTCTCTGAGCCTTCTGAGTACACCTCCAAGACAATGGGAGATGTCAAAGGAGGTCTCTCTTCGAAGGGTACCGAATACCCTTCTTTGAGTGCTTGTAGTACCCGCGGTTCCACGGATCTGGCTTCCCACTTCTTCCAAAACTGAAGGAATCCACAGTTCCACGGATCTGGCTTCCAGACACTTCTTCCAAAAAAGCTGAAGGAATCTGGTTAAGAGAAACCGCCAAAGAACTGTTCACAGGGTACAGAGGACTGGCTTCCTCACTTGCTGACTGTTCTAGAATGGCAGGTCTTGAAGTAGATGTCTTATTGACAGGTCAGACAGATCTAGGGTTCAAGCGTGGATGAGATTGTGCTCATCCTCCTCCGCCTCGAAAGAGCAGAGGTTGAAGGGGAGAGAAAGGTCTAAGGTTAAAAGAAACCGCCAAAGAACTGTTCGAATCCTTCAGTCGCTTGGCTGATTGTGCCGGTAGGTTATGGATTACTTTCTTTTGGGGTTCCAATGTTGACTAACAGCTCCACAGATGTAACTCGAAAAATAATTCAAAAGGAAAAGACTGTTCTTCTATCCAATGGGGCAAAAAGAAGAGAAGATCTTTGTGAAGGAACAAAGATCACTCCTTTAGTGGTGAAGGAGCACCACAAACATGGGGTGCTCCCCCGCTTTTATCTTGAGCATGCCCACTGAAAAGAGTGCAGCTAATTCCTGGGCTCCATCTCTTACAGCCTTATTGGCACAGGTAAGTACCCCAAGCCAATGTGCCTCAAAATTTTCCTGTAGTGAAGAGCTACAAGAGGACTCTTGGTCCCTATGGTGCTTATAAGGGATCGAAGGGTTCTGATTCTCCATCATATGCCTTTTCAATGGCCTGGAGGACTCATGCCAGCTGTGTCTTTTAGGCTCATTAGAGTCTAACCCACTGGAAGACAAAGTGTGATCCACTTGGAAACCTTTCCAGCACTTATGCACTGAAACCTGGGAAATACCGACAGGTTCGGTTGAGGGAGCAACTACTCGTGGGCAAACCCCACCGACCTCCCTTGGACTTATGGTTTGCCTCCTCCCAGGAGCAGGGGAGTCTGGCAGGGGCCTCCGTCTAGGAGCATCAGTGGGGTGAGTAGCCATCCCCTCCACTGACACAACACTTGCACTAACACTTGCACCGGGTTCACCACTTGCTTTGTCCAAAAGGACTCTCACTGAAGCTCCTATTTGAGCAACTGTATTAACTAACACGTCAAATTTATTGTCAATCCAGGCTTCGAGACTGGCAATGGCACTAGCTTCAGCGGGATGGGAGCCAGGTAACGGAGTAGAAGGGAGTGCAAGAGAACTAGGAATAGGAGAACAAGCAGTGACATGAGTCGAAAGGACCCGTTCAGGAGTAGAAGACAGTGAAGATCTAGCCTCGGCTCTAGCGGCCGCCTTTCTCTGTCCAGCTTTTTCTAGTTTGTCTATATGAGCGGTCAAAATTCTCCATTTAACTTCATCCCAGTTACTAAACTCCTCACACATCAAGTCAGGAGAACAAATTTGTCCTCAGCAATGAAAACAAATAAGAGTGAGAGTCATATTTAGAGGAAGTCAACCTGGTATTACAGCCTTTGCTACAATACTGGTTACTTGACACACTTGAGTCTGAAATAATAAGTCAAATTCCACAAAAAATTTCAAACTAAGCTTAACTAGACTAAAAAAAACATAGCACGGAGGCTACCAAAGTACAGAATACTTCACCAAATCCTCTGGTAACTAGCAAAACCATCCGGTGAACAATCCTGATCATCAAAACAAAGCTGCTTAACAACTGATATATGGTCATTGAGCAGCAGAAATGAACTGAGGTCTTCAGCTATGTTGTACCTATACTTCCCTGGAAGTGGGCAGGGCACTTACCTACACCAGAACACAAGAACGCTACCACGAATTTCAAATCTAAAGCTGCCGTTAAAGTAGAAACTAATAGCTATATAATTACTTGGTAAATTACATATATAAAAATAAATGTAAAACACTAATTGTGACTGACCTATGAAGCATGAGGCATGGATGTGTTTAAGGGGCGAGTGCGTTCATCAGCTGAGCACATTTTATTCAGCTGTACTGCTAGCCTGCTTTGTACCTAATATACAGTACTGTTGTTTGCTAAATCTAAGGTGCTTATATTAGTTCTATGCAATGGTTAAAGTTTTGCAATGTACTGCTGGTCTGCTTTAAACATTACTATAAATACAGAAAAACTCTCCTGAACAAGTTCCACTGAAATTGGGGTAAATTTTATATGCCATCAAATGTGGTACATACCCCACTTAACATTGGGCATTAAGTTGAAGTGAATAAAATAGCACAAAATAAATCAAGGCCTGAAAATGGTTTTTCTATGAGTGGCACATCATGGAACGCTAAGAGCATTTTGTTAGTCCTGGGAAGTCCAGGCAATATATCCACACCCAACGAAGGTGCCAGAAGAATGAATAGATGCTTAACAAAATGCTGGTGTTCACTGGTACATGTGCAATGAGTACAGTCATACCCTGAACTTATGCGAGGTTGGGTTCCAGAATCCCTCGCACACGGTGAATTTTTGCGTAAGTTTGGCACGGTCCCTAAAAATGCTAATAAATGCTTATTTATAAAGTTTAAACACTAAATATGACTCTAATCATGCTCCAAAATCATTAAGTTAACTTTTAAATGAAATTAAAGTTACTGTATTTTCATTTAAAAGTTAGCTTAATACATTACCCTTAAAAAAATAAATTGTTGACATAAAAATATAGAGTTGGAAGAGAATTTCTGTCTCTCTCCCCTTCCGACCGATCTATTTTTAGAAGTCTCCTCAACCTCTTTTTAATAACTACTTTATTCTATGTCTCTTTCTCTTTGTTCTGAAATGCTTTCTCATGAACAAACAGTGTTTTTTATTTGGACTATTACAACTCTTAGTTATTATGTCTCCATGTTTTAGAACATATTTGCCACACTAGTGCATTTACACTTCATAGACGGCAGAGGTAAAATTAGATCAATTTAAACTATCTACTGCACAGGCAAAGACGTACAGAGAAATAAGTTGTAAAAATGTGTGAGCGCTTACGTTAGATATCACAAGATGGAAATTCAGTATTGAACTAACTTTTAAATTAAATTAAAGTTACAGTAATTTCATTTAAAAGTTAGCTTAATACATTACCCTTAAAAAAAGAAATAAGTGGTTAACATAAGGATATAGGAGAGTGTGAAGATTAGTATACTATTTCTCTCTCCCCACATTCCACCGATCTATTTTTAGAAGTCTTCTCAACCTCGTTTTTAAAAACTCCTTTATTCTCTCTCTTTCTCTTTGTTCTGAAATGCTCTATGTCTCTGTGTTTTATAATGGCACATTTACAGTTTGTAAATGGATGGTACAGGTAAAATTAGATAATTTTAAAATTATCTACTGTACAGTTAAAGACATACAGAGAAACAGTAATATGTAGGTTGCACTAACTACGAACGAGAGAGAGAGAGAGAGAGAGAGAGAGAGAGAGAGAGAGAGGGAGATAACAGTTGTCCTTACTTAAGAGAGTTAAATTTTTATGAATTATTACAGAGAGAGAGAGAGAGAGAGAGAGAGAGAGAGAGAGAGAGAGAGAGAGAGAGAGAGAGAGAGAGAGAATTACAAGAAACCTTTGACCACTAATCAGCAACACTACCCCTTCTTGTCATGTTAAAGTGACATGTCTGACAGCTTTTTGCCTTCGAGCTTCTTACAGAAGATGAGGGAAAAATATTTATTTGTTTAAAATATGTATCACATAAGAATTTTGTAATCACAGTTATATTATCATTATTATTATTATTATCATATTATTATTATTTGAAAATTAGTACTTATTATTGGGTAAAAAATTTATTCATCATACAAAACAAATAAACATACATGTACCATAAAAATTCTCTCATCTCAGTAAAAAAAGAGAGAGAGAAATTATTACTTTTATTATTTAATGTTGTTTAATTTACACATAAAAGCTTGAAAACTTATAAATTACATAAAAAATTGAACATAACACTTTTGCAAGATTTCTCAGTATTCGCAAATGTTCGTGTGTCTATGGAACTCGTGTATGATAATTAGTTAGGTTCCAATGAAAATTTTGTGTATCTGTGAATTCACGCAACTCAAATCGCGCAAGTTCGGGGTATTACTGTAGCTTTTTTCAAAATCACTTGAGTTGGTGTCCCTAGGTATGTTTCACACATACCAGTCACTTCAACATGCTCTTTGTTTCATCATATTATTATTCCTTCCAAAACAAATTAAACCAATAACTGTTTTTCATAGAGTGAATACTTTCATAAATGAAGCTATTTTGTATCAGACTTTCACGGGATGCCTTCATATCTATTTCGATTACTGTGAATCCTAAATTTCAAAAATACTCAAAAAGTCTAAGCTTCAATAATCCCAGGATTCATGAAGGACTAGGTTAAAAGAAACACATTTACCTTATACTGTACTACTTTATAGTACAGGCAGTCCCCGGTTATCGGCAGGGGTTCCGTTCCAACAGCGTGACGATAAGCGAAAATCGCCAATAACCGAAAATCGGCAATTTTCTGTGCTTATTGGCTTAACAGCACCGATAACTGGAGATCGGCACCTCTGTTGGGTATGTATCAGCACCCATACCCGATTATCAGCGCTGATAAGTGGAAATCGGCAATTTTCGGCACCAAAAATCGCCAAAAATTGCCAATTTTCGTTGCTAGACAAGCACCGTAAACCAGATTGCCGATAACCGGTGACTGCCTGTAGTATAAGATCCATAACATAAGATCCAGAGAGAAAATTTTAATGCAACAGAAGGAACTATTTTTACCTACCAGTCAACAGAGCAGAATGAGTGCTCCCTGCTACCAAAGCAGTGACTGGAATATCCATTTCCAGAATTAGGATAGGGGAGTGACGGTCCTCAAGATCTTCTGTCCCAAGCTGACCATCCTCATTGTGACCCCAAGCGTACACACTCCCAGAAGCTGCATGATTTCAGAAAAAATTAAAATACAGTATGTAAAAATTCTTATTCTTCAGAGCTCCAGAAAAATACTATACAGTGTTAGAATTAGTATTTGGATTGCACTTGATAGCATACAACTGACTAAAGTAAAAGGTTTTACTCATATTAACCAACATATTCCTTTCTACAAGTAAAGTTAAAGAATACTAACCACATGAAACAATGGTATGCGCTCTGCCACATGCTGCATGCTTGACTTTCTCAGGTTTCAGGGCTGCAAAAGATGAAAGACCCCATGTACAGTACAGTAGTTCTACTGTACATTTCATGTATGAAAAATACTGTATACCTAAACACCTCATAAAGTATGACATCTTCTGAAAAAGATAACATGCTCATTTCCTAAGAATTGCCATCTGTGCATAGAAAAACTGACTTCATGCAGCAGAAGAAATCAAGGTACTGTCAGAAATTTACAAACTGTCCTCCACTTTACAGAATGATTCCTTTAACATAGAGAATAATCACAATCAATGACCCTCCTTACTCTATTAATCCTCCTGCATGGAGAATACAGTAATCACATTCAATGGCCCTCCTTATTCTATTGATCCTTCTGTGTAAAATTCAATAAGTATTCCTATAATTATTATTGTCTGAATAGCAAAGACAGCCTAGAGGTAATGAACTAAACATTTAACTAATACAAAATCTTAAACAAGAAAATGAAGCGCAAAGTAATATACTGTACCTGGTATATGATATGTATGATAGAATCACAATATCACTTAAAAATACTAGTCATTTTTGTTGGACCAAGTGCATTAGTATGTAGCATTATGTTCCAACACTAAAATAATGATTTTTATGACAAAATCAATTTTTTAGGTGCTGTACTTACCCTCTATCATTTGTTTTATCTGCAACTGCTGCACTTGGCTTAGGTCTCATAGATACCACCACTGTTTAGAGGGTGGGGGTAAGACAGCGAATGCTTTAGTCATCATTCTTCTCGTAATCTCTTAAAAGGGGATGAGGGCAGATCTCAATGACAGAGGGTAAGTACCTAAAAATTTTAATTTATCATAAAAATCATTATTTTTTAGGTGAAACTTACCCTCTATCATTTGCTGGCTCCAACATTGAGTTCTGGAGGAGGGTATAAGATTTCCCTCTACTGTAACCAAATTAGGTATCAGACTTTAGAAATATCCTTATCACTCCTCAACTGATGAATGCAATCCCATGGCAAGTACTTCATCAGGAGAGGTCCATTACTGAAGGAGGTGGAACATGGACCCTGAATATAGTCATTGGATGAGATTGTGCAGAATAAGTTAGGCCACTGTGGCTCAAGCCTGCAGGGCTGATGGGAGCTAAAACCACAACTAAGCATGATCCCTAAAGAGTTACCACCTACCTAATTGAATTGCTGTGGCACCTCACACCCAAAACAACAACAACAATTTGCATGAAAAGGCGGTCCTTAATCAGCTCAGGGTAACTTTCTCCAATAAGGAGCAATACCTCTGCAACACAAGTCCAACATTACTTGCCTAATGAGCTTTGTTTGCCCTTACCTAAGAGAAACAAAGCCAATACATAAAAGTATAATACAGTAATAATAACAAAAGTAGAGTAAGATATTACTGTACCATGTGCAAACTCCAATACATATGGTTCCCCACTTACCCAGGATGGGAAAAGACTAGGAGAAATCTCCCCTGCTGAAACTATAAGTGCTAGTGTACAGCAGTCTTCCTACTGGATTTTCATGACCCTCCAGTAGTTTGAAGTGAACACTGTGCCACCAAAACTTAACAGTTTTAGAGAGAGGTGCTGATGAAAACTAACAGATGTAGCTACTGCTCTGATATCATGTACTTTCACCTTCAAAAAAAGGAAATCCTCTGGAGACAATGCATAGTGTGCTTCCAGGATTGAGGATTAGTCTCAGACATAGGAACCTCATGATTCTTGACAGTGCATAGGTTCCTCCACTGCTTCCTTAATGATTAAGATGGAATGTATAAATCCTTAGAGCCCTAACATGGCATAAAGGTAGCTCTTCTTCCTCAGGAGTTAGAGTAACATGGCATAAAAGTAGCTCTTCTTCCTCAGGAGTTAGAGTTTCTAGAGAGGGGATAGATAAAACTCTTAGAAGAGTTTTGGCCTTGACATCATTCTTAGCACAAAAGGATGCCAAAAAATATAGTTCAGCTCCAGTACGTGAGCACTCTACTTACAATAATATCACTCGTAATTCACTTTCTCTTTTGGTCGAAGCCAAGGCCACCAGGAAGAGTGTCTAGGAAAGAGCATTGAGAGAAGCTTCTCTCTGGGGCTCAAAAGAAGGGTCTATAAGGTGTCTTAAGCCAATGACTAGGTTTCATAAAAGCAGCTTTAGCAGAACCTTCAGCATTCCAGCTGAAATGAGTGAATTGCTTTACTTATGTCAATCTCTTTTGAAATACCCTATCCAGAATGCCTTAATACATAAGCCAGCATGGATTTATGGCCTTTATGAAGGAAACACAAACCTTTGGCATCTCTCAGGGAGCGCAACAACTTTCTTACATTGTTAATGTTTGTGTGAAGACAGGCAATACCCATGGACTTGCACCCGGATCTAGACAGCTCCCACTGTACTGAACAAGAACTTTGTGGACTTTCCCTTTGCCACTGGGAAAGAGTCCCTATACAGCTTACAAAAGTCTATAGAGCTGAGGAGCTTGTCAACAGTTTCCATGCGATTAGATGAAGCATTTCGATATTACCGTGAAGCTTCCCTGTCCCAGACTAATGGGGCAGATTTGTCTATGGAGGTAATTGTCTGGGAACTTCTACTGACATTTCCAGAATGACTGGGAACCAATGCCTCCTTGGCCACCATAACACGATTAGAATCATAGTGGTGTTCCCAGTAGCCCTCAACTCTTGAGTATCCCCTTCAACAGTGGAAACATAGGGAGGGCATACACAAATAGGTTTGCTCATTCTTGAACCATAAAGTCTATTGCCCAGGCTTGAGGGTCTGGAACTGGGATACACAGCTGGAGACAATGATTCAGCTTCACTGCGAAGAGATCAATGAGGGGTTGGCCAAACACTCTCCAATTTGCCTAGCAAACTACAGAGTTACAGACAATGTGGGAGAGTACCTGTCCTGGACGATTTAAATGTCAACCAAAACATTCAGTCAACCAGGCACAAACTGGGCCTTATGGACAAATTCTTTTCCATTATGCAGAGGCTAAATCCTTGGTGATGGCTAACAAGGTTTCCAAATTCATGCCCCTTGCCTCCTTAGATAAATCAAAGAAGATACATCCAAGAAGACAGAAATTACTTTGGTGGACACCGCTCATCCAGGTCTTAAATCCCTTCTAGATTGCCAACAAACCCTTCCAGTTAATGTGAAGATTCGCTTCTACTGATGACCACACCCCTGAAGTGACTTGGTTCCCGATAACCACACCCCCATCATCATCTGAGGTGACTGAATACAGTGAGGGGTCTGGGCTTGGGGACTCTTATGGACTTTCCTGCAAGAAGCACTACTATGGACGTCCACCAATGAAGGGAAGGGATCAAATCTTGGCTCCATGGCTCCAACTCATTGTCTGGCCGAGTCTCTCTGTGTGCCAGTGCCTCTCAAGTGCAACTGAAGAGGTATCATCCAAAGTCAAACACTCATAACTAGTTTCTCCAGAGAAGACACGACCTAAGAGATACAACCAGCATTAGCTGGCATGCTCCATGAGGAAGGGAAATCTCTAACAGATGGTCAACTCTAGCTTGTGTAGGAAAACCTTGAAAAGGACTGAATCAATCACCATGCACAGATAGGTCACTCTTTGTGTAGGTTCCAGAGATGACTTGTGACTATTATTAGTAAGCCTATGGCTTTTTCTAAGCCCATTACAAGCTCTCTTGCCCTCAGGCAATCCTCCCTGGCCTTCGCAAAGATAATCCAGTCTTGCGGGTACAGAAGGATCTCTACTCCTAATAAGTTAAGCCATTCATGAAGGGGATAGCACCCTCATGAAAACTTGGGGTGCAGAACTCAGCCTGAAACAAAGAGCTTGACATTGATATATTTTTCCCCCAAACACAAAGAGTAGGAACTTCCTTGAAAGTTGGTGAATGGGGACACGAAAGTACACACCTTTCATGTCCTCTGTAATCATCTATGTACTGTCCCTTTCCCCACGGTTGTTAAAGACTGTGGAGGTTGACTCCATGAAAAAAAGGGGAACAGTTGGACTAAGGTTGAGCCTGGATATGTCCAGGACTGGCCTCCGACCTCCCATGGCCTTTGGAATTAAGAATAGCCTGTTGTCTTAAAGGAAGAACTGCGGATATCTATCTAAACACAACTGAACCAATTCCTTAAAACTAAGGGGACAGACTAAATGTTCCTCTTCCTGTAAAGGAGGCAAAGGAGAATGCTGTCAGAAAGAGACAGGTCTATAAGAGTCCTCTTCATCAGGGACAAAAGTAGCCCCAGTTCTCTACAGTTCTCACAATCCATCTGGCAGAAACATGAAAGTTGAAAGCTCCCTCACTGACACCTTCTGTGGACTCCCTGATGCCTTGGACAGACTCGCTGACGCCCGTGTGGACTCGCTGCTGGTCATGCAGCCTCACTGCTGGCCATGAAGACTAGCTGTCAGCTGTGTGGACTCACTGCCAAATGTGTGGACTTGCTGCTGGCCATGTGGACTTGCTGCCGGCCATGTGGACTTGCTGCCGGCCGCGTGGACTTGCTGCCAGCCATGTGGACTCTCTGCCAGCTGTGCAGACTTACCTGCCAGCCATGCAGACTTGCTGCCAGCTGTGTGGACTCACCTCCAACCATGCAGACTTGCTGCTGGCTATGTGGACTCACTGTCCACTGTGCGGACTCACTGCTGGCCATGTGGACTCACTGCTGGCTGTGTGGACCACTGGGCACACTTGCTACCAGCTATATACTAAAGACTCACTGCCGGCCATGTGGACTCGCTGCCAGCCATGTGGACTCGCTGCTGGCCATGCAGACTCACTGCTGGCTCTGTAGACTCGCTGCCAGCCATGTGGACTCACAGCCCAATGTGTGGACTAGTTGCCTGCTGTGCGGACTCACTACCGGCCTTGTGGACTCACTGCTGACAGTGTGGACTCACTAATACCTTCATTGTCCCTGCCAATGCACTAGACACATCTGATGCAAGACACTCAAACTGTTACACAAAAATTCAATCTAAATTAAACCGAGTCAATACCTGACTGCATAAATCTAACCTACTACCCTGAAATCACAATTTAAAAGTAAATTATATTTTTCCTAACTATACAAAACTGAGGTCCTTTACATTAGGAATTACAGTACTTATGGTGAAGCTGGACATGGCCATTAAACTCTTGAACAAGGTGGTCAGGTAGTAACTACCGTCAGGTAGGCGGGAATACCAGCCTTCCCAGACGTAAACATTCCAGTTTGCCTTTCGGTCCAGGTTCAGATTGAGGGGTGGCATGAGGCAGGCATAAAAATGTAATGTAAAGGACCTCAGATTTGTATAGTTAGGAAAAATACAATTTACTTAAAAAAATTGTGATTTGTTCTAACACAATATACAAATCATTGGTCCTTTACATTAGGAAGACATTCGTTGGAGGGAGGAATCTGAGTGAGTCTCTTGAACTGACTGGAGTTCTGCACATCTTGGCTACTCCTCCTGGTCGAAAGAGCCTCTGACATGTTGATCAGAGTGTAGGAGCTGCTAGATCAAATGTCAGATACTGGACCTTTTCACATGAGTGAGGAAACACAACTTATACCAAACAGACTGGGAAGAATCTAAGAGTTGGAGGCAGTAAGGAAAACCGGAGACAGAGCTTTCCGTATTGCCTTAATGCCAGAGTCTCCTTCCTCCCCTTGCTCGAGGAAGGAGCAGAATTGCTTCCGTGATTCTAGAAGAAAAGTAGAATGGGTGCTCGATGTGTAGTCTAACCGCATCAGACACCAGACCCAGCAAGTGTCAGTTCGAGTCCTATTCTCATCCCGAAGGAGGAGAAGTAGGAGGACGAGGAGGGAGGAGAGGCCAGTCACTCTCTGGATCCTTCTCACTTCCAGAACCAAACCTGAGGCGAGATGCTACTAGTCCTCTTGAAGGAGCTGGATAAGAAAATACAACTTGTTGAGCAGCCACCACAGGACCAAGGAAAAAAGGTTTCAAGGGCCTGTGGGCAAGACCGAAGGTAGAAGACAAGAGTGTGGCCTATGAGACCACATCTTGCTTCCAGACCGACAGAAACTTCCAGAATGCAAGGGATGGACCAAGCCATTGACTTCGTGAGCTCTTGGGTGGAAAGTACCAGTACTGTCGTTGCCAGCTGCTGAGCAACTCCTTCGATCACTTCACGAAGCCAGAAGAAAGATGTGTCCTTAGACACCTCTTCCTTGGGAGAGATAGTACTAGCGAAAACGTCGACGACATCCAGGTTAGGAATGTCAAGCCTTTTTGGAAAGTACCGCAGCTCCCTAATAGGACAAAGTAGCGACTGATCTGGATCGCTGATATAAAGTCCAAGGAGAAGGGGAACAAGAAGGACTCGTACCTGACAACAGATGCCGATGGATTCGAAGTCCACTTACGACATCCAAGAAGGAGTTGAGGTATTGATCCCCTTCCATCTTCTATGCCAAGGCAGGAGTGAGATGAGAGATGGCCCGAAGAGGGCACATCTCTGTCCGACAACTCTCGTAAGGGTATGGGCAAAGCATGGGACAGGAACCCTAAACAAGAGTCACATGCCACCCAGGGAACAATTCCCTGGGATAGCAAGACCGAAGAACCTTCTCAACAGTAGCTAAATCTCAACTGAGGAGAAAAAGGCTACTTCAGATAGAAGACTAGGTTGCAAGGGCCTACATTCTTCACAACTGAAAGGGAGAGAAGCAACCCTCAGTGGAGAAGACGAGAAGTCCAGACTTGAAGAGCGACTCTGACCCCTAAAAGAAGTTCCATCAATGACACCAACCAGTGAAGTCAGATCCAGTCCCTGGAACAATGTTGCAGAGGACTTCAAGAGATATCCAGCTATATCCGTTGCCGCTCGGCAAGAAAGCCTATGCTTGCAAGGAAACCTGGGAAGTCTCCCATTCCTGAACACAGGAGAACTCTTCTCAATGCCTCGGAAGCAGAGCTATCAGGTCGGGCAAAAGGCAAAGTCTACCAGCATTTGTCTGTAACTCGGGGTAAGCAATGCTTGTGAACCCCTAGCAAAACAGACAAATACGGAGGGAAAACGTACATATCGATGTTTCCCATAAAGACAGCATGTCTCACCATAGTGGCCCATCAGTCTGGTAAGAAGGAGCGAGAAAACTACTGACTTTGTTGTGCCAGGATGCAAACAGAAAGATGGTAGGGATCTCTCAGTAGAGCAGTCTCTTCATGAATTTATGTGAAGAAAAGAGTGAAGAGCATGTTCCATCCCGATCACTCAAACCCGAGGGTGAGCTCACTTACCAATACATCCCCACCAGGAATGTATCTGGCTAATTGAGCTATCGAGTGCGCAACAGAATACTCAAGTACCTGCCTATGTTGACAGATGAAACAGGAGGAAAAAATTATTCCCTCTCGTTTGCCGACGTATGCCACTACTGTGGTGTTGTTGTTCAACGAAACCACTGAGTGTCGCAAAACTCATCCTAAAATTCTTGGGAGGCCAAAAGGCTGCCTTGAGTTCAGGATGTTGATAAGAAGGTATCAATCATCTCGGTCACATACCTTCAAGACAAAGTCTTACAGGTGTGCATCTATTCCTCAATCGGTGAATCCAAGACTAGACACGACGTGAGGAGAATATGCAAGCATATTTGAAGGTTCCTTCAATCAAGCATTAGCCTAACTCCTTCCTCATACATCGAAGAGGAAAGAAGGATGGAGGAATGGAAGCAGACCTCCTCCATTCTCCACCATGGGGAAGCTTCTGCAAGATGACAGGATACCAAGATGATTAGCTCTAGCCAGGCTAGCATGTCCCAAATTAGGAGCACAGAAGAGGAAGCGAGATGGAAGTTTGATGAAAAGAATTGCCAAGACCCAACAGAAATAGATACTTCTCCTGAAGGAATCCATTCCCAGGTCTCGGCTATGCCGCTGCCAGGTCCAAAGACTTGACAAGTATCATTTCATCCAGGTATCAGCAGTAGAACTTCTGCCCAGTCGATACTTCTTCCTCTCTTCCCTTCTGCCCTCCTTCCTTATGGAAAAGAGGGTGGAAAGAGACAGTTATGCGCACTTTCCCAAAAGGGAAGAAGAGGGCTGTGTTTCCATGATCTTCTTCCAAAGCTTGGGACTTCTATGAGTCGAGGAGGCTGGCTTGAACTTTAGATCGAGCTGAGATGACTAAGACCCAAAGGTCTTGGCCATTGTCCAAATGACAAGGTAGTGCCCTGGTACGAACCTTGATTACAGTGGTATCTGGCAAATCTCTGATCTTTCAGAGATTTGCCAGAAAGGCAGAACCAAGTAAAGGTTCATTCCTAAGGGTCAAGCCAACTCGGGACTTACAAAACTGGAAATCCGAATTAGGACAAAGTCCTTCTTCTTAGCACCAGAATTGCCCACAGACTGCTGCCTGGTGTAGGAGGGCCCACCCCCCAGATAGGACCAGTCTCCAGAAGGCAGGGTTCTCTCCAGGAATGGTCGTATCCGAGGAGAGAAATCCTAAAAGTGAAGGATCGTGGATCCATCAGGAGACTGTCTGCAGGAAACCAAGAGGTATCCTCCAAGATCGCCACCTCTCGTTGCAGAAGAGAAACTCTTCATGGCAAGGAGAAGCAGAGAGAGAACCCAGTCCAGAAGAAGCAGAGTCAGAACAACCTGCAGTTGGCAAGACCCCTCTGAGGCAAGAAGAATTCGTACTCTGTCGAGGCGGGGGAGGAGTTTGATGTCTCAACCTGAATGAACTCCTTGTCTGAAGAAAAGTATTCATCTGGTCAAGAACGCTCTCGCAAGCAAGGACCATGGTGGCCCCTTAAACTCTCAGCCCCTTCAGGAACTGCAAAGGTCGTGAGTGATGAAGATTATTCATTGGGGAAGCCACGTACCTGTCCCGGGGATCCTCGCACTGATGAATCGGCGCGAAGTTCTCTGAGAAAACGAGGGCGATCACAACTTGAAGAGGAAGACCCTCGTTGCTTCCGAAGCGTGAAACTCCTGTACCTCTCTCCCTGGAGGGGAACCTTGACAGATCCCAAGAAACCCTCCTCGGCTACCTGGTTGTACTACGAGACAGTTAGGGGACCAACACCGAGAGCACGCCAGGCAGCCAAACTCCAAAGAACGGCAAATTCATCAGAGCTCTCTCTGTCCGTCTTGCGCCTCTCGGAACAACCGAGAGGAAAAGAGAACAGGTGAGGAGAAAAGTACCCCTACCTCTCCTGCCAGGAAGACCAGCAAGAGAGGTGAACCGTGAGCAATAATCAACCGAATGAGATGATTGCCACACGGGGGAAGAAGAGCACTTGTGCCATGGCAAAGTGCTTTCCTGGAAAGAGCAGAAAGTTCACTCGAACAGTGCAGAGAACCCAATTCAGAAAAACCGAGCGGAGCCAAGCCAAGCCTTGCCAAACTGAGCCAATCACGCAAACGCAATCCAGACTGAGTGTAAGTGTGGACTGAGGCAAACGCGGTGAGCTGAGCCAGTCTCATGAACACGACCAGGGGCTGGGCGGGGCAAGCAAGTGGAGAGTGGCAATCGCGTGAAAGCAATCAGAACTGGACAGAGCGGAACTCGTCTGCCGTGAGCTAGTGCTAATTTCCCAAACTCTAAACTCTTTCAAGGCCGAGTCCCCTCGAGAAGAAGGTTTGAAGGAGGAATTCTGTGTCCTATCCTGCATGCTTGAACTCTAAGGTTCAAGACACGAGGACAAAACCCAGACAAGTAACTGAAGCAGTTGGCAGGCAGTAGAGACACCTGGGTGTCTTGGCACTTTCTCTTGTCCTGTGCCTCTCACCAGGAGAGCACTCATGATTCAAAGAATTCAAGCGACCTATGAGACTCCCAAAAATCGAGAGCAGTTTCTTTCAGTTTCCTAAGAAATTGAAAGGAGCCAGGCATAGAACCAGTCTTAGAAGCACACTTCTAAGACTGGCAACAAGGCTGCAGCCTCTTGAGGCCGCGCTCTCGCGGCCCACGAAATGCGAGACCCCAGAGGAGAATGCAAATCAGTTCCCGCCTGAGGGCGGGAAGAGCTAACAAGAGAAAATTGCCTCCCAGAAGAGAGGCAGTCCCTCAGAAGTCCCACAGGACTCCCAAAGGGACCCTCTTCCCTGCTTTTTGTGGTGTTCGAACCGATAGGATCGAGAGACCAGGCTGGGAACCTTACCGAGCACTGGTAAGCACTCGGGGAGAGCTTGTAGTGCTGGCAGGAAGAGCCGAGGCACCTAGGTGCCTTGGCCCTTTCTCTAGTGCTGCTCCTGAACTGGGCCAAGGAGACTCTCCAGACCTGATCGGAATACAGGCAGTCCTCAGTTATCGGCGGGGTTCCATTCTGAGGGTATGATAACAGGAAATGGCTGTTAACTGAAAATCAGTGATTTTTGGGGCTTTTTTGGTGAGTTTTGGGGCTTATCGGCACCGAAAAACGCCGATTTTCAATTATCGGCGCCTCTGTTAGGTATGTATCGGCCCCAATACCCAATTATCAGCTCCGATAAGTGGAAATCGACAATTTTTGGCGTCGAAAATTACTGATTTTCGTCGCTAGACAAGCTCTGTAAAACCGGATAACCATTAACCGAGCCCGCCGTTAACTGGGGACTCTGCCTGTACTCGACATTCCACAGAATCTTGAGCACTTAGAGCAGCACCCGTCTTAGAGGCGGAACCTCTGGGACTGGGAACGGGAGCGCAAACAGGTCTGCATGCCTGTGGCTCCCAAAACACAAAACCCAGGGACATGCGAATCAGTTCCCGAATCCGAAGGTTGGGAAGAGCCAGTGAGAGACCCACTGCCTCCTCAGAAGGAGACAGTCCCTCAACACCCAAAGGATTTCAAGGGGGAAGAAGCAGCCTTCCTCTCCTTTGGCCGATGGAGGTCTATCCGGTTTCCTGGGACCCCCTCGAACCTCGGGAGAGGAAGGGAAGAGGCAGCAGAAGACGAAATCGAAGATAAGCTGAAGAAGGCGGCGGCTACCTCCACAAGGTGACATCCTTCACCTTCACTCCGACATCTTCTACAGGTTGGTGGACACGAAACATCGTAACCTTCAGGGCAGCTAGGCAGGATCACAATGGAAGCAGCCCAGGAATGACCCCCATGAGAAGCAGCAGGCGCGATCAGGACAGCTGATGCAGGAGCTATGGAAGCGGTTCAGAAGGTAGGAGCTACAGCAACAGCCACATATGTCACCAGCAGCAACAGGAGCAATCAGGATGGCTGCGGCAGGAGACCAGGAGGAGCCGCCCAGAAACTTGCCCTGAGTCAACAGGAGCAATAACACAGGAAGCAAAGCAGGAGCACATGGACCACAGATACGCCAGAGGCAGTGCCACAGCACACATGAAGGCCAGCAATGACAGCGATCAATCCACATCAGCGGGAACAGAGTCTGAACGATCCCGACGTGAACCTATGCCATTCCAACCAGGTACTGTGGTCGATCCCGAAGCAAACATTGTGTGAACATTGGGACTCCTTCAGGCAAAGATATCCCAAATGAGACATCTAGCTAACTACTGCTGTGCCTACGATGCTCACTTTCATGTTTGTCAACATGAAAGAAAAAGCAAAGATGATTAGTAGGGGGAGACTCCTCTTGCTCCGAGGGGAACTGCCCTACGAAATGAGAGGAGGCCCATGAGAAGAGGTCACCCGACCACCCGTGCGCCCCCCCTCACGGTCTTCACCTAACAAGTGAGCGAAGAGGGCAAAGAGAGATAGAAGGACCTACAGGGAGAGAGAAGGAAGGAGGGGAGGCCACTAAGGGCGCCATGGAAGTGAACTTACCGGCAATGCCCACAACCTCCCCCTCAATCCCCCGCAACTCTTCCACAGCACAGGCGGCGAAAAACAACACTCAGCACAAGTAGAAAGGTAGTCATGCCCTTGTACACGGAGGGCATGAGCCCAAGAAGGGGAGCCAACTTGTTACGTCCCGATCAATGAAAGGGAGCAAAGTTATTATGTCCCAATCTAAAATATCCAAACGTACAGGGGAATGCCTTCCATATCTAATTAAAGGGCTACTGGAAGAGAAACATTACCACTCGGTTACGCCCCTCTAAATTCGCCCTTGGCCGTCAAACCCAAGACACAGATACAGGGGAACAACGGCCTACGCAAGGCTATCACAAATTGTGGATTTGTATATTAATAAATATCAAACACACGTGATATATACACAAAAATATAGAAAGATCCCACCGGGATAAATAAAGAGCTTAACGACAGTCAGGCAAAGAGATCCGAAAACACGTCTGCAATGCATGAAGGCCGAAAGCAAACTGGAATGTTTACATCCAGGCAGGTGAGTATTCCCGCCTACCTGGCGATAGTTACTGCCTACCACCTCATTCAAGAGTTTAACGGCCGTGTCCAGCTTCACTGTAAGTAATTCCTAATGTAAAGGACCGATGGTTTGTATATCGTGTTGGAATAACTGACATTTTGGGTGTAGAAAGATGTATATTCACTAGAGAAGAAACTAAAGACTTATCTCTATCTTCCTGACCAGGTGTTAATTCTAAAGGAAACCTAGATTCAAGACTAGCTGTTCTCTTACTCTCTTTGTAAGTCTATCCTTCTCTCTCTAATGCAGCAATTTATCATCTTATCTATCTCTCCCCAAGACCAATCCTTGCAATGATTGCAACAGTTGTCTGAATCACAATCCACTTCTCAATGATAATGCATAATATGCATTAGTACCCAATTTGGTCTTACAACCAGCTACCTTACAAAATCTAACAGATTTTGATAAGGAAGATTGAGATGAAGAATTCACACTGCCAATACAATAAAAAAATCCAAATAACCCAATTTGTTAACCAAAAAACCAATCCATACTGACAAATACAATAAAAATCCAAATGACCCAATTCGTTAACCAACAGAAACAAATCCATACTGCCAAATACAATAAACAAAATCCAGATGACCCAATTCGTTAACCAACAAAAACAAATCCATACTGCCAAATACAATAAACAAAATCCAGATGACCCAATTCATTAACCAACAAAAACAATCTCAAATTTCAGAGCACTTTTCTACACAACCAGCCGGTGTTATCAACAAGAGAAGAATGACAACCAGAGCAGTCACTATCTTACCCACATCCTCCAAAGAGTGGGAGTAACTAATGAAATCATTCATCAATGACTGTTTCAGTTTCAACACTTGTCGAACCTGCACCAAGCAGTCATAAAGCAAATGATAGAGGGAAAATTTCACCTCAAAAATATACTTTTAAACATAATCAACTTCACTTAAATGTAAACAATGATTAAAGAAAAGTTAATTGTACCTATAAACTCTTGAAGGATACACACTTAGAGAATATGAAGGTTACACTGTACTGTACAGTATTCTATAAAACTTACTATCAACACAGGCACAGAAAGCATTAATGATAAGACTGTAAGTTATATATATTTTGAAGTAAACTAGATAAAAATAATAAATGCTTTCATATACATGTAAACTTTTTCTCATACCTTTTACACATGATGGTTTTGAAACTGGCTTTGTAGAACCCAGGCCAAGCTGACCCATGTCATTGCTACCAATCATAAACACTCGCCCACTCTCTGGAAGGAACAACTGTACTATAATATAACCACAGTGCTACAATGTACAGAATAGGTAAAAAGTTTTGTGTAAATACAAAGTAAAAAAATTTAACAAAACCTCATTTAAGTACTACTGTATCACAATGTTTATTGTATATCTGTTAAAATCATGAGATTACCATAATAAATTAATCTACAATGTAACATGTAAAAATAAAATCGTCTTATTATAACTGTTAACCCCAATAAAGGGTACAAATTACAGAGTTTCTTGCATATCACAACAGGCCCCTGCTGTACTGCTTTCTGTCTTGTATCTTCGCCAGTTCCGTCTGGTCTTTTTTCACTCAGTATTGTAAGCTCTTTAACTGTAATTTGTTCCATTTCAATTATCATTCAAGAGCAACCCACTGGACAAGCAAAGTGACAATGTGATTGTGTTAAATTGCTCTACCATGCTTAAAACACAGGTTTTTTTTTATTCTGAGGAGGTATTTGACATTGCCCACAGACCAGTAATACAGAAGGTCTTGCATCACTATGGCATTATCAATAAATATGTTAGGCAAATCAAAATTACCCATGAACTAAGTAAAGTCAAAGTTAGCACTGATAGTGTCTTAAGTGAATTTGTAGCAAACAGCAGGGTGCTAAAAGATGTTATTTTACCTTTCTCACAGATTTTATAATGAAAACAAAGGTTGGAGATGGAAGGTAAGGTTGACATTGGAGTAACAACAGAACTTGATAAACTTAAAATATTCATATGATATTGCTGTAAACAGCTAAACTCCACATGATTTACAAAGATTTCTTAGGAGGTTGCATCCTGCATCTAGAGAGATGGAACTCAAATGATATCTAAGAAAACCAGATGTAATGAGTCCAGAGTATGCACAAAGGGATAAAATAATACTAAATGGAGAAAGGATTAATGAGGTTGAATCTTTCAAACATTTAAGAACCACCATGTCCAGTACAGGTTCTTACGAGCTGGAATTTAGTGAAAGACTATAAAAGGCTAAATAAACAATGGACAGGCCTAATAAGATACGGAAATCAAGTAAGAGTGAAACAGTATACAAAAGTTGGATTAAAGTAAGATTATGCATGTCTAGTACAATCTGTACTGCTATCTGAACATGAATCTAGGCATGACAAAGAAACTAGACCTAAAAGATTTTGTTGATTTGAGAATAAAGCTTTAATAGGAAAATTGGGAGTTGGATTCCCAGATTGAGTTAGAATGGTGCCATATGGGAAATCATGGAAGTTCCAAGAGTAGAGGAGGTAAAGATGAAAGGGAAAGAGATGGCTTGTATGTACTTCCCTCAATCCTGGGGAGAATAGTATGTGACAGTGTCTGCTGGGCTCTGTGGTTACCAGAAAAATTGTAAAACCCACACCTACTTGTATGAGAACTATGAGAAGAGAGGCTGGAGATAAGTTAAGCACTTTAGAAGAAGAGCACATGAAAAATATATATGGCAGAATTTTACAAAGCCCTTTGCACTGAAGGCAACGATGAAAACAGTTGTAATAATGAGGTTATTTTGGTACTCAAATGACAAACTACAGATTCTTGATCATTCACATACAAAAAAGAAGCTCTTGTAATCCTGGAAAATGAGGAACATCTGTCCTCAATTTCAAGTCAGATTAAGACCTATGTTCTGATATGATGCTTCTCACCTGCTACTACATTAAAAATATTCCTTTCCCTACTTTTTCTTTACCTGGTTCTTTTTTCCCCATTTCCACTCTTCCTTTGACTGTGCCAATTTCATTTCTGTGATCATACTGTAAGAGCTGGTGACTGGCATTCTTGTTAGATTTTGCGCTTGGTTTCTGACACATAAGATATGATCATGACCATGTCAAAAATCTACTGAGAACTTCCTCAAATAGCAGTAGCATTGACAGCATTTAAATGACACAGTTTACCCCAGCTATTCACCACACAACCACGGCAACACAGGCAATTATCAAGTGTCCTAATGTAAAATGACTTTAATTATCACAATTTTTAAAAGTAAATTGTATTTTTCCTAACTATACAAAACTGAGGTCCTTTACATTAAGAATTACATATGGTGAAGCTGGACACGGCCATTAAACTCTTGAACAAGGTGGTTAGGCAGTAACTACCATCAGGTAGGTGGGAATACCCACCTGCGCGGATGTAGACATTCCAGTTTGCCTTTCAGTTCAGGTTCAGATTGAGGGGTGGCATGAGGCGGGCATAAAATGTAATGCAAAGGACCTTGCTCAAGTGATTCAGGAAATGCAAAAGCATATTCTGAAAGTGAATGATATGAAGATCCCTTCAAGCAGGTTAAATGAAGTTCATTATTTCCTCACAGGGTCAGTGGGAATGCACACCTTGATAAGTTTATAATGCAGGCAAAAAATTTTGCCAAAAAGAACAATGTCCAGTGTACACTCCTGACATTTGCAGGAAGAAAAAAAATGAGGGACAACTCACAGACCTAGCACACACCCATTCACACACTGGATATCTGCACAGATCATTCTTCAAGTATGAGAATCATCCTGCACAATCAATTCTTACAACAGCAAAACTGACACCACAAACAAACAAGCCTAAGTCATCAGGTATTCAACCATGGAAATACTTAAAAGAGCTTCAAAATCAGCTATGATACGAGAAGTGCAAGATGCCTGATCAGCAAAGCAGCCAAGAAAAATAGTGGCACTGTTTACCCAATGAGTGGGTAGGTTCCCACACCTTCACTCACCTGCTGCTAGTTAGCTACCTTGTTACTAAGTTTCACAACCTGGCCAGCGGGAACGCAGTAGCCGGTCGTCTAGATATAGAGAGATCTTTATCCCCATCAAATGAAGCCATTTTGCTAGTGGAACCAATACTCTGATGAACACTTGCGGAGCTGTTGAGAGGCCTGGTTGTAAAATCCTGGAGAATGAATGTCCTCTACTAGCTCTATGGCCTCTTTCTGAACAAGGGACTTTACCTCTAGTAAGAGAGCAGCAAATCTCTCCGAGCCTGGAGAGTAACCTATCAATTCGACAGGCTTGCAGATTAGAGGAGAAATGTTCAAAGAGGAGATAGTGTAGCCTCCTTCAGGGCAGACACTATCCAAGATTCCGCTCCCTTTTGTTCCCACCGTTCCCAAAAGTGAAAGAGCCGCGCTCCTATCTGAATACGGAGGACTATGTTTTCATTTCTTGGAGTAAGACTTTGAAGAGGACTTCTTGATGGAACGCTGTGGGAAACGGATATAAGTTCTTGTCCTAATCTAGGACCTAGAACAGGAGCTCCAAAAGGGAGTAGGTTGCAGTGGAGACGAAGATCTGGGAGGAAGAGCTGAAGAATCCTTTAGGCATCTCATAGATTGGGTGAGCAGGTCCTGAGTGTTCTTTTTCTGCAGGTCAGAGGCGATGTTCAGTACTGTAGCCTGTGGAAAAAGATATGTCTTGTCCAAGGGGAGAATGGGAGGGCCGATCTCTGAGACAGTGATGCCTTTCAAAGTAAAAGAGCACCAAAGCTCCCTCTTCTTAAGAATACCCATGGCGTACAGACTGGCTAACTCCTGCGTACTATCGCAAACGCCTCTGTCAATACAGGAAAGTACTACTCCCAGGAGATTCGACGAGATCTCTTGAGGTAACAAAGAGCACTCTCTAAGTTTGCATGCCAAAGCGCCCACCGCCCAATCAAGGAAGCTCATCACTTCGAAAACCTAAACAATATTTTTAAGAAGGTGCGCAAGTTCTGAGTCCGAGAACATAATTTTCTACTTCCTCCAGTGCCTTCTTAGCTGACGAGGGAATAGCGGGCGAGAAGCAGCTTGGATAAGTTGCTAGCAGGAACCTCAACAGCACCAAGTACGCCGATGAAGGCGCATCTTGATCGGGGACAACCTCTTCCTCAGAAGAGACAGGAGAAAGTGATAAGTCTGCTGTCGTCTGAGCTGTAGGAGGAGCCCTCTGAAGCAAACTGAGAATATATCCAGTTTGCTCTGAATTGGGTCAACTGGAGGAGGAACAATGTCCGATATGGCACTACTAAGAAGCGGTGGAGCGGCGCCAACAGGTGCTCGGGGGGCGCTGTGGAGATGGGAGCCAGTAGCGAAACTTGTCGAAGAATGGGCGCCAATGGGCACTTGGCGGGCGCTGTGGAGACAGGGGCCCGTAGCGAAACTTGTTGAACAATGGGCGCCAATGGGCGCTGTGGAGACGGGAGCCAGTAGCAAAACTTGTCGAAGAACGTAATGGGCGCTCAGAACGCTGTGGAGATGGGGGCCAGTAGAGAAACTTGTAGAAGAACGAGTGCCAATGGGCGCTCAGGGGGCGCTGTGGAGATGGGAGCCAGTAGCGAGACTTGATGAATGGGCACCCAGTGGGCGCTCAATCGCAAACGGGAGTTTGGGCGCTTCTTCGACACTAGCTGCTGGTGTAGATGATTGTAGAAGTTAAGTATACCTTAGTTTTACCAGACCACTGAGCTGATTAACAGCTCTCCTAGGGCTGGCCTGAAGGATTAGACTTATTTTATGTGGCTAAGAACCAATTGGTTACTTAGCAACGGGACCTACAGCTTATTGTGGAATCCGAACCACATTATAGCGAGGAATGAATTTCTATCACCAGAAATAAACTCCTCTAACTCTTCATCAGTCGGCTGGGGAATTGAACTCTGGCCCATCGAGTGACAGTCCGCAGCTCTACCGACTCACCCAACAAAGAAACGTCTCCGCACCACGAGGCGCTTAGGCGCCAATTTACGACCATCGTCAGAAGAAGCAGAAGAGAATTGTTCCGGGGTATCCCAGTGACTACACGATGGGAGCGCTGAATCCTTGCCCTTCTTACAAGGAACAGGGGAAGAAATCTCAAACTCCACTGCCAGCAGGTGTGACTTGTCTACATCAGGGGCGCGCCTGGGACTAAAGTTTTCGGAGCTGGAGGACATGGTGAGCCACTCATTTGAAGGCCTTTCCAATGGCCTTTGGTTGCAGTCTGGGTTTCATTAACAGACTGAACCGAGGGGGCGACTTCTCGGGGGCAGACCCCACCGACCTCCCTTAGGCTGCCAGTATGACTCCTCCCAGGTGCTGAGGAGTATGACAGGGACCTTGGCCTAGGAGAATAGGTGGGCTGAACGGCCACCTCCTCCACTACCACTGCAATTGCAGTGGATGCCACAAGGCGCTCTGACTCACTTTCAGACTGAAGTGAGGGGGTGACTGCTCGGGGGCAGACCCCACCGACCTCCCCTAGGCTGCCAGTTTGCCTCCTCCCAGGTGCTGGGGAGTATGGCAAGGACCTTTGGCCTAGGAGAATCGGCGGGCCGAACAGCCACCTCCTCCACTACCACTGCACTTGCACTGGGCACCACGGGGCACCCTGACTCGCTTTTATCCATAAGCACTTTCACTGATGACACTAATTTAGCAATCGATTGCACAATCAATTCAAAGCGAGTGTCGATTTTCTACTCCAGACTAGCGATGGTGTTGGGGGTCGGAAACGTGAGAGCCAAGTAAAGGAGATGGTTGCACAAATGGAGGAGATGGAATGGGATTGGAAGAAATTACAGGTGCGATTGCATCCAACTTAGTGGATGAATCCTGACTAAATAAAGCTTTACTAGGTTCCTTAGCAATAGCTTTCATCTTCCTATCTCTGGCTGGTTTCTGAGATGTGCATCTAAAGTCTTCCACTTCTTAATGTCCCAGTCATTACACTCCTCACAACGTAAAATCTACTGAACATGTTTGTCCCCTACATGGAACACAAACAGTGTGCGATCGTAAGATTCTCAGTTAGTCTATTATTGCAGCTTTGCTGCAATACCTAATGTTAGCACTACTAGTGTCAGACATTCTAGAAAGTCTAATACAAGTCCAAAAAATGGGCAAAGAGTCGTCAATCAATAATCAAAATTCGCCTAACACTATCTTAATTATACCAAAAGGCTACGAAATTAAATACTTCACTAATTGAAGACAGTCAAACAACCAGCAAAGTATAAATTCCAAAATTCGAGCTGCTGTCAACTACAGTCCTTCAACCACAGCCGGCAGAAACAAATTGAAGCTCTTTGCTATTGTACCTTATCTTACACCCGAAAGTGGGCGGGTCATGTCGCCATAACCATAACAAACTAGCGGACCTGCAATTTCAAAATTTTGAGCTGCTGGTTAAAAGAAACTAATAGCTATGTAATTACTGGGTAAGTTACTTATATAAAATCTTTACTGTTCCCTTGAGGATGGTCTACTGTATAGAGAAAGTGCTTCACAGCTAAAATGGAATAGTTCTGACAAATAAAGAAATCATAAAGTACTTCTGATATTGTAACTGTTTATTTATTTTAATGAGGGTACTTGATAATCCAGTATGAATAACAAGTATATTTCTATAATTAACACAGACCTTTTACTTATATTACAATACCGGTTCATGAATTATGAAACAATGTACAATAGTAATAATTTTATAAACGCTATAAAAAACACTTCATGAACAGTAAATAACAACTCTCAAGTAATTCTGTTTGAAATAAAAAAAAATGTACCTGTGACAACAGCAGTATGCTCATCTCCACAAGCCAGTTCCAAAATCCTGTCATTCTTGATCCAAAACTTAGAAGGAGAATTGTCAGCAAACCTACTCTTGCCAAAGGTAAAAACAGCACCTGTTGCTGAAAGAAGGATAAAAATGAATTCATTACACTGAATGTACATATACTTGACACATCACATTCAGTATGCATACAATATACTATTATAAGTTTATGCATAATTAACAAATATTTCCACTATATAAAGTCTTACTTTTTATAGACTTTTATTCAGATAAATTACAGCATTCTCCTTCATATGACACAGCATTTACCAGTGTGCAAGACTAAAATTATCATTTATGCATACAAATTTGTTAGTCAACTGCATACAATATTGCTACTAGCAAGCAATGACCACAAAATTAGTTTTATGCTTTACAACTAGGTCTATGCTGCAGCTTTTTCACCATAGTACTGGCCACCTACATTGTTTCCCAAGTTCACTGTTCTTTTAGTAGACATGATATCTAAAATGCACAGGATAAAGATGGGCTGCATACTGGAATTTTACTTGGCTCAAGGTAAGGCAGTGGTTAAAGTAACTAATGATAATAATGATGCAAAATGATATAAGTACATCAGTAGGCCTACTGCTGCACTGCAAACTAATAGCAGAAAATAAGGTGAATCTATTATCAGTTTAATGGTAGTTTAAAAGACATCCAAACCAGAGTAAACAACAAACAGCCTATGGTTAGCCCAACTTGGGGGTGGTAACACTACTACCGCGGCCTGGTTCCCACCAGTTAGTGACTGTAATATTTACTGCCTTTTGCTTATTTTTATGCCTTATGTTTGTGTTTATGATATTTGCAGTTTTTGTTAATGATTTTACGTTCATCCCCAAAAGGGCTGGTAACATGGCTCCCATTTTGCACGTAAACTGATAGTTACTTAACTAGAGGGAGGTGGTAATAGTCTTCAGTTTTATCTTAGGGATTTATATTGGTGTTTCTAAGCAAGAGCTCGGGATGGACTATTACCTTAGAAGTTGATTTTTCCTATACTTTTCGTGTTGCTAATGAAGGATGTGGTACTGTTTATTGTCAGTCAATTATTATTAACCTCATATCTAACCAACATGGTTGGGGAACCATTGAGAATGCGAGGTTTTGGAAATGGGAGAAAGATTGGACCGCCATGTTGTTGTTATGGAATAGTTCCGCACATGAGCAATTCATCACGGAGCCATATGTTTAAGAAGGGACTGACTAAGGAAACCTGTTATAAAAGGAACTATACTAACCTAATGCAACCTAACCTAGCAGGCCATGTTACTTAGTCAGGGGGGCAGAGTTCCCTGTTGAAGGAAACCTCACTTTTTACCAAAAGTTTCCCTATAACACTTTGCATCCAAAATAGCATTCCAGATGGCCAGCATACAACTTCCGAGGTCAATTACAGGCTAATTACAGTTGACCGACAAAAAATAATGGTAAATTCTTTACAAGCAACCAAAATACTATAGGAAAAATCAATTTCCAAAGCAATACCCCATGTGGAGCTTTTGCGTAGTTCTACCTTTACATTTAATTGTATCACCACAAGGAAATTAAGACGGGAATCTAGGCTAGCATAGGCCTAGCAAGGGCTACGCTAAGACTAGCTTGCTTGGACTCGGTAAGGCCAAACTTGGTCTATATTACATATTAAAATTTAAGTAGGGATAAAACAAAACATACACGAACACCAAATACACTATTCACAACTTGAGCTATGAGAAAATCATGGCATAAATTCCAAGGCGTGTCAAAGGGCCCTTTTCAATAGTCGGCAATGCAAAGCAAAGGGCAATGACCCACGACAATTAGAAAAAGTTTACGAAGGCATGGAAGGAATCGGGCAATCAATAGGCTGAACAGCACCTTAAATGTAAATCCCAGAGGCGAATTTCAAGCACATACTTAAAAATGGTCTTCTATACTCTCAAAATGTCTTTCAGGAAATCTGTCGTTAACTTATATGAACGAAATTCACGTTTACTCGCTCACCAGGAACGTCGAAGTCGCCGTCGACTGTCATGGTGTTCAAATGTCATTTTCTACCAAAACAATGTGCCGTTCAAACAGAGCAGACGACAACGAAAACAAATTGGTGCTGTTTTCTGACATTTTTATGTGAGATTTTTTTAATTTAAAGTTTTGTACGGTTATGTTTTGCTTGTTTAATTTGAAATTTTTATATTAAAACTGATAATTTATTATACGTTTAAACCTTCTTAAACATTGGGTTATAAATGGAACAGTTCATTTAGAACAGCTTCCTTCCTATTCTTCTTCTTGTTTCAAAAGGTCACACCGCATATTTCAGAGAATTCTCGATGCCGACGTCTCTGAATGATTTACAAATTAGGACGAGTATAATTTTACTCTCCGTTGGTGTCATCTAGTTTCTTTCAAAGTTATATTAACCAATCCAATGCACTAAAAACCAACTGAAACCACCTTATTTTTTTCAATATGGCAATTCTAAAATTTTGGGCGAGGGAAAAATTCCAAGCTTAATCCTCTGAGATACAGTGAAGATCTTGTATTATTCATTTTCGGCATATTCCTATGCTTAAACGTGCATTTAATAATTATCATATTAGCCGTCCCGTCCGGAAATACCTAGAGCTATTGATTCCTGGTCTTAAAATAGAGCCGGGTCACTCTGATTGTCCTGGTGACATTTAAATCACCAGACGCATACAGTAGCTTAGAGATTTGTAAAGATAGTTAAGTATCGATGAAATAGAAAACAGACATTTCTTTATAAATTTGGTCAATAAACGCGTGTTCTATATTAGGAAAACATTCTTCACGAATAAGTAGATATGAACAGTATCTACCATAGACTAGAATAAAATCAGTAGGCTACCTTACAGTAATACGAAAGGCATAAAATGATAATATTAGGGGAAATTATTCCATTCCATAATGCAACAGCAGACACAAAGAAAAGAGACAATAGGTACTGTGATGATTAAATGTGGGCTGGCGAGTTTGCGTATGAGGGATTAAACGTTTTAAATTCTTCATGAGCAGCATGAGCAAGTGACTGGTCACTGAACATCCAGATAATGTCTTGGATATCCATCATATATGCATACACTCAGCACCCAAAGCACGAGAAGCGAGGCAATGGCTACTGATAACTCAGCAGGTAGGTCTAAGTTTCACCCAAATACCCGGTTCTTAGCTCACGTTGACAGTATAGTAGAATCGCCAGTGAAAATCCACTCGGAACTTGAACAGAAATTGAACTTGGAACCAACACAGTGAAAAGTCATCGGCAATACCCATGGGCCTTATAAACTGGCTCTGGTATACAGTATAATGATAGCATCAACCAACATTAATTTAAATAATTAATGAAAATATAGCTCAACCTATATTTTATTAATTTAAGAAAAAGCAGACGTTTGATTTCATGGAAACAGATAGCAATGCAATGCTTTATTACAAAGAAACGTAGCGTAATTACCCAGTTATTTTCATTTCACAGTGAAGTATCCCTACTTCAAATAATGTGATATTCACAAAGATTGTATGTTGTAGAGATGATTCTCTTTTCATAGGATTTATTTACTGAGGAGTAATAAGTGAAAAGCAACAAATACATTTTAAATATTACAAACAGGCACGAACAAAATTATATTCAATATAAAACACCAGTATTCGAAGAAAGCAAATCAGCACGTACGGATGTTGATTATTGTTTCATATGGAAAGTATTAATGACAGCTTTCAAATAAACCTCGCTTATAAGTCTCATCAGCAACTTTCCCTCAGCAGTTTACTCTTTTCACATCTGTATTTATAGTCATCGTTGACTGACGAAGTGACTATGTCCATTTAACTCTCATCAGGCCCTTCACTGTATGGCTCAATGAATGTTTGAATGCTGTACGATTCAGGTGCTTAGATTTTTCAACCCACACTGCAGTTCTTCAGCTGTTGCTCTACAGTGGTCAAACTTCAACAAACAACTGCTGAGCTGCTGAGGAGCTGTGTGTGTATGTGTGTGTGTGTGTGTTAGACCTCTGTTCTTGGTCCACAAGCGGTAGATCAGCAAAAATAAGTCAATAAAATGTAGAGGGAGACTGGATGACTGTATCCACAATTTTGTCGTGAATATCATCTTTATAGGCTCCTTCTGCATCATTCATTTTCTTATAGTGAATTTCTCATCAGACTGTATTCGTTTCCGCAACAGGTGCCTTACACCTCAAGATTGTGTTCTCTCTGCTTTGCTCTAACTCTGCCTTGCTTTGCTCTAGCAGCTTGTTCGTCCTCTACCAAATCTTTCAGACGATGGTGTGTTAAAATGAATATTCTTGTTACACATTAAGCTAGTTGGCCATAAGCCAGCATGAGCCTTTGGATATAAGAAAGGAAGATTGCGATTTGGAAATGAATAAGAAGCCAGGTGTCGAACACTGACCTCGGTAAACCTTTGCTCTCAAAACCTCAATGGTAGAGAGATTTAACCATGTAATAAACAGTGTTAGCAGAAAGTAGGCATATCCATCTTGTTTGAGATATTTGGAAAGTGGACCTGTGTGCTCAAAATGAGTAGAAGTATTGAGTGGTAATTGTGGTATCATACGTAAGAAGTTAGTCTTCACATTTTCCTGGCCTTATACTGTATTTCAACTTGTGTAAGTTGTACTCCAGTGTACACAGCATTCATTCAGGCTCCCAGACATTCCCTCTGTCAGTGGTCTCTCGGATAAATACAGCAATGTCCTTCAGCGTTTCATGGCTATGTGAGTATTTGTTAGCAGAATACCTCGATAATAAGTAGAGAAACATTGAAACTGACCCTTCATGTTGAATGTCTCATCTGTAGCATTGGCAATAGTTTTGCTTTTGCTCACGTATAACGTGAATGTATCAGTTATCTGTCCCAGCAACTGACCACATTACTCTCGGTTGATGCATTACAACCGTAACGAGACACTATGTACATTTTTTAAACATCTGAATTAAAACAAAGGAATACGAATAACAAATACAATGTAAAGCTGCTGGTAAATGCCACGGTGTGTAACATTTCATTACTTCCATGTAATCAACAACTAAGTGAATTTTTAAATACTCGTACTTTTCGTGTATTTCTTTGCTGGTTTTTAAGAACTCCAGATTCAGCGATGGATTCCTGGACATAAAAGGCTTTTGCGGATTCGGAGATAGATAGACACTTTAAGAAAAGTTTGAAAACCGAACGTGGACTAATTTTTCTGTTGTGATTCTTAAGGATATAATGCTGGGTATGAATGGACAACTGAATGAAATAACCATGTGAGGTACAAAACGCTATCCAAAATTAAGAAAAAAATAAAGATTATGAACATGAAGAATGCTGGGGAAAATAAACGTGCCAACGCATGAAGTGATGGTTATATTAGCTTTCCTTTGTGTTTTTGTTTTTCTCTTTTCATTTCACCTTATTTTTAAAACTTTCCAAAATGCCAAGAAGGGATAAAATTTAGTCCTTTAAAAATGCGAAAGTATTTCTGGATTGTCAGTACTGCCGTTAAAGATTAAAGGTCCATTGTATTTTTGTAATCTGCCATACTTATCCAGTGCTAAGTGAATTAATGAGCGTTCTATTGGCTGTAAGAAATGAAAGCCTATCAGTCTCATTTAATTTCTTCGTATGATTAACCACTACATCACCGATCTTTGATATGAAGCTAACAAGGATTTATGTAATCAAACGATAAGGAAATATATTAATTTATGAATGCAATCTACGTTTTTTCTTTTGTTTTTGAAAAAAAAAAAAACTGGCGTTCAGAATCGATTTAGGAGAAAAATTAGGTATTTTGAATGTTCTGTTAGTCGTAGAATTTGCCCTTATTTATTTTTCTTATTTGGCTGATTTAGATATGAACTCTTGCCTTCTTGCTGCCTTCGTCTCCCCCATTCGGACATTGTGCAAGCCATATTATCATTTGATCAATTGTTCTGAGTTTAAATGTTGTAACACCTCTCTCTTATGCTTCTTCTGTATTGCGGATTGTTAAAGTTTGAGCTGAAATAACATAGATTAATGGACCCAAGATGCAACAAAGAAATTGGAAACCACACTTCTGAGCGTACAGAACCCAGACAATTTAGTAAGTTGACCTAAGTACAAAACAGAGGCGAAAATTGGATACATTCAAGAATTAAAAAAAAAAAAAAATAGCAGACAAGAGCGTTCAGAAACCTGAAACTGCGTCTGGACCGTATAAAAGGTCGGGGGAGGCCTCCAAAAATAAACAGGGACGACGACGAACGAAGACGTCCTAAAGCAAACACAACTTCTCTATTTTTTTGTCCTTTTTAATACTTACCTTTCTCCGTCCATTGCATTCCACTAACCATTTGATCTGCCTCCAGGGAAAGGACGGTTTTATCATTAACACTTTTATTGCATGCTAACGGGGACATCATTTCACCAAAAAGTATCTTCTGTCCATAATAAAGCTATGTATCTGGCTCTTTACCGCACTATCGACAAAAAAGTTATGAATTCTCAACTGAATATTGTAAAACGTACCTCTGTCGCGTTTAACACGCTTTCAGGTTGCACTTGCAGTTGACAGCTATCTTAACGATATATTTACATGCGGTTGTCAGTTTTCTTTTTTAGGGTGTTCTGCGTTCTTCCAAGATTCAGTAAAATGCATTTACAGATGCTTAAAGAAAATCCAAGAACATTTTAGAGTTTTGCTCCACATTTTCATTTTGGATACCAACAAACAACCTAAAATCACAATGTCATAGTCATCACCTCACTACGTATGAGCATCGAACAAAAAACATTTCTAATAGCAAAAAACGATGGGTTATTATTGTTATGCCAGTGTATTAGTGATAAAAACAAAATATTAAGATACAAACTTTTGCGAATCTTATGTTAATTTATACACTAACCTCAGGAGTAAAAACTCCCTTGCCCCGTTTAAAGATGGCTGCCATGTTTCATCCATTTTTATCCCTTTTCACCAAAACCGAGAAATTGTCAGTTTTCTAACACATTCTTAAACAACGAGTAGCATAGCGTCAGTCAAACATGGCGGAAAACTGCATTTACCTTACAAGGCATTTGAACCCTGTAAGTAACTTTTCCGTTACCAATTGTCAATGTCCTGCTTCACGCTGATAGAAATACGAATGTAGAGTCAGCAAATGGTAAAATATTCAATAACTGTCTTTTATTTCTTGTAAATTTGGAAGGAATAGTTCCGCCCACCGTCTAGCCATTGGCGACGGTTTGTTTACATTTGACGAGCTCGGCGTTCGTGCCTCCCCCCTCTGATGATCTCATAGAAGAGATGAGACAAATATGTAGTGAAGAGACGTTTTAGGAAAGGTGATTTTTATGCATAACTTCATTCGCTTTAGATGGTATTTTAAAACGGTTTTACCAAGTTGCGAGTTTTTCGTGTAGGCTACCATCAAGGCTAATCTGGAATCTGATTTAAATTTTTAATGAAATGCTACGTAGGCAACCATTGTGACAAATATCAATGTCTTAGAATCACATTTGACGCATCTTACCTATATTTGACCGTCAAAAATATGAAAGCCCTAGGTTAAGCTTAGGCTTGGAATAAGCTCATTCCATAGGCTGGATTAGGCCAAACTTCCAAACTTCGGTAAACTTTTGGTAATTCTGAGTATTATCTCTGCGCCTGTGTTTACATTGGAAACTGGTTTTTTCTACACTTTTAGGGCTTCTGATGCTGCAGGTACATTTGTTGGTAGAACTGTATAGTAGCTCCGTGCAGCCAATGGCGCTATAACTTGGCTTTTTCTACAGTTTTTTGGTTGCTAATTATGAATTTACCTTTCATTTTTGGCACTCAAGCCTATTTAACCTGTAATTAACACCTGAAGTCCATCCAAGAAGGGGTTTCCATACGTGATCTTCACAAGACAGAGCACGGGTACGTCTGTTTCAAACTTCATATCCCGTCTGGCAAGTGCAATAACTTGTTAACGTATGGGTACCCAACCCCTCTGGGCCAGTACTAAACATGGCGAAGGAACATTCCATTTGGCCGACAACAAACATGCACCGCCAGTATCAGAACACCTAAAAGTGTAGAAAAAACCAGTTGAAAAGATAAAACCATGTGCAGAGCTAATGTATAGAATTACCCATGTGTTTGTTGTTGGCCAAATGGAATGTCCCTTCTCCATGTTTAGTACTGGCCCCGGGGGGGGGCAGCCGGTACCCATAGGTTAAAAAGTTATTGCACTTGCCAGACAGGATATGAACCGTTCCAAACAGACGTATATACCCGTGCTCTGTCCTGTGAAGATCACGTATGGAAACCCCTTGTTGGATGGACTTCAGGGGTTAATTACATTCGTGCAACAAAAATTGAAGGTAAGTCCATAATTAGCAACCAAAAAACCATAGAAAAAGTCAAGTTAGAAGGAAATTGCCGCTGCAGAGCTATCACTTAGATCTACCAAACTTCTAACTGTGATCACTATGATTTTTTGTAAAACTAAGCAAGAGCTCTGCATGGGGTATTACTTTGGAAATTGATTTTTCCTGAGGTGTTTTGGTTGCTTACCCTATTAAGAATTTACTGTTATTTTTTGTCGGTCGACTGTAATTAACCTCAGAATTTGTACGCTGGCCATCACGCATGTGCAGTGTTATAGGGAAGCTTTTGGTATTAAGTGGAGTTTCTGGAGCCCCCGACTAAGTAACACGGTCTGCTAGGTTAGGTTAGGGTAAGTTAGGTTAGTGTAGTTCGTTTTATAATAGGTTTCCTTAGCCAATCCCTTCTTAAACATATAGCTCCCTGATGAATTGCATATGTGCGGAACCATTCCATAACAACAGCATGGCAGTCCAATCTTTCTGCCGTTTCCAAAACCCCGCGTTCCCAAAGGTTCCCCAACCATGTTAGTTAGACATGACGTTAATAATAATTGACCAATATTAAACAAGACCACCTCCTTCATCAGCAACACTAAAAGTACTGTATAGGAGAAATCAATTTCCAAGGTAATAGTCCGTCCGGAGCTCTTGCTTAGAAACACCCAATTTTCTTTTGATGTGTGCTTTTTACATTTCTGTTTTTCATTTCCTTGGCAAATGGGTGGTTAAATAGTTCCTGGACCTTAATTATCTTTTACAATCAGGGATATCATAATGGGAAAGTGGGGGTTTTGGGTGGGGAAACAGAAGGATGCCTTTAACCCAATGTAACCCAGTATCTAGCTCTTTACCTAGCCCCCTGAAACCCCTTTCCACCAAACCTAACCAAAGGCATTGTAAACTAAATATGGTTGCAACACAACCAAACCTAGGGTTCTGCCCCCCAACATAACTTAGGTTACCAGGTCCTCACCTGTTGTGCTATGTTATTTGAAAACCCTTTAATAAACCTTACCTCAGCACAACCGGAACATTTAGAAGTGTAAAGGGGATGGCAGAATAAGTTGTAGCACTTCAGTTTCATATTTTGCTCAACACTTAGTGGTACAATTAGTTTCCACCTTCCTAAAATCTCTAGTAGTAAGATAATCGATGATTTATTAAGTTCTTTTAAGATTGAACGTTCTGTCTTGCCGAAGTACTTCAATATTTTTCTTGCGTTCTCCTGCCTTTAAACCCATTGAAGCTATAACGTTAAGACACTGACTAAGAAGTTGCTTTTTGTTACGGCTTTAGCTTCAGCTAGAGGGTTGGGCAAGCTTCAGGCAGTTTCTAGGTTGGGTTCCTATGCAAGAAATGATACGTGTTTGTCTTTCTTCCGGAATTTGTGGCGAAGACAGTGTCAGAGGTTAAAACTCTGCCTCATTCATTTAAAGTTCTTTACCTGCAAGTGTTCGTTACCGGCGATCCAGCGGAGATGTCTTTTGTCCGGTGCAAGAATTAAACTCTATTTATCAAAGGTTGAGAAACTCAGTCCGCTTCCACATACACTTCTTGTCTCTCAGCGGAATCCTTGCTGTCCGCTGTCAAAGATTGCGATTAGTTACTTTTTGAGGGAGGTGATTTCCCAGGCTCCTCAGGGTTGTTCTTCATCGTCTTCAGCTCTGTATTTCCCCGACCGCACAGTATCTGGAGTATGTCCACTTCATCTTCCTTTATAAGGAATTATTCAGTGCCTTCTATTCTGGAAGCAGCTACTTGGAAGTCCATCTCAGTGTTTAATTCTTTTATTTAAGAGACGTTTGATTCGCCTCATTGCATGTAGAGGAGAAGTGTACTATCTAGGGTGTGTTCAGTCAGCTGAGGTGGTATTCACTTAATGCGGAGGTTTGGAGGGTTATTCTCTTAGTCCACGTGTAGCAGCGAAGTCTATTAACTAGGGTGTGTTCATTTAGCTGAGGTGGTATTCACGTAGTGCGGAGATTCTTAGGTTAACCAGATAGAGGAATTTATTTTAGTCTTTAGAATTCTTAGGCAACAGTGATAGTATAATCACATGAACTAAGGTTTAGTACATTTTAAGTATCTTAGTCTTTGATAGTTTCCCTACGAGAGTCCATGGGGGTGCTTTAGTAGGCTAGGCTATTTCGCCGGCGCTGAGATACTTCTTCGCTTGTCGGCCGTCAGGCCTTATCCGCAACCCACATGGCGGAGGGTCAGCGGCTCGGCACACTGCTTCATTTCCCTCCATACATGAGAGGTTCTGAATAGCCACATGGGTGGCTCATCGTACTCCTCCATACATGAGAGGTTCTGAAGAACCACATGGGAGGTCGATGGGCCGAGACAGTATGGACCTGACGGGTGATCAAAGTACTCTCCAGCATGTCTCGTCACGAAAAGCATCGATTGATAAGGTGAGTGTATAACTAAATAGATATCCTATGCAGAGCAGATCGGTGAGCTGCCATCTCTGCGGTTGTAAAAAGGGGTTGTGCCGCAAACTTAGATGGTTCTCCCAGAGGTACAGCGGCTCTGCACCCTGCCTCATTCTCCTCCATACATGAGAGGTTCTGAAGAACCACATGGGAGGTCAGTGGACCAAGAGTACTGACCTGACTGTCTATCAAAGTACTCTCCAACATGTCTCTTCACTAAAAGCTTTGATTGACATGGTGAGTGTATGACTAAACAGATATTTTATGCAGAGCAGATTGGTGAGCTACAATCTCTGCAGTTGTCAAAAGGCATGCAATAGAATTGATCCCTCCTCCTCTAAATGTTAATTGGGCAAATTCAGGTGTTCAGGGAGTGTATTGCAGTATGAAGTTTTCATGATAAAACTGATATTGTAATATTTACCTGAACACCTGAATGAATCCCACCCTCCTTTCCCCACATCAATTTTGACCTTGAATAAAGCAATTGACGAAAAAGGGGGCATGTCGGTGCACACCTGTGTCAGCATTGCCAACTGTTTGTTATGGTAGCTCTAGTGACAAGATTTTACCTGCAGCGTTGGTAACGCTGGCTGTTAAAATTCCCACTATAGTCGAGCCAAACGAAAATGGTGCGTGAGAGACTGAATGTATCGTGACGAAATCTAAAGAGTTCGTTCATTTTACCTGGAGAGCGCGGTTTAGAGAAGTCCTGAAACTGAAGATGCATTAAAGTCTTAAAGGTGGGAGGGTTCCGTTGGTCATAATCCCTGATATATTTTCCTTTCCGGCTTTTTTTTCCAGGTGGTCAGTAGAAAGCAAATAGGAACCTCGGAAGAATTATGATCCCAGGTCAATCAGAGGGCACACAGGGCGCTTTAATAGATTATAAGTGGTATAACCTTCAAAAATGCATTTATCCTTGAGACCCACATGTCTTCTGTATAGGACTGTTTCTCCCTATATATATATATTTTTTTATAAATATTACTGCTGTTTGCCCTCGATGTATTTAGGTGTAGGAATATTAGTCAGACTGACCTCGACAGAGAACATCTCTGTCCAAAAACTGTTGTTAGGTAAATACAATGGCCAGGCAGTTCAAAATAACGATCACAGCAGAGACAGATGGCGCCCATGCATAGGCTGGGTAGTTCAAAAAACAAAATATGCCTATGGCATTAGGGACCTAAACCTCAGAGAGGGTTTTCACTCAATAGTCTCTAGTAATGGTGGCCTTAAGCTATCTTTTCCTTTACTCTATGCATTCAAGCGATGTCTTTGTCAAGGTCGGAGTGCCTGAGGCGGCGTGTCAAGAGACCGCCTCACCTTGTGGGAACGTGAGCGAGGTCAGAGAGAGACAGACCACGAACGAGGAAGTACGCCGTGTAGCGTGCCGGAACGGTCTTCTTTGTTCCTTTACTCAACTTTTGCTCCTACGTCTATATTAATTAGTGAATTGGGAAGACTGCTAGTATCAAGACTCCTGAGGTCCGGTGTATGTGCAAATGACTCGATGTTCAAGGTAAGTCCGATTCTTGTTAAAGCTTCGTCGATTGACTAATAACTTTTCTGTATTTTCGTTTTCTTTGTTTCATTCTCCAGCCACCACTTACGGGATATGCCATTACGAAGTCTAGATTAAGCCAAATTATTATATTTTTAGCGTTAGCTGAATTGTCCCAGTAAGTCTCGGGGATTTAGGCAAGCAAGTAATTTTTAATACTCTGGTAGTCGTTATGCCTAGCGCTCACTGTTTGGGGAGAACCGTTGTGTTTTTGTATTTAATACCATCTTAACAAGTAGAGATTTTTTCTGCGTCCGCAGTTGGTGACGTTTATCATACAGTCTTTATTTTCCTTGAATATTCTTTGTTAAGGTTAATTACCCTTAACTGGCGACCTTTGATTAATTAACGTCTGTCTTTGAGGTTAACTCTTGGCTTCAAGAGACAGGTTACGTGTATTCTTGGCCTGCAGGACTGTGCAACTTTACTTAAATTAACCAATAACTGATCAGCCAAGACGACATTGTAACATTGACGACCTTACGTAGAATCTAAAGTAAATTTTAGAGAAAGAATCTGGAGAGAAGGAAATTAATTACATTAATTCCAAAGATAAAAGTCAGATATTGAATTCCATTTTACTCTTCAAACAAGGAACCAGGCATAATAATAAGCAATAAGAAGAATACAGTAGTTAGAATAACAGGTATAGTGAGAATTAGCGTAGGTAGGAAAGATTGCATCAAAAGCAGAGCGAGTCATAATTTGTAACGTTGTGAGAAAGGGCATTTTTACCGCGTTCGGACCATTCGAGTTAAGTCGTCAAAGTAGCAACGGATTCGAAGGCCGAATCCGCGGAGCCTATGTCATGTACACAAGTAATTTAGCAATCGTGTCAGCAATTCCGATCATTATTGTTTTCATATAGCGGGAATCATTCAAAACACCGTGTCAGTGAGATAGCGAAAAACGAACGGAAATAGTAATTTTACCATAAAATAAATTTTCAGTAACATAAATTTGGTCCCATCCGAATCACACAAATCCATTTCATTGTCCCAGTAGCCACTCCTTTGTTTGGATGGACGTTTTTGCCATGGAAAATACAATAACAAAAGACACAAAGTTGTTTGGTAACCGTTTTCCATCCTTAACGAAAAAAATATGCATGATTGGTATATTGAGTAAAATCTGGATACCTGCATTTGTTTAGTTCGTTGTTTTGAATTTTGTCCTAATAAGAAAATACCAATTCCTCCGCTTGTTGTTTTTTTGAAATTGTTTGAACTAGAGGACCGGCCATTTTGATGTTCCTTCGCCAGAGGTTGTTTTTGAAATTTAGGCCTAACGGGACTTGGCATATCTTAAGACTTGTTATTGTGACCCGACTCTGCTTCCAGCCACTTTTTGGGTCTACTTTTTTTTTTTGTCGTAGTAGACCCACCTTGGAATATCTTAGCTAGGCAGACTTGAAAACAAAACCAAGATATAATTTAGTCAGGAAAGATAGGCCTTAGTTAGGATTAATACAATAACAAGTTCTATACAAATACCTAATGCCAAAAAATCATATAAAAGAATTTTAAATTTTACGCTAAAATCTTGTGACGTCACGTTGGCTCCTTTGAAGGGTCAGGAAGCAAAGACGATGTGTCCGCATTTTTTTTTTTTTTAGAACCATGCCATTGTGCAATTATAAAATCTTTGCCTAACATGTTCTCAAGCAGCAAGAAATTAGCTAATTGAAAAAATCAGAGAGAGTAAACCCTCTGTCCCACAAGTCAGATGAGGACGGTCGACTGAGGCCTGGTACCCCTACCCATAGCGAAACCACAGTTTTCACCTTCTGAAAGAAGAGCGGTTAGCTGGGACCAGCCACTCAAAAGTACCTTTAGGAAAAAAAAATAAAAACCCAAATTCACTTTATTCCACAGTGCCAATAATTTGCTGCACTGTCATCAATTGAATAGCTTACTTCTCTCTCTCTCTCTCTCTCTTTTACCTTCCCTTTCTCTCTCATTCAATTGTTACACTCTGCAGGGGGTGTAGAGTGCCTTTCCTCCTATATAGCCTAGTTGGACTCAGTAGAGGTCCTAGGAACACATTGGCACCAGTGCCACCAAGCAAGCATATAAGAAAATAAATAAAACCAAAACAAGGGGAACACAGAAGAGAAAGTTCTTCTGGAACCTAACCTGCACCAGTGCCTAGGGATACTGAGTGCCACCAGTGTGACCTGTACACGGCACACCCAACTACAGTGGCCCCTTTTGAAAGGGTGCCACGTCACTGAAGAGACACTTCCTCGCTGCCCAAGTACACCCAGTCGACCCGGTTAGACGCCCTTCCCCACCAGAACCATGGCAGCAGAAAATTATAAAACCTTCCTGGGGCTGGGGGGCGGCAGGTCTCACCGGCTCGGGACTTACCACCTGGGTCAGGAGCAAGTGGACGACTTGGCCAAGCGGGAGAAGGAAAGAAAGACTCGAGCAGAGGAAGTATGAAGCCGAGCAGAGGAGGTATGAAGAAGAACGGAGGGCGTATGAAGCCGAGCAGAGGCAACTGGAAGAGGAAAGAGAAGAAAGAAGAAGACAGCATGAGTTAACCTGCAAGGAAAGTGAGCTAGCCTTCAAAGAGAAAGAGCTCGAGCTGGAAAGAGCGAAAATGGAGAATGCCGAAGCTATGGCTAGACAGCAAACCTCCAGTCCTACACCTGCTGCATCAAACACTCCAATTTCGAGCATCAATTCCCTCGTCCCCAAGTGGACTGAGGACGAGCCAGAAGCATGGCTGGAGGAGATCGAGGCTCTTTTCAATAACTACAGCACCACGGAGACAGAGATCCTTAATACTAGCCAAGCATATGGAGGGAAAAGCCAAGGCAGCGCTTCGCTCACTGGAGAAGAGGCAGAGAGGCAACATGGCGGATGTTCATAGAGTCATTACAAAGGCCTATGAAATAACCCCAGAAAAATGGAGACAACGGTTCCGAGGTCTTGCCAAGGAAGTCGGCTGGTCTTGGGCGGAATGGGCGTGTCAAAAACCCAGTCCGGAACGCGCTGGTTCGACTCCTTGGCCTGCACGACATTTGAGGATCTTTTCAATCGGACCATGCTAGAAGACCTTTACCAATGTGTGCCTGGGCCCCTTGCTGTATATCTTAACGATAAACAGCCCCCCACACTTATGGAAGCTTGTCGCATGGCTGATTCGTGGGAGACTTTTAATCAGTCGCATAGCACCTCGCAGAAGCGAATCGTTCCTCCAGCCTACCTCTCGAACTCAAATCGCTCAAAGAATGGACTGCCGAGCAAGACCATGTGCAACTATTGCAAGAAGGGGGGGACACGCTGAAGCTGAGTGCCGATACAAACTCGGCACTAATAAGCAGCCTACCCCTACCAACCAGAACTCCTCTCCCGATTCATCTGCTCAGCCCTCTCCTCCGACAGTTACTGCAGGCCACTGAGCCCATCCAAAAGGCCCGTGCAAATCCTGTGGGGCTGCCAGCCACTACAATGCTGGATCTCCAGCCTGTCCACATCATGTCCCCACCACAAAATTTGTCAATCTAATTAGCACTTCATTTTCTGCAGCCAGTCTGCACCGGATCCTTTACCCCGAGAGACTGGAAACCCAGTTCATCTCGGTGGCCCCTCTTCAGAGCACTAGCCTGCCCGTGACCCTTCCGGTCACAGTAGACACTGCGGCAGACATTAGCCTGATCACTAGGGCCCAAGTGCCAGCCGGTGCCATGGTTGATGAAAAAACCCGGTGGGAAATGAAGTGGATAGAAGGCCACACCATTACCGTTCCCACGGTCCAACTCCAGGTTACGACACCTTGGGGGCACAATACCCCACCGCCTTGGCGTGGTAGGTGGAATCGGCCCGGGTGGCCTTCTTGTTGGGGCGGGGATCTTCTCTGGGAAGCCTGTTATCAATGCCACTCCGCAGCCACGTTATCTCCTCCATGGAGGCCCCATCTAGAACTCTCGATAAAGTCAAACCCCCACCTTCTGCCCACCAAAGTGGTCCTTGGAAGGGCATAAACAAACTATTTTAGGCCTAGCCCTCTCCAATCGCGAAGGGCTGGCCCACCAAGAGGTCCTCCTCTCCCGAAGAGATATTCAGGAGGAGCAGTACCGCTGCAGGACGTGCAAGCGGACAGACCACTCCACAAATTGGGAGGGCTGCCCAAGTAAGCAACGCCCAGCGGATGCCCCGAACAAAACTCTCGGAGAGGCTACGATCTCCTGCTGGGGCAGGAATCCCTGCCGCAGCCAAACCCAAGTGGTCCCGCGGTGTGCACCTCGGACCCCTTGTCAGGCATGCCTGACCCTCAACTGCTGCCAGTGCCACTTGCGAGCACTGAGCAGTGCCACACTCCGTCCGCCACGGACGTTGAGCTACCAGTTAAGAAGGCCCCTATGCCTGGTCTAAATCATGAGGCGAATCCTCCTCCGGGAGATTTAGGATTCCCCATGCAGTTGATCATCGCAACTGGAGAGCCTCCAGCACCGAGACTACTTTTTGCCAAATCTGACTCAGGGGATGAACCCTGGAGGATCGAAATGGTACCCCATCTCTGGAAGACCAGGAATTGGCCTCCTCGGACGCAGAAGTCGAGATCGCTCTTGCTCGGTTGTCGCAGCAGCCGGGTAGGGAGCCCTCCTGTAGCTTTTGAAGTTGCCCCTGACCCGCGCCCGCCAGCCCTTCTGGCCTGTTCCCAGAGTTGGTGCCCTCATCACCTCCTAGGCCTGCTACTGATAGGCCTTGGAGGAACCTGAAGAAGAAGAAGAAGGGGCGGAAGAGAGCCCAGTAGTTGCCGAGCAATAAGCTCATCCAGGCACTAGTGCCCTCTCGGCACAGTGCCCTACTATCTTAAAGTGATCCTGGCCCCTTGCCCAGAGGAGGTAGCCAGTGTGATCTCTCTTTTTCCTTGTACATAGCCTAGACCACCTTAAAGTACAGTACATCAAATTAGTAGCCTTGTTCCTTCCACTTACCACCGAACCGCAGTAATCACGTAAGTAGCATAACTAATTTCAATAATCTTAATTATTGTGAACCGAGCCACGATGCTCATGACACGCATGGCCTAAGACCTCAGTGAGGCACCCATTTATCATATGAGGCAACCCTCATGAATTAACTAGTAATTATTAATTGTATTAAACATAAACCAAGTTGTAATTTAGTTAGAACATTAACTCTTATATTGGTGCTACGGTCGGGTTAGGATAGGTTAGGCTAGGGAATACCATAGAATGTCCCACTACATCATGATTGTAGGAGGTAGCCTATAATAACCGTAAGCACCTTCTAGTACTATTAGAATTAGGTAAAGTAGTGATTATAGCTCATATCCTATCTAGGGTTAGGTAGTTCTGTAGCTAGGTAGGCTAACCAGGACTAATCTGCTCAGGGGAAGAAGAGTAACCTACTAGAGGCGAACAGCTTGCTTAGGACAGACCTTCATGCCCGAAAAGGGAGTGAAGGCCCTCTTAAGTGGGGGAGCTTTTATAAATATTACTGCTGTTTGCCCTCGATGTATTTAGGTGTAGGAATATTAGTCAGACTGACCTCGACAGAGAACATCTCTGTCCCGCAGGTAGGCCAGGCAGTTCAAAATAACGATTACAGCAGAGACAGATGGCGCCCATGCATAGGCTGGGTAGTTCAAAAAACAAAATATGCCTATGGCATTAGGGACCTAAACCTCAGAGAGGGTTTTCACTCAATAGTCTCTAGTAATGGTGGCCTTAAGCTATCTTTCCCTTTACTCTATGCATTCGGCGATGTCTTTGTCAAGGTCGGAGTGCCTGAGGCAGCGTGTCAAGAGACCGCCTCACCTTGTGGGAACGTGGCGAGGTCAGAGAGAGACAGACCACGAGCAGGAAGTCGCCGTGTAGCGTGCGGAACGGTCTTCTTTGTTCCTTTACTCAACTTTTGCTCCTATCTATATTAATTAGTGAATTGGGAAGACTGCTAGTATCAAGACTCCTGAGGTCCGGTGTATGTGCAAACGACTCGATGTTCAAGGTAAGTCCGATTCTTGTTAAAGCTTCGTCGATTGACTAATAACTTTTCTGTATTTCCGTTTTCTTTGTTTCATTCTCCAGCCACCACTTACGGGATATGCCATTCTTAAGTCTAGATTAAGCCAAATTATTATATTTTTTAGCGTTAGCAATTGTCCCAGTAAGTCTCAGGGATTTAGGCAAGCAAGTAATTTTAATACTCTGGTAGTCGTTATGCCTAAATCACTGTTTAGGGAGAACCGTTGTGTTTTTGTATTTAATACCATCTTAACAAGTAGAGATTTTTCTGCGTCCGCAGTTGGTGACGTTTATCATACAGTCTTTATTTTCCTTGAATATTCTTTGTTAAGGTTAATTACCCTTAACTGGCGACCTTTGATTAATTAACGTCTGTCTTTGAGGTTAACTCTTGGCTTCAAGAGACAGGTTACGTGTATTCTTGGCCTGCAGGACTGTACAACTTTACTTAAATTAACCAATAACTGATCAGCCAAGACACGTAACTATATATATATATATATATATATATATATATATATATATATATATATATATATATATATATATATATATATATATATATATATATATATATATATATATATATATATATATATATATATATATATATAATATATATATATATATATATATATATATATATATACATATATATATATATATATATATATATATATATATATATATATACATATATATATACATACATATATATATATATATATATATATATATATATATATATATATATATATATATATATATATATATATATATATATATATACATATATATATATATATATATATATATATATATATATATATATATATATATATATATATATATATATATATATATATATATATATATATACATATATATATATATATATATATATATATATATATATATATATATATATATATATATACATATATATATATATATACATATATATATATATCTATATATAAATCTATATATAAATCTAATCTATATATATATATATATATATATATATATATATATATATATATATATATATATATATATATATATATATACATATATATATATATATATCTATATATAAATCTATATATAAATCTAATCTATATATATATATATATATATATATATATATATATATATATATATATATATATATATATATATCACACACACACACACACACATAAAACTGCCCATTGACTTGGTATTAGAATACCTTAAAAGATGAATTGCATAAACTATTTTCAATGAAGAATATTTTGAACAAACGTTTGGTATAGGAATGGGAAACCCACTTTCGCCTTTCTTTCAAATTTGTATATATGGAATTTTTCGAATGCCTATACATCCCCAAGATTTTCCATTTTCCTGTAACATGGTACTGTTACATTAATGATATTTCAGCCATCATACCCAAAGATTTGGACGTAAATAACATATTGGCTAAAACTCGAGGGAACCTTTTAATTATAAATGTAGTATTTATTTATATGAAAAGACAAATGATTTGACATGTGGTTAAGATTTAGATATCTCAGACAAGAACAAGATTATTTTTTTTTTTTCGTCTGACATGCTAAATTAGTTAATGTGCAGGTAATAAGCTGGTCAGATTGTTCGATCGTATCCTGACTGAGTGGTCTTTAAGGTCTGATGTCCAAAATCTTTTGATGTCGTTACGATGCATTGGACGGAGACCTTCTCTCAAGCGCCAGTTTCGTTTGGCTCGACTGTAGTTAGATGGGTAATTGAGAGTTGTTCCGGCTAGTAGGATTAAGGGCGAATTCAGGTGTTCAGGTATTACAATATTAGTTTTATTATGAAAACTTCATGTTTTGGGACAGATATGTACATGCATCCCACCTCCTGTCAATGTGGGAATCAGCAGGATAATTACTTGTAAGTTACTTATATAAAAATGACATTTTTGTGATAAAATAAAGTTTTATATATACTTAGCAAGTACAGTAATTACATGATTGGAGCCCGCCCTCTTCCCCTTGCATGAACATAAGGGCATAGACAAGTTGAAGCTCTTTTGCTAGTTGTTCCTCTCTTTCCCCGAAAGTGGGCGGGCCTAGTCACCTGCCCAAAAAAGAAAGTAGCACGACCCTTGAATTTCAAAATTTTATCTGCCGAATGAGTGAAACTAATAGCAATGTAATTACAGTAGAACCCCGGACCTCGACGCTAATTCGTTCCAGAAGAAGCGTTGAGATTCGATTTTCTTGAATTCTGACTTAATTTCTCCTATAAGAAATAACTGAAAATGGATTAATCAATTCCTGACCATCAGTCATTACCCCAACCTTACTTTTTTATACAAAACATTACATGAATTACAATTAAATAAGTTCAGAGTTGAATAACTTACCATATCAGAAGCGCTTTTTACATTTTTAAATGCACACTGTATAAAAAAAATTGGCCTACGACCAATGCGGCCATATTACTGATGATAGACCGAGCGCCATAGGCTAGGCTAGATAGCCTATAGGCACTACCAGAATGTACTGTAACGGGTACACACGCACAAAAACTCTTGTTAATAATGATAACATTGAAAAACAAGCCTGATTATCACATTAAATTAATAATACAGTATTTATAAGCCGAATTACTGTATGTCTGTTATCATAAAATTAAGAAAAATGTCCTAAATTATGTCGGAACTTGGCAGCTTGTGGCAGATGTAAACAAACCACAGCGCCACCCTGGTGGTGTATTGTGGTACTAATTACATAAACATTCAGTATTTATGGTAAATATCATACAGAGTCTACTGGAATAGTGTACAAAATCACTGTAAAACATCTTTCAGTAAATATTATGATTCCCTAACATATTGGGACCCATGATTGGATGAAAATTCAGTGCAAAAAGCCAAAAAAATGATATATACCTGTACAAGTGTACTTCTCCAAACAGCAGCAGCAGCAGCATGTGTGGGCTTTAAATGCTTTTAAATCGCATGGGAAGAACGCTGCCAACTGTGCCAACTAGCGGCAGTGTTAAAACTTTTTCTACAAACATCATATGATTCATCGGGTCGGATTCGGTTTGTTGTTTGAGCTCCGATGCAAAATTTTACCCAACATTTACTGTTAGCCAAAATCCGATTATATCAAGTTCTAGTAAGATTAGAGGACTGATTTCTACTGTACTTGATAACTATATATACTGTATAAAACTTTATTTTATCATAAAAAATGTTATTTTTCAGGACGTGAAACTAGAAGAGTTTGGTGATAGTACTTCCGTTAAAATAGACATTGGGTTATTTTTCAGTAAAAACTTCTGGCCTTGGGAAGTAAAAGAATGTAATTTAGTAACCTCAGTCTGGCAGGCGTTAGGTTTCAATTTTCTTTAACCCTTAAGGGACAGATTGAGTCTCAGTGTGAAGTAAAACAGGATTGGGGAGGTGGATGGATTGAGCCTCAGTGTGAAACAATACTTCTATATGCTATAAATTCACTAATGGCAACTTTTATACTGACGTGAGAGTTGGGCCAGTTGCCACAGACGTCTTTTCACAGCCATCAGTAATGCTTCTGACTTGAAGGGGGAAAGTACTGCATCTCTCTCTCACATGAGTCTTTTTGTAAATTTGCTTGTAAATATACGAAGGGGTTCCTGTGGTTTTTTGTTTTTGTCTTTACGATAATATGTCGGTTGTAAATGTAATTTTACAAAGAAAATTGCAAAGAAAATGAGAAAAACATGTAAAAGTAAAAAAAAGTTACTGATTCTTCCTTCTTGTAAATTTACGTGAATATTTTTCAACAAATATGCAAAGAATTTGTTACTGCTTTTATTTCTTATCTGTTTTGATATTGCGTGAGCAGTAATAATAATTTTACAAAATACAATAAATTTATTTATTAGAAAAAATATATACAGTATAAGTTGGTAAAATTTACAATTGTCTTGTAAATGAGGGCCCACAAGGGGTTGTAAATAGTCATTTTCAACTTCTCGTGGAAGGTATGGAAAATTTTTTAGAATTTTTTTATTTATACAGTGTAAATGTATGTGTCATTCTCTTTCCATTGATGTGATTTTTTTTTTTTTATTTTGCCAGCCTCGAAGTTTCCCTGGTCTGGGGTGCTGCACATTGATAAATTATGCCGTTCCTTAAGGGTTAAAGCTCCCACCCTTTTAAAAAATATAGCTTTTCCTTCCTCAGGTCATAGCAGCAACCTCATTAAACTTAGGCACCTTTGCTAAACTTAGTGTGTGCACCCTAGAATTTCATTCTATCCTAATGTCCTGAGGCGTATACAGAATTCCTTGGGGCTGTCCATGGAAAGTGGAAAAGCATCCTAGTTTAGTGTAAGTTATATGAGAATGCAGGCCAAAAGTGTTGGATTATATTATTGTGCCTAACTGTTGAATAAAATTGAGCTAGTCACTGACCAAAAATCTGTTATAGCAGAAATAGTGGTGAAAAATAGTAATTAGGATTCAAATGGAACTATTTCCTTATGGCATTGATAAAGATAAAAGAAAAAAAATTCAAATATTTTAGTTTCAGTTGACCAGGTAAACTCCAAAGCTACATTAATTCCCTTTCATTCAGCATGGTAAGAGCATTTTGACATATCAACTCTTCTTAAATGTTAACCTTTTTTTTTTCTTGCCTCTATAGGTATGATTGCCACCATGGATACTGGGCTGTTATCACTGAAGTGGAATAATCATGGAACCACTTTCTTCCACGTCTTGTCCACGATACGGAGAAAGGTAAATGTCTCCTGTTACATATCTGAAACTTCAGTTTTTATATTGGAAAATTAACTTTGTGTGTGACAATCTGTGGAATACAGTACTCTTATTTTCATTATACTGTATTTGACCTTTACCTCTCAAAACTTTTAACGTATGTGAGTTATTTGTGTGGTTAAGGCGTCAGTGTTTTTTATTTATTTCAAGTTGATATTTCTCATTGACTTTGAAATTTTTGTGTATAATAATTCAGTGAATTAATGTTAACTTGTACAGTTAAATGAGTACATAGCTGTGATAGTTACAAATGAAGAGTACTAATGAAGATGTAACAGTTAGACTGTATATTTTAGAATATCTTGTATACACCTCTTATTTTTTCTTTTGCAATATTTCATGTCAAAGCCGTTACATTCATGCCTTGAATATTTCTCTGCATCCCCACCAGGAATCATACAGCGATGTAACGCTGGCATGTGAAGGCAAGTTTTACCCTGTGCACAAACTGGTGCTCTCAACGTGTAGTGAATACTTTGAGGAAATATTCAACCGCACCCAGTGCCGCCAACCAGTGATAGTTCTAAAAGATATAAGGCACAGCGAACTCGAAGCCCTCCTTAATTACATGTACTTAGGGGAAGTGAATGTGCTGCAGGCTGATCTAGCCGGACTGATCAAAGCAGCTGAGTGCTTGAAAATCAAAGGTTTGGCTGTTCCCGATGAGGCCCCAACCCCTAGAAATGCCAGTAGAGACACTAAGAGAAGTGCTAGTTTACGTGAAAGTCCCCAGCAGATTAAGAGACTAAGGGGAGACGATGACATTCTTAAGGATTCTCGAGAAGGGAGGGAACATGCACGTTTTAACATGTCCCGTAGTGTCCCGTCTCACCATAGTGATAGTGTATCTAATTCATTAGCATCTCAATCTGGTCTGGAGTCTTCAAGAGACCAGAGGGAAATGCATGAACGGCCGCCCGATAGCGATAGATTAAGTGAAGTGCGGCAGAATGACGCCCCTTCCTCGTCACCTAGTCAACCTGTAGAAGTAAGTTTTTATGAGAGTTGTACACACTTTGCTGGTGATAGAGTTATCAAGTAAGGGTAGTAGTAGTTTGTGGTGTAGTTACCATTGAGATTGATTTCAGGTGTTATACAGAACTTGTGTGTGTTAGAGATTTGTTTGCATTTCATAATCTTCCCTTAGTATTTGTGAAGTATGTAATGGATTCTTGCAGTGTGCATCAGTATCAGGTACATTGCATCTCCAATGTGAATTGACACGATTCTTCTTGAGTCTTCCAGATTCTCAGATGTAGCTTATGTTCCACATTGTACCCACAAACTTGCTTCTTTTACGCAGGAATATGCTTCAGCGTGAGCTGGAATTGGTATGTTAAAACTTGGCAACAAATTAGTTAACTAGTGGGTAACCACCAGTCAGTTACATAGTTACCAAGTTTCTGTGACTGATCCCAGCTCATACTGAGAAATACACGTACATAAAAGGAAGTAGTTTGTATGTACCTAGGAAAAATACAAATTACTTTCAAGATTTATTTTCCATTTCCAGATTTATGCACGTCAATGATCCCTTTTATACATCATTATCATTTGTAGACTGAAATGAGTCGAGTATTGAAGTTAGTTATATTACAGCAAAGATTGTCATTGTTATTTCAGATTTCCTCTACATTATGTCATGATTTTAGAGGCCTAACTTGTAAAAAGATCTTAGGCTTCTGAAGTGTAAGCTAGTTACTAGATTTATTATCATAGATTACTTACTCTGAAGAATCAAAGGTGGTAAATCTTAAATCTTCTCAAAAATGCTGAAATGATATCAAGAAGCTAGTTATTAATTTGAATAATTTGACTATTTATAAGACAACTTGAAATGCAAAAAGATGGGAATAACTTCACATATTTTCTTACCAGAAATTGTTATTATAGCAAAATGAATGTTGAATGGAAATGTATTTTTGGCAAGTAAAGAAAACTAATATGCCAAGGCATAGTAAAAACATTTTGGCATGAACAGGATTTGTAACTTAGATGAATGTTCAATAGTCATCCTTCACTGTATTTTTGAAGTAGTTATCTAAAGAAATGCCAAACCCTCAAGTTGTTATTGATGGATTAACATTAGCTGATATTTTTGTGTAAATATTTTTTTGAGGGCATCAGAACATACAGGTATTAAATAGAACTGTATTTAAGATTTTACACTACTGTAGTAAATTATTAAATTTTTCCTAAGTTTTCGTTAAAGAATATGGTACTAACATTTGAACTTGGATGTCATAAAGACTCCTTATTGAATGCTTTGACCCTGAATGATTGAAAGATTTAGAAAAGGTTTGGCATTGTATTTCAGGGACGTCGGCTATAAGTAATGTTTTCCTACAATTTTAGACATCGGCTATAAGTAATGTTTTCCTACAATTTTAAATACATTTTAGATTTCATTCGTACAAAACATACTGTAGCCTTAATTTATAAAGTACATTTTGTAGACTTGTATGAAATCCTACAAATTCATGAAACTTTGCTCACTGTAGGCATTACTTGAGGTTCTTTGCAGTGTCCCTTCAGCCCCTAGCTGCAACCCTTTTCATTCCTTCCACCATACCTCCGTTCATGTTCTCATTCTTCCATCTTACTTTCCTGCCTCTCCTAACAGTTGATTCATAGTGCAACTGTAAGGTTTTTCCTCCTGTTAAACATTTCAAACCTTTTTACTGTCAGTTTACGTTTCAGTGCCGAATGACCATGTAGGTCCCAACACTTGGATTTTGGCCTGAATTCTATATTCTATTCTATTGTACAATGCACATTTATTTTGAAATCTAGAAGTCCATACATTGCAATATATTCAGTTCAGTTTGGGAAATGTCTCTTTTAAGAGGCCTCAGCGATGTGACATTTTGATTTTTTATTTAAGAAGAAATTTAGGTACAGGAGAATTAAGTAAGGTTGAGATGGTTGTAATATGATGAGAAGGGTTGAAAGAACAGAAGGTCAGAAAGGCGGTAGATCATGTTCTAGGAATTGAAGAAAAAAAAAAGGGATAAATGAAAACCCAGACTTGATGGGAGATAGGAAAGAAGAAAGTGGAGAAATCTGTCTCATTGTCTAAGCATGTAGAGGGAAAAGCATACTATTATGATGATCATGAATTTAGTCATATGTTTTATCCAAATCATTGGTAGCATGTTGAGATGCAAAACAAAGTATCAACTAGAAGAGGAAATAAAGAAGTTAACTACTGATTGCAATGGACCCCCGCCCATTCACGGTTCCGGATTCATGGTTTCACCTATTCATGGATTTCTCTGTGGAACATATGTACACATTCATGGAAAATTCGCTTATTTGCAGTATTTTTCATAGACAAATATTCACAGATTACTGTATTTTCATATTATTTTCGTGACTAAATGCACTTTTTGTGATAAAACTATTAAAATATTCAGGTATAAGCATTTTTAGAGGTTTTTGGTGTTTTGAACTCTCAAAATAGGCAGTTAAAATATTTTAGAGTGGTTTTAAGTATTTGCGGATTTGAGCTATTCGCGTGGGTGGTAGTGGTATGCATCCCCCGTGAATACCGGGGGTCGACTGTAAAACCTAGAAGTGTTTGTTCGCAGCTAAGCATTTTTTGGACTACAGTACCCTGAAGCACAATATTTTCTCAATGTTCGTTTGTCTGGAGTTGGTATTATGTGTTTTCTTACTGTTTGAGCATGTATTAGTGTAATGCCAGTGTGTATCTTATTATTACAAAGCTATTAATCTTCTTTCGTAATTGTAGGTTTTTCATGGACTAAGAACTTTGAAAATTGGGTAGAATTTCATTAATTATGTAGATATATATGACCAGTAATATTTGTTTTACTGACTTTTACTATGTTTGAGCTCTCTGAGATAATACTATGGCAGTCCCATACTTTATGTATGTGTACAGTAGTTTTAAAGCTTTTGTAGATCTTCATGCAAATTTTATGAAGTTCATTGATTTTCCCAAACTTCCATAACTTTGGATGTGGCTTTTCCATATACAGTACTGTAATTGGTGGGTAGGTTGTTAAAGTATAAGTTTACATTGACTTCTACAACTAACTTGAGATATTTTGTTTCTTTCATATTCTTGGAATCTGGCTAAAATATGTTGGAAGTCATTTAAACTTGAAGAAGTGAGACTCAAGATATCTAATTATGTACTTAATCTGTACCATTTCAGACTTTACTTGTTCTTTCCTTTGGCTTTTGACTGAAGTCTCTCCTTTCCTTATTCTTCCCCATAACAGATAGTACCCGATGAACCAGTAGTTAAAACGGAAATTTTAGATGAGCCAAAAGAAGAGGACGAGAGTAACGACAATTTATTGAATTCTGATAGCAGCCTCGCATATGACCCCCTCACCTCTGGCATGCAAGGTAAGAACTGATTTTGTAACTGGGGTGGAAAAAATACCAGGTACTGACTGTAGTAAACCTTCTTCTGTTGTGTTATCAAAGGTTCCCTCTGCTCTGTTCTCATAGATGTCTTTGATTTTGCCTGATGCGACTGATATGTGGTAGTCATCCTCTTCATGACACTCATCCTGTATTTGTATCTTGTGACTGCTGTGTGGGATTCTATCCTTCCCTCCCGAGGGAAAGATAAAATTCTGATCTTGATATTTCTCTCCATCGCTCTCTTGCCAGCCATTGTTAGTCTTCTCTCAAATTTCATTCCGGGATACTGATTATTAATGGGTTCTTAGTGAACAAATGATTCCTTTACAACTTAGAATACATTTGTTCCTATGGAAATGAAAACTATCACCTATTCAGGAATATTCCTCATTGTGAGCTGGAATTGGTGGTTGAAACTTGATAACAAGGTAGTTGAATGGTGATGATGGCGAGTTGGGAAAGCACCCACTCACCTGTCATCACCAAGCACTTTTTCCTCAGTTGCCGTTGAACAAGAATGTCTTGTGCACCTGTCAACTGCCAGGTTGAAACTTTAATTTTGTTTATTGTATGTATGTTGTTTGTATGTATTTTTCTCTCGGTATGGATTTGAACTAGGAAAGCGAACAAAGAAAGGTATACAGTATAAAGGAAGTAACTAGGTGTTTAGGTATTGTGTCGTTAACTAGGTGTTTAGGTATTTTGTGTCATTAGTGTTACTCTTACCTTTGTAGTTTAGGCAACCAGCCCTTGGTCTCCAACAGTACTAACCCCAGGCATGCTTGAAAGGTACTGAATACTGTATAATCTCCACTATCTATACTCAGAGATCCTCTATCAACCCTAACTACAGCAGATGTCCCCCTACAGGTGAGCAAATGCTGTTGCCAACCTCCAGAGAGAAGAGATCAACAGCGAAGCGGAGGAAGGTAAACTCTTGCATTTTTTCACCATGCTCTATCCACAAGGTGGGTTAAGAGTACAACTTGTGGACAGAATATGGTGAAGAATGCAAGAGTTTATCTTCTTCCTCCTCATCGTTGTTGATCTCCTCTCTTTTTGGGGGGTTATCTTCCTCCTCCTCTTCATTGTTGATCTCTTCTCTTTTTAGGGGTTATCTTCCTCCTCCTCTTTGTTGTTGATCTCTGTCTTTGGGGGTTGGCAGCATTTGCTCACCTGTGGGAGGACATTTGCTGCAATTAGGGTTTATAGAGGTTCCCTGAGTGTGCTCATGACACCAGTGTTTCCCCATTTACTTCCGAGAGTGTTGCTTCCAGCCTTTACAGGGTCTTCCTACTGTGAGAAGAAGTGGTCTCAGCAGCCCTCTCACATGAAGTTCCATCTGACTTCTAGTAATGACCTTCATTCTTTGGGGATGGTGACAGCATTCGCTTACTTGTGGGTGAAATGCCTTTCATGAGAGGGTTAACAATGAAGGACAAGGAGCCCTCCCAGCACTTTTGAACCTTCTCCCCCAGCTATAGCTAGGAAGGGAGGTCAGAGAAGAAGGGAGGGGGATGTTGAGGTTGGCAGTCCCCACTCCAGCTGCTGCAAGCAGGAAATGCCTGTCATGCCATTGGGCAAGGGGACAGAGGCATGGAGAGGTGCTTGGTAGTCTCCATTCTTTAGAGTGGGTTGAGACTTCTTTTAATGACTGACACTCCCCTATTTCATTTAATGTCACCGTTTCCATCTTACTCACCAGGATCTCAGAATTCTCTTAGCCTTTTTAGCAGCGGTGGAGATGCTGGAGAAAAACACTAGAAGTCATAGATGACCACTCCAGGCTTTTACAGCTGCCTCATCCTGGTGGAGGTGACTTGCAGTTGAAGACTGGTCATTGATCTTTGTTTAATAAGTTTGTCTTGCAGACACAGTTTGAAATGGAAACAACAGATTCCTTGTTGGATTCTACCAGAGAGGGCAACTTCATGCTTTTGGCAGATCAGAAGGACATGTGCTTTTTGATACCTGTGCATCATTCCTCTAGGCAGTGCATCTACTTTGTATTAAGTGGGATTGTTTACCACTTCAAAGCTCTTGGAATTGGCTTAGATCTGTTCACATGTTACATGCATTTTTCATTACCTGATAGTTGGTTAGTTCTGGCATCATTGAAGGCACAGTTGCTCCAGAACAGAGACAGTCTCCTCACATTTTGTCATAACCTAGGGATCATGATGAACTAGATGTCAGATCTCATGATTGAGCAGGAGGCCCCCAGTAAAGGGTTATGGAGTCACTGCACCTCATGTAGTGCAATGTACATATTACTGAACAGGTTTTGCAACACCCTTTTGGCCCTTAGCTTCAACCACTTTTTAACCTTTAATTTGTTCATGAAACTTACCCGTCAGATATATATATAGCTGTATTTCTCTGAATCCGACAGAATTTCAAACTCATGCACAACGACAGGTGGCCAGGTGGTTAGTACTCATTCTCGCCGCTGGGTGGCGGAATCGGAACCATTCCCATTTTCTATTCAGATTTTCTCTGTCGCGGTACTGTTAACATCTGTTTACAGTACCTCCGCCTCTGGATTTCAACTTGCATAGTTTCCACTTGAGTATTCTCTTGACGGTTTTGAACTTTGGCATGTGGATTGGCACTCGCTTTTTATGGACTGTTTCTGATTTTGCTTTTGACTGCTCTTGAATGATGTCTGGAACTAGTTCTGCTAACTTTCCAGTATGTTGTGTGAGTGAGTGCAAGGTGAGGCTACCGGGAAGGCGGTGAGCCCTCATAGTTGCATGAGTGTAGAGGCATGTATGTTTGATCAATGATGCGCTGCAAGGAGTGTGAGCCAACTGTCTGATCTGAGCTGGAATTGTATCAATTCCTTTGTTGCATGGTCAGAAGCGTGACCGACAGGATCAGGAGGTCCTCCTCCAGGAGGCGTGTGTAAGAGTCAGGTACTAATTCTTCACCTGTGCCCTAATGTGAACATTGTTTTACCTGCCCCTGGTTTTGCCTTGGGCCTAGGGATTGTGTCTGCGGAGGTTGGCCCTAGATCATGAACACCATCAGTGCTCTCAGAAAATAAAGTGTCATACGCTTCAAAGAAATTGGTGCTGTGCAGTGTAGTGTTCCCCCTAATTAATGCGTGGAGGGCGTCAGATCGGCCCCATAATGCTTCTAGGCCTGGACTTCTGTGGAACTCCCAGGACTCAGGGAGAAGGAGCGTATGTGAAGCCGTCAAGAGAGGTTGGGGCTTCCCACCCGATCAGCGTCCCTTCGACAGGTCCTGTTGTCACTTCCCAGGCTGCCAAGGATCGTGCCGGCTGCGTATCCTTGGGACTGCTTTAGTCCTCGGCGTCCTCCCTCATAGAGGTGCAAATTCTCGTGGGATAAGCCCTTGAAGGAGCTTCCAGAAGAAGGCAGCTTCCGTCAGTTTTCTCGTCTTTGTGGGTTTTGGGCTTTCCACGCCTGGAGGACCCAGGCAGTAGTCAGATGGGGCGGCTTTGGCCCAGTCGCTCTAAGGAGGCTGTTCTTGCTCCTGAAGCGTCCTAGCCCTCGTCTTCCGCAGGATCTCCTCTCCTCCTGGATATGAGACACTCTCCCATCCAAGAAGTCTTCAGTGTGCAGCGTCAGTTGGCCTCTCTTCTTGCCGAGAAGGAAACAGAACATGTCGTCGCAAGGACCCAAGGAGCTTCCATCAAGAAGTCGGAAGTCCTTCTCCTGCTCCCTTTTCTTCATCACCGTCTCCTGCTTCTTAGCCTGTCGTCCTCACAGCTCGCGGGTTCCCTTCCGTAATTTTCATCATCATCGGCGGCATGGCGGCTATCAGGACTCTTCCAATGGCTACTCGTCAGAATGGCATCTCTCGCTGCCCGTGCAGGGCTAAGCAGGGCGGCTCAGCATGGCGCAAGCTGGACTCGGTGGACGCGGCTCTTCAGGGCGGCCGCCAGGAGCGCCTCTTTGGCTGCTCGTCCGAGGGCGCTCCAGAGCATTCAGAACCTGCAGGGAAAAGAAGATCCCTCTTCGTATCGGACCTCAAGGTAGCCGTTCCCGAAAGCTTTATAGCCGTTACCGTGTTTCGCCCATTCATGAAGGAGAGAAGTCTCTGGCGATTCAGAGCCTGCTGGAATTGATCAACCTTCTGCTTCTCGTCTTCCGACTACCAGGTGTTAACGATCTTCTTAGGACTTATTTGGTGATAAGTTCAAACCCTCGGCTCCTCTCTCTCCTCCTTCACAGCTTGCTTCTTCCAAAGCGAGAGAAGCGCGGGAGTTACGTGAAGATGACTTCTTCACTGGCTCTGAGGCCTTCAAGAAGGTTACGCGCGCCTGGATGGAGGAGCGGAGAGAGCGCCAAGGCAAGACTTCTTTTGCCTGCCTCCGTCTAAGCTTAGCGGTAAGGCTAGGCATGTGGTATTCATGAAACAGGTGGGGGCGTCGGGTTCTCGAGTTCCTTCTTAGTCTCAGGAAGTTTCGCCCAGCCTTGTCGGCGCTCACAGAAGGTCCCACACATGCGGCTGCTAGGTTTCTTGGGCGATGTCCGAGACCGACCATCATCTGAAGGGACTCTTCCGATCTATGGAAGTTTTCAACTTCTTAGACTGGTGCTTGGGTGCTTTGGACCTCAAAGCTTAGAAGCCCAGCTCGATCAGCCTGGGGAGCTATCAGTGTTTTGAATTGCATGGATAAGGCCGTCAGGGATGGCTCAGAGGAACTGGCTTCCCATTTTGTACAAGGCCTCTTGAAGAAGGGGCATGTGCACTACCTCAAGTCAGTTTCTCTGTCACAAAGGGCTGAATTATTGTTTGCCCCTTTGTCCGAACCATCTCTTCCCCCAGTTTTTAATCAGGTCCTCAAGCACTAGTCTTGGGAAGGCCCACGCAAGATCTTCTGGCCCATTCGTCTAGACGTCCTTCAGTCCCTTTTACATCGTCGTCAGTTCTGTCCTCCAAGAAGAAACATCAGCCCTTTCGTGGAGGAGCTTCTTCCTCGAGATCATCTCCGCGAGGGAAGGTTTTCCAGAGGCGCAGCCCATGTGGCTTAGGGCAGAAGTGAGTCTTCAGCACCTCAGACACCATTGAGCCAGGCTTCTTTCATTTTGGGGCCTGGAGGCGGGCGGGACTCCTGGTCCATCGGGTTTCACAGAGAAGGCTACAGATCCTTCCTCGAATTAGCCACGCACATGCGTCACCCAGGATCTGTCGCCCTCCCTACCATCGAGGAAAACAACAGATCCTTTTAGATCTTTTTGGAGCAGATGCTTTCGAAAAAAGAGCTGTGGAGCAGGTTCAGGAGCTATGGAGCTCTCCGAGGGTTCTACAACCCGACTGTTCTTAGTTCTGAAACAGTCTCGGGAGGATGGGAAGACCAGTACTGAACGTAAAGCAGACTGAACAACCTTCATTGTCAAAGAGAGTTCAAGATGAAAGCGTCCCAGTCTGTTCTCGGAGCTCTAAGACCAGGAGATTGGATGGTCTCTGGACTTACAGGACATACTTCATGTTCCATACATCCTCAGTCAAGACAGTACCTGAGGTTTGTACTGGGGGAAGAAGTCTTCAATTCGAGCTCTTTCCTTTGGAGATGGCACAGCTCATGACATTCACAGTGATCATGAGAAATGTGGCGAAATTGGCTTCACTTAGCGGGGATCCGCGTTTAAGCTACCTAGACGATTGGCTCATTGAGAGGCTTCTTCCCAAGCTCAGTGTCTGGAGGACCTGAATTAGACATTAGGTGGCAGTCCTGGGACTTCCTAGTCAACAAGAGAGATCCATCTGATCGACTCAGTCCATGGTCTATCTGGGGATTCAGATGGATTCAGTATTCAACTTTTCGGCGTATCCATCCCAGAAGCGTCAACAACATTTGCTTGGGAAAAAGTTTGCCGTCTCTCCTAGGGAAGGAAACATGCTCGGTGAGGAATGGATGAGTTTGCTGGGGACCATTTCGCTGTTTGGAGAGTTTGTTTCCCTGGGAAGACTTCATCTCAGGCCGCTCCAGTTTTTCCTAGCGGAGAACTGGATGAACAAGGAGGACCTGGAAGAGACCTTGAAGATCTCTCCGTCTGTCAAGACTCACCTGAGGTGGTGGCTCGACCCCTTGTTACTGGCAGAAGGCGTTTCTCTACATCTTCAGAGCCCCGACCTAGTGTTGTTTTCCGACCCAGCGTCCAGCGAGGATGGGGGCTAACACTAGGAGAGGAGGAAAAGTGTCAGGCACTGGAGAAGACAGGTGTCCTGACGTCAAATCTCAAAATCATCTAGCCCTTCAATTCTTCGAGGATCGAGTATCAGGCCAGGTTGTTCAAGTGAATTCCGACAACACCACAGCCTTAGCTTACCTCAAGAAGCAGGGGGTGGTACTCGCTCCCGTTCCCTGTTCAACCTGGCAAAGGAGATCCTGCTTTGGACTCATGCAGGGGATCACAATTCTCTTGAGGTTCATGGTGTAGAGAGAATATCATGCGGACCCCTTCTCAGTCGGCAGCATCAACTTCTGCCGGCGGAATGGACCCTTCACGAGAGGTGTGTCTAGATCTCTGTGGAAGTTATCAGGGCGTCCTAGTGGACCTCTTTTGTGGCGTCCAGAAGACGAAGGCTTCACCTTTTACTGCTCTCCTGTCCTAGATCCAGGAGCATTAGCAGTAGATGCCCTCACCTCTGGGACTGAAGCCCTAGATCTTTCGCTTTCCTCCTTCAAGATCCTGGGAGAAGTGATCAGAAGAAAATTCTCAGCGTCAGAAGGAGCGAGGATGACTATGTACTTTGGCCAGCAGCGGATTGGTTCACAGAGGTCGCAGGCTTCCTGATGGACTTCCCAAGGACCTCCCCCTGAAATGCTTCTCAGGCAGCCCCACATTTCAAAGATTCTGAAAACCTCCCGGCTCTGGAGTCTAATTGCATTCAGACTATCACGAAGTTGACAAGAGAAGCGGGGTTTTGAAGCAATGTGGCAAAGGCTATGCATCAGTGCCAGAAGACCCTTTTTAATTCAAGTCTATCAATGAAGTGGGCCAATTTTAGGAAATGGTGCAAGAGTAACGGATTTCTCGACCCGCGACCTCTGTACCGCAAATAGCAGGCTTCCTACTGCATCTCAGGAGAAGAAAAACTGGCAGTCTCAACTATTAAAGGGCTATAAAAGTATGCTGTGTCGGCAGTCTTCCGACACAGGGGCCTAGACAACCCGACAACAAGGATACGATCTCTTGAGATCCTTTGAAACTATCCAAGGTTCTCGGCCCAGGGCGCCTCCTTGGAACCTAGATGTGGTGCTTGAAGTTTCTTGTAACAAGTCATTTTAGACCTATGTCTTCTGCTTCTCTCAAACACATTGACTGGCGGTTTCTAATAACTGCTGTAGCGTGGCCGAGAGAGAGTTGAGTGAAGTTAAAGCCTTTAGCAAGCACATTGGCTTTAGAGGTCCTAATGCCTTTTGCTCCTAAATCCTTTATTTCTTGCCAAAAATGAAAAATCCTTCAAACCATTGGCCCAGACATTTTTGAAATCAAAGGTTTGACAGAGATTCTTGGACAGAATCAGAGAAGTCTGTGCCCTGTCAGGGCTCTCAAGTCCTAGCCAGGGCGAAAGAGGAGTCGAGGAGGCCCGTCGGGACAATCTGTGGTGTTCGGTTAGAAGACCTGACTTGCCTAAAGAAAGTCGAGGCCCGTCGGACAATCTGTGGTGTTCGGTTAGAAGACCTGACTTGCCAATGTCCAAGAATGCTCTGTCATTCTTTTTAAGAAGTACTATCAGAGAGGCTCATTCTTCCTGCCAAGACGGTGACATGAGACTTCTTAAAGTCAAAGCTCACGAAGTGAGAGCCATCGCGACCCGGTGGCTTTCAGAAGGGCTTTATGTCTCTTAACGATCTTCTGGGTACCACCTTCTGGCGAAGTAATTCAGTGTTAAACCGCGTACTTACGAGATCTTGAAGTCAACTTTGAAGACTGTTCTTGCTGGGACCATCGTTTCATGAACACAATGTTGGGAGAAGGAGCAATATACATCCCTATCCTTTAGGGGTTAGGGTGATATTTTTAATCTTGTTTTTTTGTATTCTTGGTTGTTGGGTGGCCACCGGCGGGCGTCAATCTTTAACTATGTTGAGTTCAATGGCTTAGATAGAGGCTCAGGTCAGGTGGTTCAGTTGTTGCTCCTTTCCCTCTCAGTATGGTCATATGATCTAGTCCCAGTAGTCCCGCCCCGTGGACAGGTCATCTAGATCTCACCAGCTTTATAGGTCCCTGTACTGCAGAACTCTAGTAAAGAAGCAGAAGCAGGCTTGAGTGACAGTAACCTCGAAGTCAGCTATGCTAACAGGTAAGAGAACCAAAAAGCGTCAATAAGCCTACATTTATTTAACTTCTAAATCCTATTCTGTCTCACCACCTCCAATGGTGGGATTCAGCTACTATATATATCTGGCCGGAGTAGTTTCATGAACAAGTGATATTTTAATGATAAAATAAGTTTGTTCTTACCTAGCAGATATATCGATCTCCTGCCTCCCTCGGAGACAGTGGCACTAGAGATATCTGAATAGAAAATGGGAATGGTTCGATTCCGCCACCCAGCGGCGGGGATGAGTACTAACCACCTGGCCACCTGCGTGTACATGATTTTGAAATTCTGTCGGATTCAGAGAAATACGGCTATATATATCTGCCAGGTAAGTATGAACAAACTTTATTTTATCATTAAAATATCATTTTGCATTCTTGCTTCTTACTTCAGTCATTTGTCAGCACTTTTAATTGTTACATCTTAGTGCTGCTGTGGGGCTTCTGTCAGTTCTACCTTTAGATTAGCATTTCATTTCCTTAATTTTCAGGATTGCTATATCTTGTTTTCCAGCCACTCCAACTCCTTTTCTTCATTTTTGCAAGTGCTGAAACAAAAGATGCCCCACTGCTTGGCTTGACCACCTAAATATCATAAGTCAGTGATCAAAGGCAGCAAGCCAAGTTCCTTGGTATGCTTAAAGTCATGGTAGCCCAAGCAGTAGGAAACTAACCTGGGCATGCACAAGAACGAGGCAGCCCTAGCAGTAGGAAACTTATGTGGGCATGCTTAAAGACTTAGCAGCAGGAATTTGAAGACTTAGCAGCAGGAATTTGTCCTTTAGATTCTCATGTTAGGGAGGTCAGGGAGATATCAGTGCAGTTCTTGCCATGGCAGGAACAAACAACTACTTTTGCTTGCAGTCATCCTTGAGAAGCTTGTTCCATATGAGCAACTCCACCTGCATTTGCTTTAGAGGCAACTGAAATGATAATGGTTATCCTCAGGTAACCCCTCTCTCCCAGCTCATGCCCTTGAGCAGGGAGGTAAGGGAAGGACATTGGTTGGTTGCTGGACAAGACAAGTCTTGTGGGAGTACCCTTAATTCTTACAGGCTGGGCAAACTTTAAGATTGGCCCCCCCCAAAAAAAAAAATCATTGTGGTGAGAAAGATATGCTGATGCACATAGTATAAGAAAAAACTTCTAAAAACTTTTTGTACCTTCCTCGCTAAGTCGAAAGTGAGTATTTCCAACCCACAGTGGGGCCTCTCTTCCAAAACACTCGTAAAAATATGCTAATTTTAGTGAGTTTTACATGTTCTCTCCAAGTTTTTTTTTATAACAATTACAGCTCACATATCATAACAGATGAAAACTAAAGTCAGTAACAACCTGTAAGCATATTTATGGTAAAATATTTACAAGATGTACTAGGATGGGGAGATGTATCACCTTTTAGTGAGTTATAAATGTTCTTTTAATCATTTTTTTGACTTCACTTCACTTTGCAAAATTACAATTACAGTTGACATACTGTCATAAAAGATAAGAATTAAAGCCAACAGCAATCCTTGAGTATATGTATATATATATATATATATATATATATATATATATATATATATTTACAGGCATATACGGGTTCCGTATCTTATATAAACCGAAAATATAAGCGGAAAATATCGAAAATATCAAAAATCATAAGAAAACCTTACTTTTAATGCTCTGGGTGCATTGAAAACGATGTAAATATTATATGAGTTTACATCAAGAAACCTTCAAATATGATTATTCTGCCATATATTTCTTATATCGGATATATAGATCGTATATATCCGAACATATATAGCCGAATATAATTCTGATGAATATATATATATCAGAATCTATATATATATATATAGATATATATATATATATATATATATATATATATATATATATATATATATATATATATATATATATTTATATAATTATATATATATGGAAATCTTAGCTTAATGATAAATAATATTGCCAAGACCAGGAAGAACATTCTTTATTACATATATAAAACCTCATATCAGGCTGACAGGGATGAGAATCAATAAAATTATGTCATAATAAATCTTCAGCAAAAATACTAGATAAATATAAAATGAACAAGTAAATACAAACTAAAAGGGTGAGGACGTAAAATAACGAAAAAAATTAAAAACACAAGCATAAAATATGAAAATAAAACTATAGTGAAATGTAAACAAATACCACTCACAAAGTAAAATATTTATGACCTAATTGAGTATATATGAAATTACACGATAGCTAGTTGAATACCAGATAGTTGTTGTTCAATATCATCTTTTTAATAGTCATAGCGACTATGAAATTAAAAGGTCCAGTCTGTTTGAACAAAAGACAGTATACCAAAATCCAGGTAGTGAAAGGATGGTATTAAACTGTGTTCTCTAATGGCAGAAAAGGGTGGTTTTATATAATAGAAATATCTGTGTTCCAAAATTCTGTGTCTGAGCTAGCGGAACTAGCTACATATAGCTCTTTTATTTATAGGGTCTAAGCCTGGTTATTTATATCTGCCTAAGGTACATAAAATAGGAAACCCTTTAAGACCTATTATTTCCTCAATTGGTACTTTTAGTTATAACCTGTCTAAGTTTTGGTTCCAGTTTTAAACCCTCTAACTTTAGGTGAATTTAATATATCTAATTCTTAAATTTGTTAAAGAATTATGCTCTTTCAATTTTAACCAAGATGTTATAATGGCTAGTTTCGATAACCTCTCTTTTTCACCAATATCCCATTAAAAGAAACAACCGACATTATTCTTAATAATATATATGAAAACCATCTATCAGGATTTGGACTTAATAAAATAGACTTGCAAAAATTATTACATTTATATGGTATTTTTACTTTTGATGGTATTATATAATCAAATAGATGGATATATGGGAAATTCCTTGACCTGTATATGTCGGATTGCTTATGGGTTATATGAAAGGATTTGGATGTCTGAATGCCCTAGTGCTTTCAAACCTTTGTATTATATATGTAGATGATACTTTCCTTGTGTTTAAGGAATTATCACATGTTGATTTGTTTTTGAATATTTTAATATCACCTAACATTTCTTTTACTTGTGAGACGGAACAGGATAATAAGTTGTCATTTTTAGATGTACAGGTATACAGAAATAGTGGCAAATTTGAGACCTCTGTTTATAGGAAAAGTACTTTTACTGGCTTGGGATTGAATTACCTCAGTTTTTCGCCAAAGTTGTATAAGATGAACTCAATATACTTTGATTAATAGAGCCTACAATGTTTGTTGTGATTTTAATTTATTTCATCAAGATATGGTTTTCCTCCAGAATTATTTTCTGAAAATCATATCCCATTTTTTGTATTTTTACAAAGTTCTGAAAAATTTTTTAAATGAAAAGTTTTGTCCCAGACCAGGTGTACAGTACTGCTAGTAAAGATGTAAATACATTAAATTGCCTTACCTTGGGCATAGTAGCTATATGGTCGAAAAAAAGTTACAAGAAATACTTAGCATCAAATCATTTCGGTTTGTTTTCTGTAATCCTTTTACAATAAGATCACTTTTGAGAGAGAAGCCTACTCTGCCTGTGGACCTTAATTCCTGTGTAGTTTACTTGTTCACTTGTTAGCAGTGTGGTCTGCGATCGTGGGATCTAGTTATGGCTCAGACACAGAATTTTTGGAACACAGAGGTCTTTCTATTAGAACTAGGTTTCCCCTTTCCAAACCACCCTTTTCTGCCATTAGAACACAGTTTATTTAGGACCATCCTTTCACTGACCTGGATTTTATACTGTCTTTTGTTCAAACAGACTGGACCTTTTTAATTTCAGAGTAAATGACTATTAAAAAGATGAAGCGAATTGAACAACAACTTTCGTCTGGTATTCAACTAGCTATCGTGTAATTTCATAGTAGGTACTCAATTAGGTCGTTAAATATTTTACTTTGTGAGTGGTAGTTTGTTTACATTTCACTATAGTTTTATTTTCATATTTTATGCTTGTGTTTTTAATTTTTCGTTATTTTACGTCTCACCCTTTTAGTTTGTATTTACTTGTTCATTTTATATTTCGTTAGTATTTTTTTGCTGAAGATTTATTATGACAATTCATTTTATTGTAATTTTATTGATTCTCATCCTGTAGGTTTTTCAGCCTGATGATGAGGTTTTATATATATAGCTTGTAATAAAGAATGTTCTTCCTGGTCTTGGCAATATTATTTATCATTAATATATTTATATATGGGCAAATATATATATACAAAATGTACTGGGACAGGGAGGTGTAGAACATTCCTCTTGAAATCTCAAGTCACACTAATCTCCCTGTATCCCAATCTGAGGTGTGAGTGTTGCCGTTATTATTGCCTTATACAGTAGTCATTTATGGCCCATTCAAGTGATAGGAACGTTTTTTGCGCAAAAGTCTTTCAAATCATGGCCTAAAATAACAGTAGTCATATGAGCTGAACCAGAGTGTTTCATATGCAATTATTGGGGATCAAAAGAGCCTTGCCATCCATTAAGGGTTAAACTCCACATTTCGGAGATGGCTGTACTTGAGCAGCTTGTCTTCCTCAGGTGTGTGGATAGAGGATGAACAGCTGCACATCAGCACCTTTGAAAAGCGAGTGGTGGTGCTATCCTTGCAAGCATTCTGGATTCCTGTATTGTGTCACTCCATAGTTTTCATGAGTGACAGCATGACCAGTGGCCTTATGTCAAAAAACATAATGAGTGGGAAGGTTTCCTTTCATCACTGTCAGTTGGTGAAGTAGGTGCATGAATTTACTGTTTGCCACGTTGTTGAGTTATCAGCCAGGTATATTCTGTGATGGATGGATGCTTAAGTAGACAAGCTCAGTTGCTACGGGCAGTTAGTAGAAACATAATGATCAGTTTGAGCTTTTGGGAGTACAGGCAGTGCCCAGTTATTGGCGGGGATTCCGTTCTGATGGCATGACGATAAGCGAAAATCGCTGTTAGGCATGTATCGGCGCCGTTAAGCGGAAATCAGCACATATCAGTGCCGAAAATTGCTGATTTTGTCGCTAGACAAGCGCTGAAAAACCGGATTGCTGATAACCTGGGTCTGCCTGTACTGTGGTCAACCTGTTCATTACACAACTAAACAGAAGTCTTCAGGTGTTCTGCTTTCTGTTGAGCATTTCTTAAGTGGCCATGGGGAATGCCTTTCATCACCCTTTGGAGAATCTGGACGTTATGCCCCTCCTCTACTCATTCTTGATGTGTATAGTAACCAACCTTGTGCTGATTACCACTGGGCTCAGAATGACCTTGGTAGCTTATCAGCTTATCATTGACCCCATTTAGAATTGTTTCCTGATCTGTTGGCTCTCTTGGTCAAGTCACCCAGAGAGATTCCATGATGGCCCACTCTCCCATATCATTTGGTAGTACAGTCCCTCAGCTATATGCTTAGGGGTTATCTAGCAGCTTTTGGAAGGCTGTTTCTTGCAGGAATTTGCAGAAGTCTGGGTACCTTCAAAAATCCTTGTCTAACATGTACAAGGGGAAGTGGGCCATCTTCTGTGATTGATGTCATAGAAAGTCTTAGGGGCTGTGATTTGCATCCTCTGCAGCCGAACAATGCCAGAAGAGCCTTGGATGGAGACCCCTCATTCAAGACTGAATTCCTGCTAGCCTTGGCTTGCAGTGTACAGGTATTGCCCTACTTACGATGGGGTTAGGTTCCAAAAAGCCCATCGTTTGTTGAAAAAATCTTATCTCGAATATAGCCTAGCCTACACTAGGGTAATCAGTACCATCTATATATATATGGTAGCCTAGCCTACACTACACAGTATACTCTATACTTATACAGTATAGTAATTATTAATGTAAGCTAATTCTGCAGGTTCAATGCAGATTGACTTATGATAATTCAGTATAAAAAGAAATTGAATAACAAACAAGGCTTAGCCTTCACTATGGTTTATTGTATACATATACAGTAGCCTAGCCTACTGTATACTGTACTTTATATTCACATTAACATCGTATTATACAAACATCAACATAACGAATGTGCATCTTTTCCATGGATCTTTTAAAAAGCTATGCTTTACTACACTGTATCCAATAATATTGTGTATGTATTCTCATGTTGCTTTTGTATTATAAATTGCAACCATAGCGATCAATGTTTTCGTTTGGAAATCAATTCGCGGTAAGTTTATTTCGCCGCATTTAACTCAGTTCAGAGCGCTTTTCTTGCTTCTAGTTAGTGTAAATGAATCTCTAGATACTTTACTTAATGGGACAAGGATATTTTTCGTTATGCAAAGTATTTTTAAGTCAAAATATAATTTAAATATGCCTCATTGTGAAATTAATTTCGCTGTTAATTTTGTTCATAGATGACATTGGCGGCTGGCTGTTTGGGGGGATGTTTGTTTTGTGTAAAAAAAAAATCAAGGTTCCGTTAGCTATTTTCTCTTGGCTTCATCATCATACTATGAGCTTTACATATTTATATTTTATCGGTATGAAAGCAGCAGTACTAGGTGTTATTTCATGCCCAGTAGTTTTGATTAAAATACTTCCTCTCCAGTTTTATATATGGTCGATAATTTATAGTCATTAGTAGCTTGAGTATTGTTTTCTCAGCTTCAGCTACAACTTGCAGCTTAAATTTAGCATGATATTTCCTTGCCGAACTTTTCTCTGAAGCAAATAAGCGTATAATGTACAAATATATCGGTCCTATTGTGCTTAACATCATTTGTAACATAACTACGGTAATTGTTGAGTACCATATGATGGTTGAAATACAGTTTGGTTATTAGCAAAACAACAGTTTCTCGTTTGGTTGTTTATGGCTCTACGCATTGACGCAAGAGTATAATGTTACTAACAATACTTCTATCATTCTCTTTTACTTTTTTAACTAGAAGATGGAATAAAGAGATGGAGGAAAAGAAGTTGGTCTATTGTTATTGGCCTCTCTTGCTCCTTGATTATACGCTGCTGCCTGCGCAAAATTTGAAAATATTTTATAAATATTGTTGTATCGGTATTAATTGCTAACCCCATCGCAAAATCAAATTACTGTAAGGCGAATTATCATAACTCAAGCACTACCTGTACAGTATTGGCAAGTTGCATGGCAAATCCCATCTTGTCTGGCACGCTGAGGATTGGGAATCTCTGTCATTCTAATTTTTTCTAACTTATTGTGAAAACTCAGAATCGTTGAATTCCTGATGATAGATATAAGTTTCTTAGTTCCTTCCCTCCAGGACTTCGTCGATGGTAGTTGGACGAGATGCTCCTCAGCCCAGTATGAGCTATGAAGTAGCATATGAAAAGGACCCAATCGCTGGGCCAGAGCGTAGGTGCCCTTTTATTTGTACTGGCAAGTGCAAGAAGTAGGTGTCACAGAACACCCCTTCTGTCTGGCTTTACGCAGTGATCAGATGGGCTTAGAACTTATCCAGTGAAGTGGATAGCAATTCAGTTTGGGCGAGAGCTCATGAAGTCGGGTGTGGTACTGTCCCTTGCATTTTGGAGTAACTTACTGGTAGCACAGGTAATGAGGGCAGGTGTCTGGAGATGCCAGACCACTTCCAACTTAGTCTGCTAAAAGGATGTTGCCCATAAATCCTGCAGATACCTTCTGAAGACCTGTGGTGACTACATTTTACCTAAGGTACTCAGAGAGCATAAGGCTGGGATTGAATTGTTAGGTGATTGGCTCTCATTTTCCTTCTTCCTTCTCATCATCCCTGTGAGGCAGAGGCTTGGATCAAATATTAGCAGGCTCCCTTAGGTGGGTAGTACCATCAGTGCACCTCATGTTGTGCACTATAGATATTGTTGCTCAAGGTTGTTTGCAGTGTCCCTTTGGCACGTAGCAGCGCCCACTTTTTAGTCTGGTCTTTAACCTCCATTCTGCTTCCTTTCTTCAGTCTTGCTGTCCAACCACTCCAACATCCACTTTCTACTGTCTATAGGACTGAATGGCTGAAAGTGCCCTAGTACTTGGCTATATAGCAAAATTTTCTTAAATCGGATCAAGTATGTACTGGATTGGGCACAGTTGCATGTAATCTGTACATTCAAGCATCCTTTCTTAGAGGATCTGAACACATCAGATAATATTGGCCAGAGTTAAGCTGCCCCTTGATTTATGTCACAACTCAAAAGGGGTCACAGTTCTCCAAGGTTTTCCTACATAAGTGAGATTCCAAACACTTAACACTCGAACTCAGGGCCCTATTGTTGTGGCATTCTTGCGCCAGACTTTTAGGAGGTTAACCCTTAAACGCCGAGCCTCTATTTACAAAAACGTCTCCCGTATGCCGGCGGCGTTCGGGAGTTAAGCATGAAGCGGAAAAAAAGTTTTTTTAAATCACAGCATGCTTAGTTTTTAAGATTAAGAGTTCATTTTTTGGCTCCTTTTTTTTTGTCATTGCCTGAAGTTTAGTATGCAACCATCAGAAATGAAAAAAAAATCATTATCATATATAAATCTTGAAATATATGACAGCGCCAAAAAAATTTTTCATATATAATTTTATACAAATCGCTGTGAGCAAAACGGTTAAAGCTAACAGGTTATTTTTTTCTTTGTATTGTACACTAAATTGCGATGATTTTGGTATATAACAAATTGTAAAACGATCAAAGCAACACAGAGACAATATTATCACAAAATGATGCATGAATTAAGTAGCGAGCGGACGTAAAAAAATGTTTTTTTCAAAAATTCACCATAAATCGAAATATTATGCTAGAGACTTCCCTGTTTGTTGAAAAATGAAGCTAATTGATTGAATATTACTAGACTGTAAGTATTTTAGCTTACAATTACAGTTTTCGACCATTTGATTCGAGAGTTAAAGTTGACCCGAAGTAGAATTTTTTCTATTTATCGTGATTTATATGAAAATATTTCAAAACTGATAAAAGCTACAACCATGAGTTATTTTCTGTTGTATTGTACATGAAATTGCGCACATTTTCATATATAAAACTTTATGGAACGACTAATATAAAATGGTGCAAACATTATGACAACGTGTGAAAGAATTTCTGAGATGTTCGCTGAGTTACCGCACGGATGTAAGGAAAATGTTTTTTTTCAAAAATTCACCATAAATCGAAATATTGTGCTAGAGACTTCCAATTTATTACAAAATGAAGGTAAATGATTGAATATTACTAGAATGTAAGAGGTTTAGCTTACAATTGCATTTTTTTACCATTTCGGTCGAGTTAAAGTTGACCGAAGGTTGAAATTTTGGCACTTATTGTGATTTATGTGAAAATATTTCAAAACTGATAAAAGCTACAACCATGAGCTATTTTCTGTTGTATTCTACATGAAATTGCGCACATTTTCATATATAAAAGTTTATGTAATGACTAATGTAAAATGATGCAAACATTACGACAACATGACGAAAGAATTTCTGAGATGTTCGGCCGAGTTATCAGCAGGCAGCAGAGGTAAGGAAAAAGTTTTTTTTTTTCAGAAATTCACCATAAATCGAAATATTGTGCTAGAGACTTCCAGTTTGTTGCAAAATGAAGGTACATGATTGAATATTACTAGAATGTAAGAGTTTTAGCTTACAATTGCGTTTTTTGACCATTTCGGTCGAGTCAAAGTTGACCGAAGGTTGAAATTTTGGCAGTTATCGTGGTTTATATGAAAATATTTCGAAACTGAAAAAAGCTACAACCATGGGTTGTATGTTGCTGTATTTTACATGAAATTGCGCACATTTTCATATATAAAACTTTATGTAACGGCTAATATAAAACAGTGCAAAACTTACGACAAAATGACTAAAGAATTTCTGAAAATTTTGGCGAGTTACCAGCGTGGGCGTAAGGAAAAGTTTTTTCAAAAATTCACCATAAATCGAAATATTGTGCTAGAGACTTCCAATTTGTTTGCAAAATGAAGGTAAATGATTGAATATTACTAAAATGTAAGAGTTTTAGCTTACAATTGCGTTTTTCGACCATTTCGGTCAAGTCAAAGTTGACCGAAGGTTGAAATTCTTTCTAGTCGACGTACGGTATGCCACTTGGCACCCAACAGACAATTTTAGTCGATGTATGATACGTCCAGTCGGCGTTTAAGGGTTAAAGAAGTCATTGCTCACTTGCTCACTCTCGTGACCTGGAATGTGATATTTCTGGGTAGAGACTCAACCTGCCAACAGAGGAATGAATTACTACATGAAAGGCAATATAGTTTGTATTTCTTTAGGAGCAAAATTAATAAAAATTTTTAAAATATAATTTTTGTAGGTATATAAACCAGAGCCTTTTATAGCAATCCAACCTAGCCACCCTGCTTAGTCCCTGATGCCAAAGTAAACAGTACTTGGTGATGGAATGTGAGGGGGTGTTTCACTACTCACCCTCCTACCACTAGTTAACTTCATTAATACTAAGTTTCAATGACCAGTTCAACCGCACATTAAGAAATAATTACATAAAAGGTTCTGGATGTTTAACTTACTTTCTCAGTTTGATTTTAAAAGAAATCCCAACCTGCAAAGAAACTATATCCTCTTGCAAATGATGTTACTGTGATTTTGACTTACAGGTGAGGGGGTTAGTGAGGGAGGGCAGGGATTTGATCACCAAATCCTAACGTCTCAGCCACAAACAATGGAAGAACTAGTCGCACAAGCCATGCCAGGGACCTCTGGCATGCAGGGGGTAAGATATGCCATTTTATAAATCACAAAATATTACACTGGAAACACATAGTATATTTGATTTACTATACTTTGTTAATCAAGTAAGAAACAGATGCTGATGTCCTTCTGATCTATTCAAGGATTCCCTCGTTGGCTGGGGAGGGAATCAGGCAGGGGGAGGTGGAGGAGGAGGAGGAGGAGGCAGTGGGAGCGACCTCTCCCGATTCCCCCTCGATGCATTCCAAGTGGATGACTCCCAAGGGGGTTCTCAGGGCTCCGGGGGACCACAGCAGCAACAGCAGCAGCCGATGGTGAGTGTTATGATCTGAGTTTTCCTTGCCAGTGGAAATTGCACAGTCCATAGTAGGAATTCTGTTTTTGCAAGGAATTCCCATCAGTATTTAATAGGGTTATTTGTGGTTCAGTTGTGGATGTGTTCCGTTTTCAAAGATTACATTACTGTATAAATTGCTTGAAAATATTATTTGTTCAATTTTTTGTATCCTATAGTGAGTTGTAGGCACATTAGAACTTGTTGTGAATTTCATGTAATTCTGTGGAAGTGCTTGCCTTTGAAAAGTCCTTATTAATATCTTGAAGTTTATATATATACTGAGATATTGTTGAAATTGTGGTCCAGTAATTAATACTGGTAACTGGCTATAATTTTTTATTCTTAATTCCCCCACCCCCTAAAAAAAATTAATGCTCTGCAGTGACACCTGACAAGGTAGTTCACCTTAGTTTATTCTGTAACCATCACTGTTCTTGTTTTCACTGGTTGAGCAATCACTAATACTGTAGTTATATTTTTAATAACTTCTGAAACTTGTGGGGCGGATTTTTCAGAGGCTTGTAAGTATCACTAGAATCTTTTATTGAATTGAACACCATAGCAGTATCTTGGATGCTGAGGCTCAAACATCTAGTCCTATCTTTATTTAATATGAGTTGTTCTGTTTCTATTCATTTAACATTTGTAAAATCACATTTTATTTGCAGTCACTTAGATCAGTATTGATGGTCAGTTCTATTTATAATCCTCTCAATCATCTGTAATGTTATGCAGTGTCTCGTTCATTGCAGGATTCATGTCAGACTTATGAAATTCATGCAATATGCATTTTTTTTTTTAACCATAGAGTTAAAATCCCTTGTTCTATGTTTTGCCATACATTTGCCACATAGTGGGTGTTTAGGCATTTCTGTTCTACATGGTAATGTGATATCATCTCTTACATAATATGACCGCCACTGTAGCTTCATCTTATGATTCGTGATTGAAGTTTATAACAACTGGATCACATTTCAGTATGTAATACTTAGCATTCCCAGCAGCAGATATTCATTTCTTGGAATTAGGTTACTTATGAGATCTTCCTTTGATTCTTATAGATATCTTGGTGTCATTACCAGTCTTATGTGCAGCATCATCTCTCCCACTTAGTTTCAAATTAAAATAATTTCTTTTGTAAATCTTTTGTCAGCAACTTAAATACCTCCCAAAGTCTCTGATTTATTTTTCTTTTTCTGTTCAAACTGAGCTCATTATTTGCCAACTCAACAATCAGAAGATTTGTCTTAGAACTTTTCTTCCTCACCCTGGCCATATCAGCACACAAGGAATTAGATTGTCAGTATTGGATACCTCTCCTGTCTTACCAAGAAACTTGTCTTTCACTTCATCCATCTTTAGAGAAATGTGATTATCTGTCTGTCCTAGTGTAAGCCCCAACTTACCTTTCAGAGTTCCTGACTCGTATTTTGAAAGATCTCGTAGCACTGTTAACACGCTTATTGCAGATTTAGTTTACTTTTTAGGTTTTCATTTTTCTCCCTATTAAGACGGGCTCATTTTTGAATACCCAGACACTGTCTTTCCCTCTCCTTGCCTGTATTGCATGAAAAGCAATTACTCATCATGGGACAATATTTATGATCATATTCAGTTAGTTGTGACCAATAAAAAGTTACTTTATAATTGCCAAACTGTCTCCAAGCACTGTTTGTTTGGCACTGGATGTTCAAGTAAAAAGCAAACTGACTGCCATCACTACTTGGTGCTTCCTGAAACATACCAGGAGTAATTCATGCAAAAATGTTTAAATACTATCATTTTAATATGCCTGATAGAGGGAATTGTACATACTGTACAGAAATATGAATATATTATGGCTTCAAATTATTGTGTTGTTTGATTGTGATGGTCATTAATCATCATGAAAAACAGTTAGATTTCGTCTGTGTTCCTGTGGATGCCCCTGCTTGCCCTATCATGGCAGCTGTTTCATGATACATTATGCTTGCAATCACCAGACACCTAATGTATATCTGCAGATGTACCTTGGGGAAAATGAAAGGGCTATAAATCCTGACTGGTTTTGTCTTTAGCATTTCTAAGGCATCTCAAAGAGAATAAATTGAATAACATTCAAGTTGGTAGTGAGGCCAGGCTTGTGACCTTTGATATGGTATCATTATTCACTAAGGTGCCTATTTGTGATCTGCTAGAATTTCTATGTGACGCCCTTGAGAGTAGACAGCTGGATATATCACTTTCCAAGGACATTGTAATAGAATTGATTAAAATATATGTAAAGGAATGTGAATTTGAATTTAATGTGAATTTTTACTCTCAAAATTTTGCCAGGGCTATGAGTAACCTTACTCTCCAGTATTAAGCAATTTGTATATGGAATTTTTTAAAAGCAGAATATTGAAGAAAATCATGCCGTGTAATGAAATTTGGTTACAGTATGTAGACAACATATGTATTTGGCCAAGGAATGAAAATGTTTTGAGAGTAGTGTGTCCAGAAACAGCAGTTTACAACCCAAAAATCCTGCTGGTACTGCCATAAAATAATAATTAAAAAATATTGCTAATCTTTTTAAGAACATTGTAATTAATTATACTGTACTGTACAGTATTGTAAATTAATACTATCTGAATGTGTCTTAGATATACTACAAAGAAAATGGAAAGGATTTATTCCCAGTGTTTAATTTTTCTGAGTCATAAATCTGCCCATTAAAGCCAGTAGACTAAATTAACTGATATCAACATAATATTGCCTCCAGTAATAGAACTGCCTCCTCCTTGGGCTATGATTAATATACAAACTTTTACACAATTGAAGTTTATCTGAAAACGATGCATATACAGTACACCAGAGCACCATAAACATTAATGGAGTAGAACATATAAGACATAAAGTTCCACACTATGCAGTGTACGCCAGTAGATCCAAGTCTTCGTCAGATATGGGGTTTGCAGTCATAACGCCAACATTAATAATATTCCCAGCCTAACAATGCTGTTTTCACGGCAGAATTGTTATTTTTAGCAATTCCTGAGGTGATATAGAAACCCTTCAAAATTATTATCCAGAAAATACTCTTGCTCAACAGATAACAGTAACAAATTAAAACAGATCTAGTTCAGTGTTAGGACACGAATTCATCTTATCAGAGGCCAGAGATGTGCAACTGGATTTAGTAGCCTTAGAATCTGTATCTCTCATTTAACCCTTGGATATTCAATGAAACCCCACGTGATCTGATCAATGTATGTGCAGACTGGAGAGTAGTACGTATAGTTAAACATTTGTTGTTTGAATGTCTAAAATATAAAATTGACACCGGATGTCAAGTTTAGAATTAAAGAAATTTTGTCAGGGTCTCCATTTTCAATTAACTCGATAAGATTTTTAAAGAGCTGTAATGTAATAGATAAATCTAAACTTTATCATAAAGACAAAACCTTTTGGCCAGCCCTCTGAGAGCTAAGTAAATTAGCTCAGTTTTCTGTTTAAATTACTTGATTAAAAAAAGTGATGCAGTATTTATGTGAGACAGAAAAAGCCCCCTGAACATTTATTTGATGATTCATTAAATTAACAATATGATTGAAAAAGGAAAAGGAGATAGTTTAAAAATGAGATAGTTTAAACTTGACTGAAATTCCACTGGGCATTTTGTATGTTTTTATTGATTTTGTCGTGTTGCTTTATTTTTTTATTAATTTATTTTTTTTTATTCATCTGGTGCCATAACTTGCTGTTCCTGCCATTCACTGCCTTTCAGTTGTAATATTTTCTCCATATGCAATCAACTTCCTTATCTGTACAGTTAATCTTCATCAGGAATGTGTATCTTTCTTGTAAATTCTTGCTAAGAGCTCACCGCATTCATTACCTTCTTCTTAAGTCTTTTTATGCTTGATTACTTTTCTTGTGTGCTGATGTGAGAGGCAGTGTGCTCAGCTCGCTTAGCTAGCTTTTGAGAGGACCTGGCTTTGGATCAGGGTGTAATGTCCCTACATATCTTAGTTAATGGGAGAGAAACCTCAAAAGTAAATCTTATAGTGATTTTTGGGAGTTAAGTGTTGTATTGATGGCCTCTCATTATTAAAGATACTGTAGTTGAGAACTTTGATTTTGTATTCAGCTTCATTGTTTGATTTATATTCAACTTTCATGTGTTTTAAACATTTTTTTCTATGTTCTCAACATTCTCATTATAAAATTCAGTTTTGATTATATTTCAAACCACCCGTAGTATCCCCTTCTTGTTTCTTGAATTTTTGCAGTACATAGAGCTGTGAGTGGCTTTGGTTTTAGTGCCTGGGGTGTGACCACACATGTTGTACATCCATTTGTTTGGTTTGCTGCTTTTGTTCCTGTTAACTTCAGTGATGAACTTGGAGGGTTGCAGTCTGGACTTTAGAGAAAAAATACACGGTAATGAAATTGGAAACTTGTTAAAAGTCCAGCATTAGAAATTACAAGAAAACAGTGATTGTGGTTTCTTTCGTTGGGTCGTCGATTATTCCTCCCTCATTTATGCGGTGGAAATCAGTAATCCTTGGAGTGCATGGTTTGCTGATGCTTTCCTTGGCCACTTTATTATGCTTTTAAACTTTCCTCTGTCTTCTGTTTTCCATGACTTACAGCCTACCATCCCTCAAGGGTCTCCCTTAATACTGCTTATACTTTGTCTTCTTTTCCTTGGTTTCATCATGGCTCCTTACTTCAAAGATGAAATTTTGTATTAATTCCTATGACATGTATACCTTCAAGATATGGGACTGTCCTTTTTTGAGTATGAACCCATCCAAGATTCTTGTCTCCCCTTGTTCTTTTATTTTCCTTTTTGGGTTAATTAAGTATGAAACTGAACTTGAGTGTGTTGCTGTTTCAGTCAGAGTCAGGCTTAAATCCAAAGTTTTTTCTGTTTGCCTATAAATTATATAATACTGATATATATTTTGATGCATATCATCCCCCTCTCTTGCAAACAGACATGTATACATAAGTGACTCAGTTTAGATGTTGACCAAGTTCCTTGCTGCATGGTGTCTTGACTTTTATTACTTTTCTGTTCCCTTTTCTCTTCCCTCATGGCTGTTTAGTTTACTTAATTCGACCCACTACAATTCTGAACTTGAACAAATCCCCAGGGCTAGACCTGAGAGAAGAAGTGTGACTCCAGTGATCTTAATATTGATAGTTTATTATATCAGGTAAAAAGTTTATTAAGAGTTACGAAATAAATTGGGTTGTCAGCTTGTTAAACCTTTCCAAGTCATCCTCAAATTCATTCACCACATCCATATTGCTTAGGGGTTTTTCTTGCAACAATATCAGATGTACCTAATGAATAATTGATTTTGTTTATGATCAAGGTTTGTCATAGCAATTGTGCAATTTCCATTGGAAAATGTGTTTCAGGGACATTTTTTACTTTGAGTAGCTTTATAAGCAAGGTTAGGCTGTGATGAAGGTAAGGTGCTTGTAGACTACTTGATTATTTTTTATTTTGTCTTTTATGTCTTATGATACATTTGCAACCTTTGTTCTCTTTTTTCTTCAACACTCATCTTATATTCTTTACACTTTCTCTGCTTTGAGACAGTTTTTTTTCCTATCAAAACTTACGTCTTACAACCAAAGTTTCATGGATGTATGTCAATTGTTTCAGATGAAATGTTTGATGGTGCTTGTTGTGATAATCTTGATGTTTTTGGTTCATTTAATTTTTGTTAGCAACAGTACTTAGAAGAATAGTATGAAAATGTAGACTGAGTATGAGCACTGGTCTTTAGGGGAGCGCCGACGCCATAGGGCCCCATTATAAAGTAAATGACTATTTCTACCTTTTACATTCTACAACTAATAATGAAAGTTCTCTTGTGGGGAAATTTAGAAATTTAACCTTAGGTTCATTTGTTTTGCAGTTGAAAAAAATCTTGATGTTACTTTTCAAAATTAATATGCAAAATTAGAAGTTGCGTAGAAAGTGATCTTCCTGACGACGAAATAAAGATATATAGTTATACTACACTCCGTAATAGTTTTATTGAATTTGGTCCAGTCTTCTTGGAGAAATAAGCAAGTAGTTTTGAGAAAACAACAAAAGAAAAATATTTTTGGACTTTTAAAAATCCTGAGAGAATCTGGACATCTAGAGCAAGTTATACCTATATCATTATAACCCTTTTCTCTGACACTCCCCGTAGAGGAATGGGATATTTTAGTGGGTGACATTTATTTTTGAGTAAAGTTTGTTCACACTTGATTTACATGGTTTTTTATATAATTTGTTGTTCACCGTGCCGTATAAGTGATGAACAGAATTGTCCATGAACCAATTTAAACATTTTTTTGAGCATTAATGTTTCAAGATGCTTTTATTTACACATAAAACAGTCCAAAACAGTGCACGTATAAAACTTGATCCTATCCAACTCACTTATAGACTTTACAATTTGTTGTTCACAGTCACATAAATACAAGCAAAAAACAAAATTGTCCATGAAGCAATCTAAACATTTTTCTTCAGCAATAACGTATCTAGATATGTTTATTTACACATCAAACAGGCCAAAACAGTGTATAACGAACTTGATCCTGAATTATTCATACAGATGTTTTTTATGTTTTTTTTTTTTTTTTACAATTTGTGGTTCACAATGTTATACAAGCAGTGGACAAAATTGTCAATAAGCCAATGTAAAAAAAAAAAAAAAAAAAAATTTTTTTTTAGCATCACTTCAGGATATGTTTATTTAGACATAAAACATTTGAAAACTATCAATAATTAAAATTCGATCGTTTTCTCAAAATTGAGCAGTTGGCGTGCCCCTAAAGCAGAAATCCTCATTCAAAATTTATGATCTAGTTTGAGATAATTTTTTGTACAGGAAAATTATCAAAGTTTTCATGTTTCGTTTCATTTTAATCTAGATAAATTCACACGACATGATGATTCGGGAGTTAAAAATGTTGTGACCATAACAAAGCCAGATACAAGGTACAAAAAAAGAGAGAGAGAGAGAGAGAGAATTTTGCTCTTAGGTATTTCAGATAAAGGATACTCTATAAATGAGGTAGAAAGAGATTTAATGTCTTATATGGTATAAATGCCAAGTGTTTAAAAGCAGCTAAACCAATGTTTAAACTTCTCAAATAAAGAATATAAAACAAACATGGAGTTATTTGCTTCACAGTAAATAACTCCATGTTTGTTTTATGTTCTTTATTTGGAAAGTTTAAACATTGGTTTATCTGTTTTTAAGCACTTGGCATTTTTACCATATATATGATATTAAATCTGTCTATATACAGATTTATATCATTTATCTGAGATGCCTAGTAGCAAAACTCTAATATTGAAAACAGTATTGTACTGCCTTAAACAGGGATTGAAATAATAGAATATTCAGTTAACACTGTGCTCAATTAAGATTAAATACGCAGATATACAGTACTGTATATTTAAATTAAGAGTAGTTCTTTACGTTCTCGGAATATAATTTTAAATCATTCCACCTTTAATGTTTATTTGTGCAGTTAATTGATAAGATTAACATCAGTGCAGTAAATAACAGTAGCAATATATTTTTATCAGTTTGCAGCTGGCAATGAGAAGAGTAGCTTGTTTCATAGGCAGAAAGATTTTGATATTAGGATAGGATCAGGTTAACTACAAATATATAGGATATAATCCTGTAAGAACTTGTGGGGGATGTTAAGCACTCTTAAACTTAAATATTAGTAACTCAATTGCAAATGGAATTCTCAAATTTGGAATGTAGATCCATGGTAATTCATTTGGGAGGTGAGCTGTCATTCTGAAATAGTTGAGTGAGACCAAGAATGAATGTTGGAAATTCTTGAAAGTACGTGTAACTACCACAAGTTCCATATTTTGGTAGATCAGGGTATCAGAATGTCTGTGTGGCCAGACATTAATTATTGAATAACCAAAAAAATATGAATAAACAGGTGGACTAAAGATTCCACTAAATGAGCCAGTTCACTCAGAAACATAGGATATGGAGACTGCGGTTAAAGAGGAAGGCAATATCACTGTATGATTTTAGAAATGCTGAACTTGAAGGGTACAGTACAGCACTACAGAACTGTTTGGATATTTTTATAAAGGGAGAGATATAAGAGAATTGAAATGGAGAGTAAGCCAGATAGTAAACATTACAGAATTTGAGAGAAGTAGTTAGATAGCACAATGTAAACTCTTGAGAAAAATGGCTAGGATATTTTTTATCATTATTAAAGAAAGTGAGAGAAGGGATGAGAAGTAGAGGACAGAAAGCTTGCAGCTGGGGCCAGAGAACTAAATAAAAGAACCTTTATTACCATCTTGAGTGTGCTGCATAGGCAGGTCCTTTTCAACAACTGGATATCTCATTCCAGAATTAGTTCATCTCCCTAAATCAAAGGAATTATGGCTTGGTAGTAAAGGTTGCTGGGTAATGAAAAAGGTTGATGTTATTTATAGGAGTATAAATTCCCAAAGAAGTTGGAAAGAATGATGGAGGGAGGTAAAAATTTATGGTTGAGAATAGAAGAATGTCCCAGAAGTTATGAATTTAGTCTGACATTGTC